>NW_024755055.1:1606217-1728717 GCF_018991925.1 Homarus americanus | reverse complement strand
TTAAGAGCAATAATTTACCTAACTGGTTATAATTAAAGTATAGAGTTGTTAATAATATTTTCTAAGATTAAGTAGGATATATTTCCATTACATTACAACCATTATTCTCTATTTAATCATAGTAAGGTTAATGTCACTTTGGGAAATATCATCAAACTAATGAAATATCACCTGGGGAGTAACATCACAACAGGAAATATTATCAACAACAATAACAATAAACTAAACCATTGTGCTAACACCCTCAAGGTCAGTACGATAACATCACCTTCAGTAGAACCTCTCTGAAGGGATCTGAGAGACGCATTCACCAGTTGTGCCGCACGGGGTCACAACACACAATGGAAACCAATTCAGCTTGAGAGCATTTTTTAGGTTAGGTTAGGTTACAGAAGTATGTGGTGTCAACAAGTGAGCTTACCATAACACCCACAGTTTGGCATCACACATCCAATAATATTAACAATAATAATAATAACACTACTAATAATAACACTAACAATAATAACACTAATAATAACATCAATAACAAATAACAATAATACAATAACATCAATAACAACAGTAGACTCACAGTTGAACTCATCGGCGTGGTTATCTCGACAGTCGGGCCAGCCATCACACCAGAAGTACCGATGGACCCTCGCACCGGACCCACACACAGCGAAGTCCTCTGTGGGCCCCAAACAGGAGTCACCCCCTTAATATTGTGACCCTCTCCCCAAACCCCCTATATATTAATTGAAAGGGATGGGGAGGAATGGAGAGGATGGGGAGGGTGGAGAGGATGGGGAGGAATGGAGAGGATGGGGAGGAATGGAGAGGATGGGGAGGAATGGAGAGGAATGGAGAGGATGGGGAGGAATGGAGAGGATGAGGAGGGTGGAGAGGATGGGGAGGGTGGAGAGGATGGGGAGGAATGGAGAGGATGAGGAGGAAAGGAAAGGATGGGAAAGACTGAAAAGGATGAGGATGAATGGAGAGGATGGTAAGAACTGGATAGAGGATGGGAATCTATATCTAGCCAGACTTACTATCCTATATTAATAAAGCTTTCAGTGTTCAGGAAAAACACAACCACAAACTCAAGCACATCTCAACGTACCTGGGAGGCAGTGTAGCTCGTCCGTGGCGTCCTTACAGTGTGGATGACCGTCACACACACGCCCAGGCCGGATACACTGTCCGTTGTCACACTCAAATTCCGCTTTCCAGCACTGACGGTGATCTGGAAGAAGGGGTGTGGTTTAGTGAGTGACCTTTACTGACCAGATTTGTGGAGAGGACTTGATTAGTGACCTTCCCTAACCTACGGACCATAGTGGTGAAGGGAAAGAAGGGCAGTGGGTGGAGATGGAAGGGTGAGGGTAAGAATATAGTAAAAGAGAATGGGAGGGGATTCTTACACACACACACACACACCTCCAAATTCAAGATAATTGAGGTCAAAGGTCACTGGACACAACTGGTGGGGGTTAAAGGTCACTGAACACACAACTGGTCGGGGTCAAAGGTCACTGAACTACTGGGAAAGAGTAAAACAATATTCCTGGCCAATCACATTCCAGATTACGTCATTACTAATGTCTGTCTATTCGTGTTTCTCCTCTCTCTCTCTCTCTGTCCCATCCCTTCTGTCTCTCTCCCCTACACCTGTCTCTCTCGCCCTCTTCTTCTCTCTGTCCATTTTAATCACCACGACCACCGGAACCTGGAATCAATATACAGGTAGGTACAAGCTTAGTATTAATGAAATTCCCCAAGCAACTATTTCATCAAAGCTGCTGCCCCTTCATACCTCTTGGATCTTGTCGGTTCTCTTAGCAAGCATTAGAACCACGCGAGTCACTGTCTAGCTCTCCGGTAAGTTTAGTTCTTGTAATTCCTTCCCAAGAACCAACTGTCTTCACAAGATGGGCCATTTCTGTCGCAGCAAATTTCCCCTAGTGGTGGAATATATATATATATAGTATATATATATATATATATATATATATATATATATATATATATATATATATATATATATATATATATATATATATACAGTATATATATATATATATATATATATATATATATATATATATATATATATATATATATATATATATATATATATTATATATATATATATATATATATATATATATATATATACATAGTATATATATATATATATATATATATATATATATATATATAGTATACAGTATATATATATATATATATATATATATATATATATATATATATATATATATATATATATATATAATCTCTCTCATGGCGAGGGGTAAATAGTATCTTTAGACGTTGTAAAGAAAAATAAAAGAGAGTTCCCCCATGTCAACAAACTTGAACTTAAGGGAAAACTAAGTGTTATTTAAACTTTTGTCCAAGAGTTTACAGAGTGTTTAAAACTATCTCCCTCTTTCTTTCTTTCTCTAATTGTTTCTTTTTCCACTCTACTTCACCATCCCTTTCAACTTCCACCCCGTCACACTTGCCCCCCTCATTACCCTTTCCCTAATCACCGGCTCCTTATTATCCTTCCTCTAATCATCCTCTCCCCACCCTCATCACCGCCTCCTTCCACCGTCACCGCCTCCTTCCACCCTCATCACCGCCTCCTTCCACCTCATCGCCTCCCCTTCCACCCTTATCACCCTCTCCACTCCCATCACCGCCTCCCTCCACCCCCATCACTGCCTCCTCCACCTCACCCTCTCCCACCCTAAGACAGGTAGTACAGGTAATTAAAACAGGTAGTACAGGTAATTAACACATAGTACAGGTAATTAACACAAATAGTACAGGTAATTAAGAAATAGTACAGGTAAATAACACATAGTACAGGTAATTAAGACAGGTAGTACAGGTAATTACGACAGGTAATAAGGGTAATTAAGAGGTAGAACAGGTAAATATGACAGGTAGTCCAGGTACTTACGACACTCTAGCTCGTCGGAGGCGTCGCCGCAGTGGTCGTAGAAGTCACAGACGTGTTCACTAGGGACGCAGTAGTGGTTGTTGCACTTGAAGTAACTTACAGGACAAGCGTATGTCTCTGGAATACAATAAAATACTTACATACACGATAATACACACACACACTGTATTGTACGTCTCTGTAATACAATAATATACTTACACACAAGCTCTTTCAATAAACCGTTAATTATTATTATTATTATTTTTACACACACACACAGCCCATCCCGTTAGACGAAAATTTTACTCCACACTTAAGATTAAAATAAATAAATAAATAAATTAAAAGTTCATTGCAAAATATAAAAAATAATAATTACTTAGTGACAGTTAAAATATTAAAAAAATATATATATTCTTCCTGATTGAAAATAATATTAGGGAAATTAATAAAATCAATTACAAGAATGTAACAATGTATACACTACTTGTAATACAATACAGGAATACAGCATCAATGTATACTTTTAATACAATACCATGAGAGCTCAAATTACTTATACTGTAATTTCAATAACTGACCAAATAAATTCTTTAATATTCTCCATAAAACAGTTAGCCAGGTATTCTCACAGACCAAATTAAATACCGATTCTGAAACCTCCATATAACGGATTTATCTATATATTATCCTTCATATGGGGATTTTACATCTAATTGACTCTCGATATAACGGACATTAGTCTATATAGTTCGTTCTTTATTATTATTGTTATCTTTATTTTATTTTTATTTTTGTATTTTTATTACTGTCTAATTTTTATTTACTATGAATTATTATTATTATAATTATTATTACGATTACATTTCCGCCTCCCAGGCCCCGATGTGGGTCAGTGACCTGTGCCCGGGTGGGCTAATCCCCGTAATAAAAAAAAAAAAAAAAGTTTCACTTCTAATGGACCCTCGATATAGCGATTTCCTTCTCCATATAGTCCGATAAATAGAGGTTTCACATTGAACGGACCCTATATATTACGGAATTTCCTCTCCCTATAGTCCGTTAAAGAGGTTTCACATCGAAGGAACCCTCGATAAAATGGACTCTCCTGTCCATAGAGTCCCTCTATATAACGGACTTTCCTCTCCATAAAGTCCGTTATATAGATGTCTCACTGGGTTGGGTTAGGTTAGGTTAGCACAAGGCAGGGCAAGCTAGGTTAGGCTAGGTTAAGTCAGGTTAATGAGAAGAGATTGGCTTGTATAGTCTAGAGAGCAGGTGACTAGCGAGCAAATTAATTAGGTTAGGTTAAGTGATACAATGGCTTCTGGTCCTTTTCTTACATACACACTATTATTATTATTATTATTATTATTATATTCGTACTACTATCTTCACTGTAATTACCTATATCAAAATTGCTACTATATAATCATTCGTGTATCAATTGTTGACACACACACACACACACACACACACACACACACACACACACACACACACACACACACACACACACACACACACACACACACACACACACACACACACACACACACACACACACACACACACACACACACACTAATTACAACGCTTCTCTCTTTTCCCCCAAACACACAAAACTTACCACTCTTTCCCCTTCACCCAATCAGTGACGGGAACAAATTAATGTATGTAAATGAAGCAGGTGACAACGTGACAAAAATATAACTCTTCCATTTTGTAAACGAACTATTGGACGAGTCTTTGGGTACACTGGGAGGTAAATACTCGCTTCAAGTTCCCAAGTTTATTCTTTAAACGAACTATTGGACGAGTCTTTGGGTACACTGGGGTAAATATTCAGCCTTCAAGTTCCCAAGTTTATTCTTTAAACGAACTATTGGACGAGTCTTTGGGTACACTGGGAGGTAAATATTAGCTGAGTTCCCAAGTTTATTCTTTAAACGAACTATTGGACGAGTCTTTGGGTACACTGGGAGGTAAATACTCGCTTCAAGTTCCCAAGTTTATTCTTCATGAGTGAACTTGGTTTCACTAAAAGTACTCCTTGTTCGCCTGAGTGCATTCAATCTTGTTCACTTCATGATGTTTATTTTATATATTCAACTTTAATGATCCTTTTGCATCGTGTGTGTAACCTGTTCACCTACAGTGCACTGTTGTTCACGAGAATGCACTATATGTTCACTCTTAAGGCAAGATGTTTGCCTAGAATCCATTGTTATTCACTTTTAAAGAGTACCGAGTTCATCTTGAGTGCACTGCGTTCAATTTATTTAAAACGAACTATTGGACGAGTCTTTGGGTACACTGGGAGGTAAATACTCGCTTCAAGTTCCCAAGTTTATTCTTCATGAGTGAACTTGGTTTCACTAAAAGTACTCCTTGTTCGCCTGAGTGCATTCAATCTTGTTCACTTCATGATGTTTATTTTATATATTCAACTTTAATGATCCTTTTGCATCGTGTGTGTAACCTGTTCACCTACAGTGCACTGTTGTTCACGAGAATGCACTATATGTTCACTCTTAAGGCAAGATGTTTGCCTAGAATCCATTGTTATTCACTTTTAAAGAGTACCGAGTTCATCTTGAGTGCACTGCGTTCAATTTACTATGTTCCGTGTTCACCGTGAGTGCACCGTGTTCAGTTTGCTATGTTCCGTGTTCACCGTGAGTGTATTTGACCCCTCTTGACCTGTATAAAATAAAAACCCAGACTGTACCTGTGACCTATCATGACCTGTGTGCACCCAAGACTGAGAGCCACCTTGACCCAACATGACCCCAATACTCACCACAGTTAACCTCGTCGGCAGCGTCGGGACAATCGGGATGTGTGTCACAGCGACGCACCAGGTCAATGCAGGTCTCCCCACACTGGTATTCGTTAGGAAGACAACCTGACGAAGGGGGAGAGTTAGGAGTTAATTAAGACTTCCTGGAAATTGGAAAACATAACAGGATCCTCATGCCAAAAACACGGTTATATGATTGGAAAATGGAGAGATGATGTCTTAAATAGGCCCTAAGTCCTAATGGGCCCCAGTCCTAATGGGCCCCCAAAACCTAACTTAAACACTGGAATTAGGGATCCTTAGCAATGGACCATAATTCTAATGGTTTGGTTAGGTTAGGACTCGTCTTTCAAGCCCAATGGTTAAGTTATAAGAGAGTCCAATAAGATAACTTAATCCTTTAATGAAGTAAAAAATATGTTAACCCTGAGTACGATAACCTACTTCCTTGAGTACAATGATGGCTTCTACTCAAGGGATGAGTTCATAGTACTCAAGGACAAATAAGAGACAAAAAGACGGATAAGAACAGAAAGAAGAAACAGAATAACGGATAACTAAGAACAAAGCAGCACTGTATCATCACCTGTTTGTAGTGAGGAGCAGAAATGGGAACATCACTACCCCCCCTCCTCTCTCCATCCCCCCTCCCCTCTCCATCCCCCCCTCCCCTCCCCTCCCTCCTCCTCACCCCTCCTAACCATCAATACCTAGAGCCCCATGCATTAACCTCCCCACGGACACTCCCCCAACTATAAAACATCTGGGGTCCCATCCTTTAACCTCCCTCCACCTCCTCTCCTCACCTGTATTGGAAAACTCTTCACCGTGGAGACCAATTATCGAGGGTGCTGTAAAGTGTACGTCAGTTGGTGAGAGTAATTTAAAACAAAAACCAAGTCACGCAGGAAGCAGAAAGAAGTTAAAAAAAAAAAAACAAGTCATAAAATAATGGAATGGAGTGACAATTCTAGAAATAACTGATAATTAGACGGAATTCTGAACACACACACTTAACACACACTCTCACACACATTCTCTCAAACACACACACACACACACACACACACTAAAAATAACGCAGGGACAATATCACATCTACAATTGTGTCCCGGATATCAAAAGTGTAATACTTCTGGGATCAAATGACGACACTATTTCTGGTGGCTCTTGGACAGATACAAGTCAATATAAATCATTTTCCAGGACCTGACACCACCTTTGTATAGGAGTTATATTTGACCCCGAACTTTGGTCTTGACTTGTGAGGAAGATTGTTAACTTTGACCTTAAACTTGAGGAATATTGTGATCTTTGACTTTAAATTGGAGGAATATTGTGACCTTTGACCTTCAACTTGAGGAATATTGTGACCTTTGACTTTAAATTGGAGGAATATTGTGACCTTTGACCTTCAACTTGAGGAATATTGTGACGTTAGGTACGGTTAGGTTAGGTTGCCTAATTAGGTAATCGGGCACCAAGTTTTTTTTTTTAAGGTGCGTTTAAAAAATGAGGAACAATCAACAACTGTTTACCACCTCTGGCCTTACAATCCATCAATATGTCAGTAAGGGAGGATGAATATGGCTACAGGCAGAACGTCAGCCAGGTCCCAATTTAGTCTACGTCAACAAATATTTCTAAAGCGACAATGTTACCTCAGGAGCTTCATTTAATTAACCTTTTTTTAAAATATATTTCTGTACATCATCCAAAAATATCTTTACAATTTCGTGAGACAATATGACACAGCGGACGAAGACTTTGGCGACCCTACCGAGACGGGTGTAGGACAAAAGCCCCCTAGGACAAAAGCCCCCTAGGACAAACGCCCACAAGGACAAAAGCCCACTAGGACAAAAGCCCCTAGACAAAAAAGCCTACTAAAAAGCCCCTTTAGGACAAAAAGCCCTTTTAGACAAAAAAGCCCCCTAGACAAAAGCCCCCTAGGACAAAAGCCCACTAGGACAAAAGCCCCCTTAGGACAAAAGCCCTTTAGACAAAAAGCCCCTTTAGACAAAGCCCCTTTAGGACAAAAGTTCCCTAGACAAAAAGCCCTAGGACAAAAGCCCCCTAGGACAAAAGCCCCCTAGGACCGTTTAATAATAGTAGTTTCTTATAGTGATATACCGTTTAATAATGGTAGTTAAGAGCATTATGTAGACACATATCAAGTTTCTAATTAAGATAAACAGTATAAAAAATTACTAAGGGAAGCATTAAAGGGTCGTAGTTAATTAAGGTTTAGTAAGGCTGGCGCAAGGTGAGGTGAGGTGGATAGCGTGTCACTGGGCTGGTGTTTGTGATGTTTTTTTCTGAAAAGAGAAGAGGAAGAATAACAACAGAAGAAGGACAACAGAAGAAAACAACCTAACAACAGAAGAACAACTACAGAATAAGAACAGCACAACAACAAAAATACAGAAGTACAACAAAACAACAGAGGAACAACTGAAGATAAACAAAAGAACAACAGAACAACAGAAGAACAACTGAACATAAACAAAAGAACAGAAGAACAACTGAACATAAAAAAAAGAACACCATCATCAACACCACCACCACCATCATCATCAACACCAAAAAAATTCTCAACCATTCAATAGCCAACTCAGTACCGGCGCACATCAGACCAATAATATTATTCCCTGAAACTTTTCTACTCACGAAATATTGTACACAGGTTAAGGTAGTATGAGTCAACTTATGCTGCCGTCTATACAGCTTTGTTCAACGAGTTCACCCAAAGTTTACGGAACAAAAACACGACATTTATTTATTTACGTAATAATTTGGGGTTATTATTTTGTTTGGGTGACTAAGGTGAAGCCTCTATATAACGGAGTTTTCTTCATATAATCCGTTAGATGGGGGTTTTACATTTAACGGACCCTCTATATAACGGAGTTTTCTTCATATAATCCGTTAGATAGGGGTTTTACATTTAACGGACCCTTGATATAACGGACTTCTCTCTTAGTCCGTTAGATGGGGTTTCACATATAATGGACCCTCGATATAACGGATTTTCCTCTTCATATAAACCCGTTAAATAGAGGTTCCACTGTGTATAAACCCAACATACTGTCTAATTACCTTTGTTCATGACTTACATTATAATTCCTTCAATACAATGACTTAAGATGTACTCAAGGGGTTAACATATCATACTAACCTAACCTAACCTTATCCACTGGACTCATTTCACCATCATACTCAAATAGGAAAAAAAAATAGCACATAGGATTTATTACATTTATTACACACACTCCCTGATGCATAACTAGCCTAGATAACGAACAGGGGGGAGGAAGATTACCTTTGGATATCAACTCTTGTTTTCCCCTACACGACCAATGGGAAAAAACAGATTTACACAAGTTACCCCTTTCATGATCTTCTTCATATTAATTCACTACACACACCTGAAGTCTACACGCTGGACAGGTTACTCTACAAGTCAAGTGTGTTAAATGTAACCTCTCCCCCCCTCCCCTAACACATACATACATACATACATACATACACACACACACACACACAAGGCTCCAACAACTTTCTCCTCACAACACAGTGTTAATAAGGCTCTAAATAACTTCCTCACAACACAGTGTTAACAGGGCTCTAACAACTCTCCCTCACAACACAGTGTTAACAAGGCTCTAAAAACTCTCCCTCACAACACAGTGTTTCCAAGGCTCTAACAACTCTCCTTCACAACACAGTGTTAACAAGGCTCTAACAACTCTCCCTCACAACACAGTGTTAACAGGGCTCTAACAACTCTCCCTCACAACACAGTGTTAACAGGGCTCTAACAACTCTCCTTCACAACACAGTGTTAACAAGGCTCTAAAAACTCTCCCTCACAACACAGTGTTAACAAGGCTCTAACAACTCTCCTTCACAACACAGTGTTAACAAGGCTCTAACAACTCTCCCTCACAACACAGTGTTAACAGGGCTCTAACAACTCTCCCTCACAACACAGTGTTAACAGGGCTCTAACAACTCTCCTTCACAACACAGTGTTAACAAGGCTCTAAAAACTCTCCCTCACAACACAGTGTTAACAAGGCTCTAACAACTCTCCTTCACAACACAGTGTTAACAAGGCTCTAACAACTCTCCCTCACAACACAGTGTTAACAGGGCTCTAACAACTCTCCCTCACAACACAGTGTTAACAAGGCTCTAAAAACTCTCCCTCACAACACAGTGTTAACAAGGCTCTAACAACTCTCCTTCACAACACAGTGTTAACAAGGCTCTAACAACTCTCCCTCACAACACAGTGTTAACAGGGCTCTAACAACTCTCCCTCACAACACAGTGTTAACAGGGCTCTAACAACTCTCCTTCACAACACAGTGTTAACAAGGCTCTAAAAACTCTCCCTCACAACACAGTGTTAACAAGGCTCTAACAACTCTCCTTCACAACACAGTGTTTCCAAGGCTCTAAAAACTCTCCCTCACAACACAGTGTTAACAAGAATCCACCAGTCTCCACTTGCCAGAAGTTCGTCATCAGTCTCTCAAACTCTTGCAATTCAAGTAAGGAGAATCAATTTCAGGTATTTTGTCTTCCCCTTAACAAAGAACCTTTGAAACAGCTTCCCTGAACTCTTCCTATTCATGGGTTTTTCTCATTTGTATTACTCTCTGAGACTTGAATAGTTCAAAACAACCTAAGTCACGTCTCTCTCTCTCTCTCTATTTCGTCTCTCCTCTCTTTCGTCTCTCTCCTCTCTCTCTCTCTTTATCTACCTCCTCTCTCTCTCCATCTATTTCCTCTCTCTCCCTCTCTATCTAAAATACGAAATAAGTACGTAAATAATCAATAATTAATTAAAAGTAATGTTTAAGTATTTTGGAAGCAATAAGTCAATTAAACACATATCGGTATTTCAATAGTAGTGAAATATCCACTGAATTCTCCTTTGCCGCTGTAGAAAGGAAATGAAAATACTTGGGAAAATTGACTACATTTCCTATACAGTATCCTATTAATAACTCATTTCCCGTGTGACCTGTGCACAATTTCTCGGTAGGAATAGTTGGCTACAGTAAACCCTCCAAATAACGGACTTATTTCTCCATATAATCCGTGGGGTTTCAGATTTAACGGACTTTCATCGATATAATCCGTTAGTTCGGGAGTTTCATATTTAACGGACTCTCGATATAACGGATTTACCTCTCGATATAGTACGTTAAATAAGACAATGAAAATAAAGAAAAACTAAAAAATATGTTCACTCCCTCTGTAACGTTTAAAATTACATGGGTCAAAGGTCAACCTCCCGAAAATAAACCAAGTAAGGTCATATAATAATACCGTTTTTAACACCAAATTTAATACATACTTCGTCCTGTCTCAAGAAATTTATCGAACGGAAAACAACATCACCACTTAATGTTCTGTGCCCTGTGTTAGGTCAGGTTTGGTTAGGTTAGGTTAGGTTCCTTGTGGTATTTCGGTCCGGGAGGAATAAAAATATAAGCTTTATATTTATTCACCAACATAGAAAAAACATCAAACAGAAAAACAAACAAAATATACCTTGTTTTGTATATACTCAACACTGAAAAACAAAATAAAAACAACAAAAACACAAGAAAATTAAAACAAGAGTAAAAAAATAATAATAATAAATAAAAAAATAAATAAATAAAAAAAAAAATAAAAAAAAAACACCAAAAAAACAACAAAAACGAAAACTATATATATATATATCTTGTAATGAATATATTTCCTGTGGGTAAAATTATTCCAAATGACCTACAATATATTTCATCCCTCTGTGAGACCTGCACAAAGGCGGCCACACACTGATAAGACCAAACGAACGTCTACTCTAGTCTTCACACACGGACACAACATTACGAAATTCTGACGTAACGAGATGAAATCATCGTCCTCAAAGGGGTTAAATCATCGTCCTCAAGGGGTTAAATCATCGTCCTCAAGGGGTTAAATCATCGTCCTCAAGGGGTTAAATCATCGTCCTCAAGGGGTTAATTCATCGTCCTCAAGGGGTTAATTCAAGGGGTCATCCTCAAGGAGTTAAATCATCGTCCTCAAGGGGTTAAATCATCGTCCTCAAGGGTTAAATCATCGTCCTCAAGGGGTTAAATCATCGTCCTCAAGGAGTTAAATCATCGTCCTCAAGGGGTTAAATCATCGTCCTCAAGGGGTTAAATCATCGTCCTCCCTCAAAAATCATCCTCAAAGGAGTTAAATCATCGTCCTCAAAATCATCGTCCTCAAAGGGGTTAAATCGTTGTCAAGGGGTTAAATCATCGTCCTCAAGGGGTTAAATCATCGTCCTCAAGGGGTTAAATCATCGTCCTCAAGGGGTTAAATCATCGTCCTCAAGGGGTTAATTCATCGTCCTCAAGGGGTTAATTCATCATCCTCAAGGAGTTAAATCATCGTCCTCAAGGGGTTAAATCATCGTCCTCCCTCAAGGGGTTAAATCATCGTCCTCAAGGAGTTAAATCATCGTCCTCAAGGGGTTAAATCATCGTCCTCAAGGGGTTAAATCATCGTCCTCAAAGGAATTAAATCACCGTCTTTTAATAACTCCGCCACTTCATAATTATCTTCCCTTAGACATTTAATAAAGTTTCTAAACATTCGTCAAATAATTCCGAACTAACAATATATACACTAATACCAAATCAGATAGCCGTGTTACTCCGTATTTACCGTGACTGCTAATCCCGTGTTATTGGTGGTGTTCAGGTGGTATGCAAATGTAATCATCAGCTGTTGTTGACAAAAAATAAAACAAAATAACATCACCACAATGTCCATGAAAATGTTGATATGATTGGATGAATATTTAAACGCCGGAGACGAAGGTTCATATTCAATGGTGGGCGCAACACTCATCAGTCATCACTTTCATCAATGGTATATACTTTAACCCCGTGAAAATGATCAGTGATAATTTTGAGTCATTTTCATAAGTGTACGGGTGGGTAGGGAGGGGGAGAAAGTGATCATTAATATATTGAAAATGATTCGAACAGTTAATGAACCATAGCTCATGTTCATCAAATGTGAACAACCTTATGAAAATTGCCTTTAAAATGTGAATGTGACTAAATCATCAATGGTGGAAATCCTTAACGAAAATGACGATGAAAATGTTTATACACGTGTTTACCAGTCGCCATTTTCACCAACAAGGAACCATGTGAAAATGACCGTTACTATATCCAGAATAATCACTCAAACTCCCTAAGTGTTTAAATTCGGCGACAAACTGTTTACTTCCGCAATCAAATTTACTTTTTATTATCAATTACCCTCTTCAAAGATGATCAATTACCCGCTTCAAAGATGATCAATTACCCGCTTCAAAGATGATCAATTACCCGCTTCAAAGATGATCAATTACCCGCTTCAAAGATGATCAATTACCCGCTTCAAAGATGATCAATTACCCGCTTCAAAGATGATCAATTACCCGCTTCAAAGATGATCAATTACCCTCTTCAAAGATGTGTTCCAGCACCTATACCAAAGTTTCTTATTCAATCCACCCTAAATTACTGTACACATAAAGACTATTTTTATTAAATATTTTTCTCTTTAGTGTCTATATGGATCTATCCCTATATACAGAACAGTTCAAAATTTCGTAAAAAAAAAGATACTAGTCATAATTATTCTTAAAACGCAACACGATCACCAAATTTGTCATAACACGAGGGTGGATATCCCAGCCTCTGTTTAAACAAACAAAAACAAAAAATATTATAGCATTTTAATGAGCGCAAATCTTTTCTGAATATAATTACCATTCATAAATGTTAACGAGACAAAATTTTACCCATAACACAATATAAACTAAAAGTATTTCCATATGAGGATTTTATTTCGTTTGACAATTTTCCCCCATGTTGCAGAGCGGCTGAAGTGTAGACGTGTTGTGTTTACCATCACTATTACCCTGAACACTTCCCAACTACCTTACTGTCACTGCACACATCACCCATTAGTACGACCTCCACAGTGATTGTAATGATAAGTTTTCAAGTGATTTTATTGTTCCCAGTGAAATTAGAAATTGTATGATGGTTGTACTGTATTGTATATGTCCGCGCGTCTGCCAGTTACACACACACGGGAACTTGAATATAACCTACAAATAGTATATTATTATTGTTACTAATACTGTTTTTGTTATCCGGTGCTACTGTCACAATTAATTTTATTAGTTAAAATTGTTATTACTACCGTAATAACATTATTATCAGCAGTAGTAGCACCTCCATTATTACTGCTGTTATTATCATTATACTTGTGAGAGGTAGGCAGTAGAAGTCACCAGGAACCTACTACAGGATAAACGACACATCAATAATCAGGCACACATGTTTACCTATTGGTAATAGCAATTCGTTTCTGCAATTAGCGTACGTCAAGTTAATTTCCGGACACATTGTGTCCAATGGCCACGGAGTTGACCTGTGTCGTGAAACAATACGATTTTCGAGGAATTTAATCATGATAATTAAATAAGGGTAAAGGAGAAACACACAAAGTGGGGATATGATCGAGACGTCCAAGATAATGGGAGGAATATATCACGATGAAGCGGACCCCCACACGGAGACCAGAACAATGCCATTACCAGGAATAATATATCTAAGCTGTTCAAGACGCAATGAAAACAAAGCTTGTTACTGCTTAATGTGGTCTACCCAATTTAATGCCGATAAAGGTCACACTAATGAAATATATTTTGGGCATGATGGCAAAAGGAAGGAACAAAAACATATGACACTCCACCATCATCACACTCACCACACTCCACCATTATCACACTCACCACACTCCTTGACACACTCCACCATCATCACACTCACCACACTCCTTGACACACTCCACCATCATCACACTCACCACACTCCTTGACACACTCCACCATCATCACACTCACCACACTCCTTGACACACTCCACCATCATCACACTCACCACACTCCTTGACACACTCCACCATCATCACACTCACCACTCCTTGACACACCATCATCTCACACACCTCCACCATCATCACACTCACCACCTCCTTGACACACTCCACCATCATCACACACTCACACTCCTTGGCACCTCCCACCATCATCACACCACACACTCTGACACACTCCACCATCATCACACTCACCACACTCCACACACCATCATCACACTCCACCACTCCACCATCATCACTCACCACCACTCACCTGACACACTCCACCATCATCACACTCACCACACACTCCTTGACCCCTCCACCATCATCACCTCACCCACACTCACCACATGACACACTCCACCATCATCACCTCACCACCTCACCACACTCCACCATCATCCACTCACCACACTCCTTGACACACTCCACCATCATCACACTCACCACACTCCACCATCATCACACTCCACCACACTCCTTGACACACTCCACCATCATCACACTCACCACCTCCTTGACACACTCCACCATTATCACACTCACCACTCCTTGACACACTCCACCATCATCCACACTCACCACACTCCTTGGCCACCTCCACCATCATCCCTCACCACACTCCTTGACACACTCCTTCACCCACACTCCTTGACACACTCCACCATCATCACTCACCACCTCCTTGACACACTCCACCATCATCACACTCACCACACTCCTTGACACACTCCACCATCATCACACTCACCACACTCCTTGACACACTCCACCATCATCACACTCACCACACTCCTTGACACACTCCACCATCATCACACTCACCACACTCCTTGACACACTCCACCATCATCACACTCACCACACTCCTTGACACACTCCACCATCTCACACTCACCACACTCCTTGACACACTCCACCATCATCACACTCACCACACTCCTTGACAGCTTCGTCGCCTCCGTCACCACAGTCCGGATCCCCATTGCACCTCAGTTCCCAGGAGATACACTCCCCTTGACCACACTGGAACACCTTCATGCTGGACGTAGCGTTGCAAGGTACTTCAGGAGTCGCCACCACCTGCACCGCCTCCTTCTGGGTCTGACCACTACCACCACTACTACCACCGCCACTTTCCTCTACCACGCCGCCCACACCTGCAGGGGAAAAAATAACATCACATCAACAACACGAAGCATCGATACATACATGGAATTAACTGTACCTGATCTGAAATACTTAGATCAACAGCGGAAGGGGGAAGAGTCCATTATTTGTATTATTACTATACCTGTATAATTATGAACACAGTTTTTCATTGTTGATAGACTAATTACGCTTAAAGACCTTAGTTGTTGCAGGAGGAAGGGAGGGAAGCTACACACACACACACCAGCACCAACACGGTCGACTTTGTACCCGACACTAACACTCAGTTGGTCATACTCCTCGCTGAACACACCATGGAAACGTAACATTATATAATGTAACGGTCTGTGTGAATGAGAATAAAATAATAAAAGTCTACACAAGAAGAGAGTTGTGTAGTTCCGTGAAGAGATAAATAAACGATGTCGGGGAGAAACGTATTCCTAGATCCGTGTCGCTTCTCATGTTTTATAAATATTCCGTAAACTAATATCCTTCAACGTGTAATATGTACATTATGTTAAATTACAGTCAATATATATATACTGTATATACACCATACATGACTGAAAACTACCTGAATGCTGAATTTTCCTTTATTAATGTCTAGTGGTGTTGGTCAATCCCTCAGTTTTATTTTCCGTCATAACTCTTTAAATTCTAGTTCTAGCAATAAGTGTATGTTCTGTATAAATTATATTAACATAAAAACAATATGGTAAAAGTTAAATACAGTACAAGAAAAATGAACAGTGCTTTATCAAAATATAAATCCCTACACTCAGACTAACGAGACACAATAAATGAAAGAAGTATTATGAGTTGAATAATGGAGAAGACCACAGTACATATGAGTGACCAGGAACAACTGAATAAGAGCCGGTAAATTCAGGAGGAGGTAAACTGTTGTGTAAATCCCGACCACCACGAATTTTTATCGGACAGGTTGAACTAATTGGTGAGCTACTGCGTGTGGTAGCTATTGTTAGCCAGCTCAAAACAACTAAGAGTGGAAATGGGTCAAAAATATATATATTGTCGTCTTTGAAGGCTGATCTTCTCACAATATACACATGCACACAGTTTGATGGTAAACACAAGAAAGAGTTATGTTGCTTTATTTCTTTAACGTTTAGGGCTACACAAAACCCACCTTCAGAGTACTGTAAACTGTATTCTCTCTTAAAATGGGTTGTGTGTTCTCTCACCCGTGTTTCCCTCCCACCCTGGATCGATCACATATATACTGTAAATACATATACGGTGTCCACATTATATACATTAACCCTTATATACAGTATTTACTAATTTGTATGTTATCGGTTGTGCTTGATAATGTTGGAACAATCTTGGGTCGGTAGTACTTGGATTTTTGTTCCCATGAAAAATATACAAGACTTCAACTGATTGTTTCTTGAAGCCTTGAGTCCCAATTGAGTATTTTGTGAGGTATAAGTAACTGTCTTCTGTATTGTGATCATTCAGGTAAGGGTTTTTACAGTCTGATTAAGTAATTGTTTTCTTGAGAGACTTTCATGCACCTGTGCGTACTGGTATTTTTTTATAGTTTAGTTTAATTAAAACTGTATTCAGTATTCAATTTCATGTTTTGTGTAATTTAACAAAGTGTGAGGTGTTTGTTATGCGTAAAATGTTCTTTTTTGATTATCAGAATCTGCTGCTTTAAAAGTGTTATACAAAAAGAGGAAATGCATGTTGGTAGTCACTATAAAGTTCTCGAAGCTCTAAGCGTCATACAATATCACAAAACTGAACATTACTCTGAGGAAGTTTTATTGCAAATTAAATTACTTACTTCCACCTATAAATACGAAATGTTGAGTGTCACTTTGGAACCAGGCATACCAATCATTCTGAGATGACAAGACCAATAACAATAACAATAACAATAATAATAATAATAATAATAATAATAATAATAATAATAATAATAATAATAAAAACTAAGGCAAGAAACCTCCCCTAAGCGATTCCAATGTCTCGACCTGTACCATTAGTAAACGTGAATTTTTTATGCATTATGGACGGAATTTTGTCATTACGTATGCATGTGAGGGTTTAGTGGGAGCGCTCTTGAATTGGTGTGGTTGTCAAAGTTTGCATAAAAGTGTGCGTGTGCGTGTGTGTGTGTGTGTGTGTGATGTGTGCGTTTAAGAGTCCATCCACCGCGCACTCAACCCACCACCACCACCACGCACATACAAAGACCCAACAACAATATCGTGTCTGGATATGATTTCTTGTTGCCAATTTGGGACAGCAAACATTAATTTCAATCAGAGGGGATGAGGATCAATGGAGCTGATTAGCGAGAACAATACAGAAGAAAATAATGAGAACAATGTTAACGTTCGGTGGTTTGCCTCTGATAACTGCCAATTTCCCCTATTTTTACTACAATAAAATAGTTTAACGTTTTAGCAACAGGTTCTCAGTCAATAGCGTACAGCACTACATCTTATGGTGGTAGTTCAATGTTCACGTGAGTCGGAATGCGTCCTAGTCAAATGGAGTCAAGGTGATGGTACTCGAAGATTGATGAGTTACCATTATCTCAGTGGGAGGTAAGAGCTGTCTCGTCTTGTTCCAGTCTCTGTACAGCTTCCTTTGTCCTTATATATATATATATATATATATATATATATATATATATATATATATATATATACGTTATCAATGTGTTAAAACGTTCACTCATGCCCTGACCCCTTTAAATATCACAAGTTAATACGTGATCACTTTGTTATAAATCAAAAGTTGACTCCCCAGAAGTAAACTCACAACACATAATTATTATTTTCTGTGTGTACTCTGTTCGGTCCATCCTTTGATTTTATTTATGTTCGTTTCGGAGAACCATTTGTTCTGTCTTGTTGAGGAACTTGTGGAAGCTACCTTGTTTTAGTCCATCGTAGTCATGTCATTGACCCAGCTTTCAGAGATATCGTCCTAAAGGCTGAGCTGAACACTGCCATGGTTTAATTGGGATCAATTATATAAGATCAAACAAAAGTTTTCGTGTTTGGCTGGAAGTTGTTTTGCCCGAACGGTGTTTTTCGTGAATAAAACGGATAAATAATATTCCATAGAACAGAAATAAGGTGAAAACTTCACCTTAGCTCCCTAAATTATTCCAAAACTTCACCTTAGCTCCCTAAATAATACCAAAACTTCACCTTAGCTCCCTAAATAATACCAAAACTTCACCTTAGCTCCCTAAATAATACCAAAACTTCACCTTAGCTCCTAAATTGTTCCAATTCTAAATAATACCAAAACCTCTAAATTGTTCCAAAACTTCCTCCCTAAATTATTCCAAAACTTCACCTTAGCTCCCTAAATAATACCAAAACTTCACCTTAGCTCCCTAAATAATACCAAAACTTCACCTTAGCTCCCTAAATAATACCAAAACTTCACCATCTTCGCTCATACAATACAGAAAAGTTATAGTTACAGTATAAAGCAATCTTACCTTCTAGCTATTAAGAACACTTTTAGAAAACACAGGAAGCAAAAATACTCGAAAAATATAGAAAATGTGGGAACTGCAGACACACCACAGTTGAGGTGAAAGTTCAGTGTAATTTTAGTTTCATTTTGAAGGATATTTTCGTGCTTTAGGTTAAGTGAACTAATTATTTGTGTCTACATCGCCAATTCCGAGAACATTTCAACAAAACCTTTATGAATCTAGACCCAAAAGCCTATCAGATTTTTTATTCAATTATCACAGCTGTATATAATAATAATGTACGCATATTCAGGTAGTTCTATATCGGGAAACACTATTATTAACTTTGCCATCACAAAAAAAACATTAAGATTCATGAGTTAACATCTGTACTTCTACATGATTTAATGTTGACTTGTGTTCCCCTGTAAAATGGTAGAACATCCTCATAAATTTACTGTACTGCGTGTTTGCTGGCTATCAAGTATATTTATGTCGACTCTCATGTAATATGCCTAGACCTAAAAATATCTATTTCTGGTGACCTATGACCCCTGAAAACTTGTAAAAAAAATTACATTTCAAAAGTATCCCATTATACCATTGTTAAGGTATGTACAGTACTGCATCATTGCTCTATATCACATGCAGTACATTTGTTGAATTACGGCTGAATGAGTAACCGAACCTCATATATTAGGTCATTTTTGTAACATAATCCCATAAAAATTAACCTTTCTATACAAATTTAACTTTAAAATATAACAGTGTGTTAGTAATAAGACATTAATATGTGTCTCGGTTAGTGTAAAACAAATCACATCTTCACGGAGAAATCTCTAGCTAGCTGAGACTACACCAGATAGAATTCTTCCTCGACTCTGGATGGAAACGAGTCACGTAATCACGAAAAACGTCGATGTAATTAAAACTTGTTTGACTGAATATTTGAAGTGTAAGAAATGCCGGAACTCCAAGACGCTATAATTCTTCAGCTGTTTATTATCGTTTAACAACTTTCCTTCACCCACACCTCCTAAAAATATTACCAAATATTCTATCTTTATTTTTATTCGTATATTTATCAACAGTTCCCAAGATCTATACTTCCTAATCATTTCTTTCGTGCATCAAGACATCTATCCCTATCTTCCTTTACTCTCTCTATCCACTACCATCTATCCCTATCTTCCTTTACTCTCTCTATCCACTAACATCTATCCCTATATTCCTTTACTCTCTCTATCCACTAACATCTATCCCTATCTTCCTTTACACTTTCTATCCACTAACATCTATCCCTATCTTCCTTTACTCTCTCTATCCACTAACATCTACCCCAATCTTTCCTTACTCTATCCACTAACATCTATCCTTATCTTCCCTTACTCTCTCTATCCACTAACATCTATCCTTATCTTCCCTTACTCTCTCTATCCACTAACAATCTCTTTATCTCTCTATCCACTAACATCTATCCCTTCTACTCTTTCTATCCACTAACATCTATCCCAATCTTTACTTCTCTATCCACTAACGTCTATCCTATCTTCCTTTACTCTCTCTATCCACTAACATCTATCCCAATCTTTACTCTCTCTATCCACTAACATCTATCCCTATCTTCCCTTACTCTCTCTATCCACTAACATCTATCTCTATCTTCCTTTACACTTTCTATCCACTAACATCTATCCCAATCTTTACTCTCTCTATCCACTAACATCTATCCCTATCTTCCCTTACTCTCTCTATCCACTAACATCTATCTCTATCTTCCTTTACTCTCTCTATCCACTAACATCTATCCCTATCTTCCCTTACTCTCTCTATCCACTAACATCTATCTCTATCTTCCTTTACACTTTCTATCCACTGGTTTTGTAGTGACCAAGTCTGCCAAATCATTGCCATTAATTATCAATATATATCACAAGGTTATTACTTCTGCTACCTGTCTAATTAGATATTTACTTTCTGAGGCATAAACACAGTATATTGGTAATAACCCTGACCGCATCACCAACCAGACGGACGGGTAGCTATTCCTAAAATCCCATGAATAACAAGTAATTTTTTCAAGTATGTATGTATGTATGTATGTATGTATGTATGTATGTATGTATGTATGTATGTATGTGCGTGAAAATATTAAGCCTATAAGATCATAAAATAAGGACTAAAAAATATTAGCATCGTATCTGTTCTTACATAGCCTAAGTGTAAAATATTCCCTTGTCTATTGTTCAAAACTTTTATATCAAAGAAATGAAAATGTTTACACGATGAAAATATTACAACAAATAATACAAAAATTACGGCTTATAGTAATCAAATTAATCACTGGGATGCGTTGGAAAAAAATATCCTAGATCAAATTCATACATAAACACCTACCAAAACACGTAGATATATATAATACAATATACTGAATTAAATACAAATATATATATATACTTCCTATAGTATAATAGAATCGCCTGCCTGATGAAACTGCCGAAGACACTAAAAAAATAAAATACGTGAATATCTACATAAAGAGACATCACCCATATTAATAAATTCATCCAGACAATTCATCCGCATGTCACACGAGTGGTTGGGAAACCCAGAATCCACACCGTATTTACCGAGGCAAAAAAATGTTAGAACAAAAAGTCACTGGGAAAAATATTTATTTTAGCCATCATCTAACGTGACGTGGTGTTATTTTCATTCTAAAACCTTACTGTTTTTCCATTCACATAGCATCCCAGTGTGCTGTGTTGTGAAGCCTGGTGCACTGTAGAACCTAGTGTATTGTGCAGTTTAGTGTAGTGAAGCAGAGTACATTCAGTAACCTAGTATAATGTGCAGTAGTGTATTGTGTAGCTGGATACTGTGCAACTTAGTGTACTTAGCGTTACTTGTACTGTACAATCTAGTGTAGCTTAATGATTGAAAAATTTGATTCACCACAATTATAAAATATTCTAATTAAGTCCTCGTCTGTGTGTGTGTGTGTAAGAAACATTGTATAGTACATACCATTAACGTTTATACCAGGATGACGACACTTTTCTCAAGTCTGTGTATAAGAAATTCTCATATTCAAGGAAGATATTAACGGCCCGGCGCCACACTGTTTCATAATCACTATCTCCCACACTCAAGTTTTCAGTGCAGTTTATTCAGGTCTTCTCAAAACCTCTCTTTCCTCAATCCATAGAGCACCTGCATTCGAAAGATCCATCTGCCCCACTCACCATCTCAGACTCAATCCACCAAGGCGTCGTCATCCTCAGGTAAGAGTGGTGACGCCCACGACAAACATTTACGGGTTGTGTTTCGTCCCTGATATTGTATCTCCCCGGGGACTCAATTAATATGTGCCCATATCCTTTCACCCTCAATTATATACAGGTCAAATTATAGTTTTTCTTGTACTAAGTACTATAAATTCTCGATATTTCTCTCATTGCTCTAGTCAGTCTTAGTTTGTTATCACTGGATATTCATTCTATCAGTAAAACTACTCTGACAGAAAAACTAATTGAACTGGTAACCTTTTCACAATCCCAAACAAATTCAGGTAAAATTTGGTCCCCCAACTTTGCCTAAAACAAATACAAGCTGGGCTCAAAGAACGAAAACGACCACAAGCCGTTGTAGATGTTTTCAAAAGAACCAGAAAGCGAAATTTTGCGTCTTGGGTTTCACCCAATAGATACAACCTAACCTAACAAGCGCAACCTAACCTAACCTGAAGCAAAATTTCGCTTTCTGTTTGTCCAAAAAAAACACGAGTTGTGCTTAGTTTTCATTCTTTGAACCCAACATACAGTACATACAGTACGCGAAATCAAACAATATAAATAGTAGAGATTAGGGGGTTTCGTTATTACTAAAACAGTACCAAATTTCATCCCAGTGAAAAACTACAGCATACACGTACCAGGAAATGCAAAATTCTCCTGACCTTAGCTTGTATCACAAACATGCTGACGGGAACATTTTCGTGAATTTGTTGTTCTATCCACGTGCTCAATATTCGTTCCATTCTTCACCATAACCAAACTTGGAGGATGCGAGGTCTTTAGATGCACTGATTTAATGTTCCACTTTTGCACGTTCCTTGATTTTCTCTGAACTGTCAGGAATAATGTACCGTAGTCCATAAAGTAGATTCACTATGTCCAAGGGCAAGCTTAATATCAGCTTATCGTTCATCTAAAGTTTTTCACACATCCATCTTAACCTCAATGGTGATGGCCTTACGCTTCTTGTACAACTGGTATAGTACCAGGAGAACTTAAAGTACGCTTTGGTGGCATGGTGCAAGAGGCAGAACATGTACAATATACAGTATACTGCAGCACAAAACTCTGCTGCACTCCATGACTTCAGATTATGCCCATACACTGTGGTGTCAAGTGTCCACTGCTAGTTTGCAACACTATAAAATCTTCAAGGCGGGAAGCTGCATACCCACGCCACGTGTGCGCAACTTATCATACGCCGCTGGCAACGCGACGCCACTGCGCTGCCAGCCCAACGATGATGTTTGATGATGGTTACGTTATTCCAAACTTAGGCCCACGTAAATAAAAAGAAAAAAGTACATATGGACTGCGAGCATTATTCTAAAAATTATATAACTTATCCCAAATAAACTTACCCAAACCCAAATACACTAGCTTAACCCTAATAAATCAACCAAGCTAATACGACAATCTAATCATTCTAATTGCCTAGCCTAAAGTAACTAAAATAACCTAAATCCGAGTGATGGGGATATGAGAAATAATTAATATACATCTTTGTCTTATAGTCCTCTGAAATTATGCTAAAATGGATGAACGGGAATGGGGAACTGTGGGTGAACATAGGAACAGACAGACGAAATAATCCCTACCGTCCCAGTAATTCACACACTCCTCCCCGCCTTCCCATATTCATCATTAGGCTTTGCTGCCCCGATGGTCTCAGATAATTGAATGTGAGCTTTTATCTGCTCTTTAATATGATTTTACGCGGACTTAATTTAGAATTTCATATCCTATCTCAACTCCAAATTTAAAACAATTAAATATTGTAATGGTTTTGGTACATATCGCGTATGGTGGAATGACAATCAAGCGTCGTGCAACTATTAAAAAAAATCCGGCTTTGTGTTCCAAAGACTAATTTAATATTCGCGATTATTACCAAGTCAATCAATGCCTAAATTTAATATAAAACTTCAAATACTGGAAGCGGGTGATAGGTAGAGTACAGGTTCAAACATCAGTGGGAATAAAACCTACTGTAACGTATTTCTCACTTTTTAACCAGACGTCACTTACAGTAGGCCATTTTCTAACCGCCTCTCTCCTAAACTGTAAATTCATCCGATTCTATCTCAAAACTCCTCAACATCTAAACAAGAATTCACCAAACCGCCTAATTATTTGTGAAGTAGCTTGTTTCTACACTAAGGAATGTGAATATAATGTAAAACAAGCACTAACACTGGATATAAATTACTGTGTATATTTATCCTATTTCCTCGTCGGAAATTCAAACCCTGATATCCAACTGTCAACCCAGCTCTGAACAAGCTCTCCACCACCTTTGACAAACAAGACACTTACCTTGGGTCAATGTGCATCCTGAGCTCGACGTCATAGGTAACATAGACATCATTTCAACTCTTGTGTTTCCTCAACCCTCAATATGGCCCAAGTTGGAAAACCGAACCTTCCTCCTCCCTACTGGGTAGACAATTGCCCTGCATATATGGTTTAAGTTACGCATATGATAATATTTTTTTTTATTTTCACTTGTATACTTAAAATGGCATGGAGCAAAGAAAAAATTCGTTATATATAGCAACAAACTATTTGTCTCATTATTAAACACAAAGGAAAGGATAATGGTAACATGTATAAAATTATATTACTTACAAAATGTCAGGAATTCAATAAAATAAATCAGAGAGCAAGAGAAATGCCCAACAATTGTCTAACTGGCGTTTTTGTAGCTTCGTAGACTTTATGCCGTCTAGTATTCTTACATGATCATTTTCCATAAATCGTTTTGGTGTTGCTATGTATTAAATATAGGGTCAATTTATAGTACGGTGTAAGACTATAAATTCACCTTAATTACTCGTATATACAACAAACCCGCAGCTTGGGGATCGTTTATAGCCTTATACTACACAAACCTAAGAGTCGTGGCCAAGTAACAAATCCGGACCTTCAGATGATAGCCGCGTTAACAAATACCTCATTATAATAATAATAATAATAATAATAATAATAATAATAATAATAATAATAATAATAATAATAATAATAATAATATTTACATAATAATAATATAATATAATAATAATATAATATAATAATAATAATAATAATAATAATAATAATAATAATAACTGTCCTCGCCACCACATATATAGAGTCAGCTGCTACACAAACATGTTTTCTGAGTTGAAACATCTTTGAGGACCTTGAATTTAACGAAATCTAAATATTCAGGTGAAAAACAAGATTTACACATTTTACACGAGGTCGCTGACTGTGGTTGTAATAAATTGATTTACAACAGTGTGAAGGTATATGCTGCAGTTTTTAAGGTCGACTTGGAAAAAAATAGCGTTATGTATTTATATTATAAGACATACTGTGCGTTAAGTTCAAGATACGAGTATTCTTTGATACACTGAACTATAATATAAGAGTCATTGTGTTATGTAATACTGTATTGTGAAAATTAAGGAATGAATACAAAAGTTCATCCGCTCGTCGTCTGCCTGCCTGTGTAGGTGCAAGATATAAAACAAATATCAAAATTAAGTGATTAAATTCACCGGTATCTGAACAGTCAGCTGCACGAAATAATGCAGCTGACAGCGCCCTGGGAGAGGCCAAATGTGTTTTCTCCGTTATCAAATTTAATCTGGACTTTGGGCTTAGTTCTGTTTTCTTTTCACCTTAACAGCAATCACGACAATTTGTAAAGGTTGATTTGTTGCTCATTACTAAATGAATCGAAAGGCCATATCAATTTTTTTTTAATAATTATATATAATTTTCAAGGGTAACTATTTTCGTCAGGAAAAAATTCAATTTTACTGAATATTTAATATAAAAAAAAGAGGATGGATCTCAGTCGACTAGTAATCCAAAGACAAACGTACGCAGCAAAATTGTCAAATTTCTGAATCCCCATTAAATATGTTGGTAGCCTCATCCTTGTCATGTGAGTTTTTACTCTTCACTTACTTGAAACTATTACGCCGACTTACCCCCCCCCCCTTTTGATCACCTCTTCCAACACACACATATCAAAAAGAATACCAGTGGGGAGATATTGAGTTCACAAGACAAGGTCTAGCTGATCCATGGCAAACTATACTTCAAAGTGAACCTGACAAGCATACCAGTAAAATGCAAGAAACTATCGAAGGAGTGCACGGCCAGCCTCCTCCACCAAGAGTAAAAACCGACTTGTACCCAAAGATCATGAGCCGTTTATTATCTTATACTATGTCTTGTCTACTAACCATCTACCACTCGAGTATACTCCATGTCCAACCACACGTGTACTACCTATAAATGATAGGTAGTAGAGAGTAAGCAGCTACCAAACAGGGAGGTACTACTGCCTGGGAAGATATTGGAAGCATAATGTGTTGTCTAATGGTAGACCCTGCTGCCATATGTGACCAAGTCCCAGGTTGGTGATCTGACTTTCTGCCTCATTTACACACAATTGCAGGGTCTCAATTGTTTCTCTTACTTTGACAACACAACATACATATATTGTTTCTCACTCTTGATTTTTTTTATTTATGGCTCTTTATTATTATTATTATTATTATTATTATTATTATTATTATTATTATTATTTATAATTTTTATAATTTATTATCAGTATTTTATTTTATAATAATTGTTATTTATTCTCATATTTTTTTATTAATTTGATTACTATTATTATTATTATTTATATCCCCCCCAGGCCTTGATGTGGGTCATTAAAAATGACCTGTGCCCGGGTGGGCTAATGCCCGAAAAAAATAATATATATATATATATATATATATATATATATATATATATATATATATATATATTATATATATATATATATATATATATATATATATATATATATATATATATATATATATATATAAAATAAAAATATTTATCATTCAGTGTCCTTTGGGGGCAGAGTGTGGTCGGTACTGCTCGTGACCGCCTTCACTCCCATAAGTGTAAATTAACTGCTGCATGAATTGAGAATACCCCGGGCACGAAGTAACGACTTATCTCTATAATAACATAAAGTAAAATGAATAAATAAATAAATAAATAAGTGACAAACGTGATAACATTCTAACATGTATTTATTAAAACCACGTTACATGTTATATAATAATTCCTTGAAATAAATGCATAAATGTATAATATCAGGTTGCAATACGAGGCTTCCTTCAGCTATGTAGGTATTGTCACCGTTCGTATTATTTGTTTATGGCTAAATTAAATGTTTCAACGTCAATATCAATAGTGCACGAGACGAGCACTGTATCCACTTGGCCACTACCACCACCACCTCACACACCACCATCACCAACTCACACCAACACCACCTCACACACCACCAACACCAACTCACACCAACACCACCTCGCACACTACCACCACCTCACACCAACACCACCTCACATACCACCAACACCACCTCACACCAACACCACCTCGCACACTACCACCACCTCACACCAACACCACCACACACCACCACACCACACACCACCATCACCAACTCACACCAACACCACCTCACACACCACCAACACCAACTCACACCAACACCACCTCGCACACTACCACCACCTCACACCAACACCACCTCACATACCACCAACACCACCTCACACCAACACCACCTCGCACACTACCACCACCTCACATACCACTAACACCACCAATATCACCACCACTTCTCACACCACCACCATCCATCCATCACACGCCAGCCGACCCCAACCAGCGCGTATTGAGTGGCGAGTCTTCGAAGAAAATAGATATACATTGTTGAGAAAAAATCTAAATACAATCACAAACAGTAACCCCATCCCCTTGTAAGTTAATAGTCCACACCGAAAACAAACTGCGCACCATACGAAATAATTTGGCTACGGTTATATTCAATTTGTATGGGGGATGGTCATGTCAGATATGGCCATACTAGACATACTAGATGTAGCTCTTGTGGTGTTTCCTTGGATCATAGTAAGAAATATAAACACACGGACGGAAATTATTGCTTTCTCACTCCTTCAGGTAAATAGCATTGCGAATGGGTAATTCCGTACAGGCAACAGGAGAACCAGTAATAACACTCGTCTTACATTGTGTGTGCGCGCGTGAGAGGATTGGGGAAGTATACAGAATACTCGCGGGTAGTGAAGCGAGGGAGACTTTAACACTTTATTGCTCAAGAGAAATTAATATGTACCAGACATTTTAGTAATCTGTTTAGTGGGTTGGCGAGATTTTCTGTTGTTAGTTGGGGAAATTTTGTTTATAGGTTAGGCTTTACAGGTAAATATCCAAATGTTAAGACACAATTTTAAGAGTTTGGATAGGATAGGGTAGTAAAGTCAAATGAGGTTTTATTAGTTAAAATCCAAATGATAAGATAGAGTTTTAGGTTAGGATAGGTTAGGCTTTATAGGTAAATATTTAGATGACAAGACATTGGGAGTTGGGTCAAAACTGACTAGTTTCATCATCCACATGGCATGACTAAGACAGGAATTAGGAAAGGATTTATTACGCAACATCAGTACAACAAGACTATTATGATTTAAATAGATTGTGCTGAAGATACAGTAGTCTTCAACAACAACAAACCACCACCACCCCTGCTCACCCTTCCTCGCCCACACACACCACCAGTGATGTGTGGTGGAGGGCGCTAACAATGAACACTGGAGGGCATCATCAGGAACAATGGCAGGATTTAAAAACACCGGCTTCCTTTAACAGCCAAGGCGGTAAATTGAAAAAAAAAAAAGACATAACTAAATAACAAAAGAAATTAACCCAAAGTCCTCACACAAACCAGATTTTTATTTTCCATGACCTTTCCGTGAGCGGATCGTTTAAAAGATATGTAAATTTGTTAGTGCAGCCAAAAATCTCCCGTGTAATTGAAATTCTACAGTTTATAATAACAATACTGTACTGTAATGTACTTTAATTTTCTCTCCTGTAATTGCTTCCGTATGATGACACCTGGAGATTTTTTTTCTAGCTGACATCTGACTATTTTATCCAAATGATGACAAACCCATATTGAAGTGATGGTGATATTGTCAATGGCGTACAATGTGATCTGCTCTACCGGATGTGTGACAGCAACAAACGTAATTCTTCAAGTCTACAGAAATTCCCTTAATATGGTTTGATTGTGGAGCATAAATGTAGGGTAAATTCCTAGAATAAATACTGTTGAAAGCAATACATTATGTATATACACGATTGAAACTGGGACAGATGGCAATAAGCAAATAGGAATACTTTCACCAAATTCTTGTCCCCACACGCAGAATCCTCGAGAATGTAAAAGGCAAAGTATGCACAATGCAGTTTATTAAAAAGAAAAAGTAATGCCATCGCTCTGATAGATAAGTGCTGAAAAGTCCTGCAGTACCATAAATTCTTCTCGTTTCATGCACTAAATCAATATATTACTACTTTACATTGTTTCCATATTACATTAGTAAATAGCTACCTCGTAAGAACATTATCACACTGGTTATCAAATCTATGCATCCTGAAGGTTTAATTTAGCTACATATTCACAACTGTCTAATAACAAGAGAGAATTGATAGGCAATATATTACAAAATTTCATTAATTGACTTTGTTACGTCGGAACCGTGAGTCTACACTACACCACAAATCACTAGTGAACATCTCTTTGATCTGTTTTTAATTGAGGAATCCATAAAATCGCTTAAGGGATCACCTGAAGATTAGCCTCCAGTTTTTATTTTACCTGATAATTAAGTACCCTAACGTTGTTTTATTTTTGAGGGGTTAGGTTAAGTTAGGTTAGGTTAGCTTATGTACAGTGGGTTAGGTTAACTTTAGGATGGTTAATCGTAAGGGCAAAAAGCTGGGAGGGGTGGGGGGGGGGGGTTATCTTCATGTCATCCGTTACGTCGACATCGTGCCTTGATATACTAGAAGAGATGCTTAGTGAAATGGATCTGGTCCTGCTTCTATTAAATGATTCATAAAATCGCCAGAAGCACTGAGACCTAATACTGTACATGTGTTTACTATGGACTACAAACCTCCTGCACTGCTGTTAACTGATGTGGAAGTCAGGGTCGGGATTCACACATGATCGTACAATGAAAATGTATTGAAACTGGAGACGTTATAATGCACCTAACCTAACCAAACCTACCTTAACCTAGCCTAACAACTCCGTTTCCGTCACACAACCGTCAACCAACTTTTATCAGACAGTACGAAATGCCGTTAAATTCACAATCATAGAGAAATCCTTTCTTAACACCGTTCTTGAACCACTCTAAGAGTTTTTGTGCCAATTTATCTCAATACACTACGACGTCAATAAACATATTGCTACCAATTCTCACAAAACTCGGCAGCCACTGTACCAGGAATAATTGCAGGCGATTTTAGACGTCCAGTACATAACGGTACTGGCGTAAATTTCATCCCAATAACAATTAACAAGCCTTCACACGCACGAAGATATCTAATTGCCTTTGTGAAAGTGTTTAAAAACAAGTAAACCAGTGGATTATGTTCATTGTCCTTCAACGGGATCGAGTCCAATTCTAATTGATGAATGCCAACCGGGTATCATTGGCGTGTTTTACATTTCTAATGTATACCAACCAAAACCAACACAGTACTGACATTTCTTCCCTAGGATAAAAAAGGGACACTAGATTTGGTAATTATTCGGAACGTGACCGTCCGCTGTTTTCATTGAAAATGGGTTTACCAAGACCCTGTTTTCACTTATTTTATTAGGGGATACTGTAGTATGTTGGGGGAAAATATAAAAATGGCTGAAACCATGTGCTAACCTACCTTACCTGCCGTAGGTGGGATATTACTGTACTTACACCGTCAAGACAAACTCTAGTCTAGAGGTACGTCGGATCAAGGATTAGAGATATTTTAGCCCTTGGGTAGGATACCGTGGTCTGTAAATACTCGACTGTGATTGGCTATCATTTACATCTGTCACATCACAGCTGATGAAACGACAGGAAGAATGCTATCAAAACTCGCCTATAACTAGAAAACTAAGCATTTGCCCGAGAAAATTAATAGAACTGTCTAAAATTACCCCCCATGATTACCGAACCGATGACGGTCATGCGTCATATATTAGCCCAAAATAATAATTAATAATAATAAAAATAATAATAATAATAATAATAATAATAATAATAATAATAATAATAATAAGCAGGAATACCCTAGATCCATTTATGCGCTCAGATGGACAGCTTGTTGACAGCTAACAAGTATTTATTTACAAGCTCGATTGAAGCGAGATGAAAAAACACACCCGCCTGTCAATATTATCATGATTGTAGTTTCTTGGGAAATCATGTATGTTGAAATTTTAAAATAAACGAATTCCAATGAGAGAGAGAGAGAGAGAGAGAGAGAGAGAATGTTTGTGTCCGTCATCCTAATGTTCGCCAATTTTTCCTGTGCTTAAACCCATGAATATGTTACACCGCATATAAAAACATTCACATCTAAAAATATTCCATCAGCAGTAACAATATCCGAAGAAGGGTCCGTAGAACACCATTAATCAAGCTACTGTATATAGTTTCCAGTGAAGTCTTTGTTCACAAGTGAGGAGGAAGAACCAGGGAGGATAATAAAGATTAAGTTGTCAAGATAAATGGATAACCACCTCGCGCTTCAATTACGAGCGAGTTGCATTGGGAATCCTCACCCAATCATAACCATTCTATCTCCCTTACCCAATTTACGTCTGAAAATTCCACTGTCAAGGAATGAATTTTGTTTTCATTTGTCGAAACATATTTTTTATTTTTACTCGACGCCTTCCTCCTCCCCTTCTGACACAACTGACAACGCTTCCTAAATACAATATTCTTCATCTTCCTTGTCTTTAGGTTAAAGTTATACCACTAAGGGGATTTTCTGTGATGTTGACAGCTTGACACTAGGCACTAAAGCAGTAAAAGGAAAAGCGTGTTATGGTGCCTTCACTTTACCTCTTAAGTCAAGACAAATATTTCAAACTATATAAAGCGACAAATACTGTCTTTTCAGGCCTCTGTGTGTGTGTGTGTGTGTGTGTGTGTGTGTGTGTGTGTGTGTGTGTGTGTGTGTGTGTGTGTGTGTGTGTACTAGGAATGGAAGGAATCGAGGCACATTATGCAGCTTCACTTATATAAAGAAACTCATCAAACAGGAGCTATATTCTAAAATTAGTACAGCTTCTTGTATACCCTTGTCTCGATTCGGCCCGGCTATATTTACATTATACCTGGTCGAGTATAAGCAGTGTTTATGATTCGTATCTTTCCAATAAGTGATGTAGAGCAGAGGTTTAGATTGGAAATGTGTGACGTCAGAGGTTGGTTTTTGGACTAAATTTTAATGTTAGCTCCAAGAAGCAACACCCTTCTCATCCATCATCTACATTGTTGTGTTTTAACATGTTATATAATATCCCAATTAAATGTTAGGTTACGGTATGTGTTAGATAATTAGTTAGGTCAGGTGTTAGATGTTACATTAAACATTATGTTTAATCAGTTTGACATACTCAAATTCTCACATTAAGGGTTGGAAAGCTCTAATGCTGTTCATGAAACTAAAAATATCATTAAAAATGACTAATTATGTATTTTCACTCCTGGCTCCCAAATCATAATGCCGTCCGAATTAACACCATAATTATATAAAGAACTAATAATCATTAAAAAGCTATACGCATAATTTTTTTCCTAATAAGACTCGGTTAACACTCTACATCCATTAAAGGTGTTGCTTCGTCCGGCTTTCAATTTATTCTACAGAAGTCCAGTGCAAAATAATCCTTTAGCGTAGAAATTCATTCGGTTACGTGTGTACATGAGCAAACGCGAATGTAAGTAAAAATTTTACGGTTTCTAAAAAATTTTCAACATACAGTGGCAAAAAGTAACGTAACTTAAACTATCAAACTGAACTCATAGAGACGTGGGTCCTGAGTCAGCCATATTGAATCTACTTCCTACACACTAATCTTTCTGGTAACAATACCTCGTGACACTCTAAACCCATCGTCACATAGCACAGACAATATATTCCTCACACTGTTGTTATTATGTACTCACCATAAAAGACAAGGACGATGAAGATTGCGGGGAAGACGAGGATATATCGTGCCAGCAGCTCCATCGTGTCGGCGTCCTTACGATGATGTTTACACGCCACGAGGTTCACAGTTATCCTCCATCACCATCAAAGTTGTCGTTTGTTGCACAAGTTTGTATCAATTTTCAACATTTATTTAAATCTCTCGCTTTATTAACATCACTTTTTGTGTTTTTCAATATTAACTTAATAAGTATTTTTTTTAATTCATAGTTTTCACATAAAATTTCGGTTTTCTAAATTATTTCTCGACGATTGTTTCATTGGCGTTATATCCACAGTCACTACCAAAGGGATACACTAAGTATAATGCAATTTACACTAAAAATTATCGTAAATTAACTATCATCTCAAACACATCACAGGCATAAACATTATTACACAAACTGTCTTTACCTCAATGAATAATAGTAGGAAATTGTAATTACTTAACGGACACTAATTGCGATCACATTTATAATTATCATTCTGACTGGCTTGACCTACTACTGCACTACATTGCCTTTACTAGCCCCATGTACCCCACCGGCGTGCCGGCACCTGGGGCCCATCCACTTCAGTTCTCCACATCAATTGACCACCATGAGGACATGCCAGTGGACTACGCATCTACGCCAAGAAGGACGTCCCCTACCAACCTCTCGACGTCCCCCTTGAAGCCGACACTACCGACGTACACGCCATCACAATCACACTAAAAGGTATGTCCCTCAATATTGTCAATGCCTTCTGGCTATGGCCTGGCACTTGACATTATTAGGGACCTGCCACGCTTTGCCATAAACAGATAAATAGTACCGGGAATTTCCCCCCCCCACACACACATTCATCATTCTGTCACTGTATGTAACTGGCTGACAAAACCCATGACCCTTCAGGCTTTTACGCCCTTAATGCATGAGTCATAAAGGCAAGCATGAACTCCGCATGCTTCCCAGATGGGCGCTGTAAACGCTTCTGCGCTTCATCTTGCACAGGATGTAAGGGGGTGCCCAATAAACTAGCCCCCTCCGGGACAATCTAAAAAAATCTTTACTAGATAAACTCGAGACTTTCGCCTTTGACATCAGAAATTACACCATAACTGCATAAAACACATTTACAATTTATTCCGTATTCTCGTTTGTTTTTATTACAAACGTTGAGTAAGACTACTGACAAACGAACACACAGACGAAACTAAAACCTTGGCTGGAAAAATACTCGTCACATAAAGTGCAGGGTATATATATATGAGTAAAACAATTAATATGTGTACCACAATGGAAAAAAATACAGCAAAATAAAATAGTTACTGTATTAGTAAATGAAAGCGTTTTATTATTATTCAACGTTGACAATACAGTAATAATAAGTAAGGACAAGGTTACTTTACCGTTTTATTTTGGTTCTAGTAACTGTAGGAATAATTTCCAGCTCCAACGGGACAACACGTGACATTTGTTTATTCTTTCATGCAAATTTTGAAGAAAGTGTTAACAGGGATGATTTGTGAGCTACTGGTGCCGTCAGGAGTGTTTTGAGAAGAATTAAACTTGAAAGTAAATTCTTATTCGCGTTATTAAGAGGACACATACACTTACTGTTCAATAATTCATTAACTCACTCACCTTCCATGCTATATTTAACTATAATCGTGTTTTAGTTGCAAAGGTAAAGTTCCCGGGTCTGCTTATAATCACACTCTACCTTGTGAAAAACCCACCTTAATTTTCCTTCCTGAACTAGCCAAACAAACTACAATAGACAACGACGTCACATAATGTCTAGTCCGAACTTAAGCAGGGGTTCTTAACCTGGGGTCCATGGATGGGCTTCAGGGGGTCAGTGAAGGTCAGATAAAAATTTAACATTTATATTCACTATACTTTGTGTATGTCATGCACTGTATGAGGCAATGAATTTTCAATAGAATAAAGTATATTCATTGCAAGCAAAGTTGTGCTTATGTGCATTTTTCTAGGGAGGGGGTCCATAGCTTTCACCAGTTTCTCAAAGGGGTCCGTGACTCAAAAAAGGTTAAGAACCACATAATATGTATATCTGTATACACTAGACTCTAGTGTATAGAGATATACATTTACAGCATATGGCATAATATACAGTAAAAAATAACAAGAGCAAATCTACTACTAATAATAATAATAATAATAAAGGTCAAATTAACAAATTAAAAATAAATTAACAAAAATACTGTAAAACACAACTGGATTTCACTTCGACAACCTAAATGACTAATTACATTAATTGGGACTTAGAGAGATGGGGTGTACGAGTGTATGTGCTTATTGTTGCGTGTAAACTACACTTATTACTGCGTGTACACTTATTGTTCTGTAATTAGCGTTATGTGTGTATTCAGCGATATGGGAATATTTATACAGTATAGCGTGTACATCTGAGTAGCGAGGCGTGTACATCTTGATACGGAGGAGTGTACACATAAGACGCGTATAGTCTGGGAAATATGTACACTTTAGTAGCATGGCGTGTACCCTCAGGGATGAATGTACACTGTTGAAGCGCGTACACATGGGTAATGAAGGATACAGTACATTGAGAGGCGAGTACACTCATGGGTAGCGAGTCCTGTACACTCAAAATCCTGTGTACACGTGAGTAACAAGCCGTGTACATATGATTAACGAGACGTGTACACATGGGTAACGAATCCAGTACACTCATGAGCCGTGTACACATGGGAAAGACATGTATAGAAAGCAACGCGCCAGCACTTCCCACTCGCACGGCCGCCGCACTACTACTGAGTCTGTGACTGTCTCGACCTCATCTCAGTTCAGCAGCTGGCCCATTCAACCACACCCAGCTGCACCCACGCACATTCGCCCACTCCCACCCACACACCATCGAAATCTACCCACATCCGCCAACACTCCATCAAAATCTACCCACATCCGCCCAAATCCACCCACACCCCACCGAAATCTTACCACATCCACATCTACCCACATTCGACCAAATCCACCCATACCCCACCGAAATCTTACCACATCCGCCCAAATCCACCAACAGCCCATCAAAATCTACCCACATCCGCCCAACTCCACCCACAGCCCATCAAAATCTACCCACATCCGCCCAAATCCACCCACACCCCACCGAAATCTTACCACATCCGCCCAAATCCACCCACACCTCATCAAAATCTACCCACATCCGCCCAAATCCACCCACACCCCACTGAAATCTTACCACATCAAATCCGCCCAAATCCACCCACACCCCATCAAAATCTACCCACATCCGCCCAAATCCACCCACAGCCCATCAAAATCTACCCACATCCGCCCAAATCTACCCACACCCCATCAAAATCTACCCACATCCGCCCAAATCCACCCACACCCCATCAAAATCTACCCACATCCGCCCAAATCCACCCACAGCCCATCAAAATCTACCCACATCCGCCCAAATCTACCCACACCCCACCTTTACACAATCAAGACCTTAGGAAATTATATCCCACAAAAAATCTCTTCCTGTTTATCTCTTACCATTCACTTTATCTCTCTCTCTCTCTCTCTTTCTTTCCTTTCACTCTCGCTTCTTCTCCATTCTATATTAATTTCCACGTTCATTTTCTCTCTCTCGTTTCTATTCACTCTCTCCCCTCATCCTGCATCATCACCCATTCTGAATTTCTCCTCCATTTCTTCATTATCTTGCTTTATCCAATCTTCTTCCTCCCCTCGTTTATCCTTGTTTTGCTTATCACGTTATCATCCCTTTCCTCATTTAAACTCTCATTTTATTCCCTCGTTTGCCTTCCACCCTTCCTCTCATTTTTCGTCATCCTCTCTCTCTCTCTCTCTTTCTATTGATTCGTCTTTCTCTCTTCTCTCTATCCATGAATTTTACGTTCTTTGCATAAATTCTCTGAGTACGATAATTTAATCTGAGTACATTATTACCGTATTCAAGAGGAAATGGGTTATTGTCCTCATAAAATTTTCATTATACTCGAGGAATTCATTGTACTCAAGGAATTCAATCACTGTACTCGAGAGGTTAATTCATTGTACTCAAAAGATTAGGTTATTATATTCTAGGGATTAATCATTATATTCATGGTTTCCCTTTTACTCGTACTCAAGGGGTTAAAACATGGTACTCAGGGGGGTTGCCATCGTACTTAAGGGGTTAGTTCCTTATTCTTAAAGGGGTAAGTAGTAAGCCATTAACTACCGGTGTCCCAGTTTTTAACAGCTTGAGAATCAGGTTCCTTCCTCACAACCTTCTAGTTAATCAATAAAGCGTACGATATATTCAGCACAGTACGTTCCAGCGCATGTGTCGTACATTAAATTACGCCCATGTTGTTGTTAAATTAAAATTACAAATAGAAAGCTCTCCTCTGAATGAACATGATTATAAATACGAATATATCACACAAAGAATAAAAAGTCTGCAATAATATCCTAGCTTCCCCCTTATAAAAATGTAACATCATATAACTGTAGCACTCATTCACACAGGTTCTCGGCGTAAAATTCGGACTTAAAATGTTACTTGATATATAGTTTAAATTCCTCGTCCTGTATACTCATTTAAATCAAGATAGAATAACGTGAAAGAGGGTTAATTGTCGTACAGTGTGAGGTGAGTAATGTACGAGGCGTCAGCTGTTACGGAACAACGTAAACAAAACTGAGGGGAGAGTCCGTTCAGTCTCACTCCGTCAGCAGATATCGCCGTCACTGGTACTCCTGGCTGCTGCTCTGTGGATAAAATGGCTTTAAATAGATTACAAGATGCCTCAAGGCCAATAGGTATGTGGTACATGCGTTATAAGCTTAATAGGTATGTGGTACATGCGTTATAAGCTTAGCTGCTGTGGTGACATGAGACTATTTAGTGATAGTGAATGATGAGGAATACTCACCTTTGTTATGTCATCAAGATAAAGTTTATAGAAGACTTATGACACCAATAGAACGTATGCTGGGTGTATGTTTAAAAAATCCTATTGGAAGGTAATTAGAAATAAACAAATATTGGCAGGGAAAGAAGAGAACCAAAGATTAAATAGTTACGGTAAAACCTAACAATCTAACATCCTTTGTACTCAAACCGACCATTTTATTAAATCATTATTCCTTTGTCATGGTTTAGCCATTGAAAAATATAGTACATGAATGAGAAGCACTTAGTATGCCAGATTGACAAAGGCTATTCAATGGATCCATATTTTTGTGGCATCATCAAACTACTGTACAGTACTGGTTTGCCATAGTAGGGGAGATCACAGCATTGTGTACAAGTAGAGGTGAAGATAATTTAATAATTAAACTCTTGTGTGCATTTGATGGGCTTGATAAGAAAGGTGGGTGGAACGTAGTTGTTTCTTTCCTTTTTCTATCATCCATAATCACTATTGAAGAGGAAGCACCAAGAGCATTATTGGACAATATAAAACTAATTAGGTTGACTAACATCAGTTGTGCTGATGTTAAGTCAGACCTATGTCAGAAGTATCAAACACTGACGCAGGTTAACACTACAGTAGTTGTTTGCACATCAAAATGGTCTTTAACAAATTGTTGCCTGTATTGAGGTGTCTTTTTTATTGTTTTGAATAACCTCCATTATTTATTGTTACAGTATGGAGAAAATTTTATATTGTACAGATATTAATATTTTTTTACTGAAATCATTAGATGATAAGTTTTTCACTTGGTATCTAAACTAATTTTTGACCAAGAGACAATTTGATAGTAGCCGGTACTGTATTTGGTCATGTCTCCAGTGTCCTTACAGTTGTCCCAGCAGCGAGGGCTGCTTTTCATCAGTCAATGGAGTTTTCTATTGGGTAAAATTTCTGTTGCTGTCTAGTGAATTCACATTATATTTCAGTGTTGATGATTTTGACAGATTTTATGTATACAGTATTTGTTGTCCAATAAATAGCAACATTAAAATCAGTTATACTGTACAGAAATTACAGTACATATTTGTTTTAGAATACCCTGTACTGTAATTGCAGTACTGTAGTGTATAACAAACTTGAGGAACAGTATTTGAAAGAAATTGTCAAGTTAATACAGTACTGTATACAGTATTACATAATGTAGAAGCTTGTGTGTAACCAGTTACTAAGTGCTGTATTAGGATTCATTGTATTGTGAAATGACCAGCATCAAGTTGTCTACAGCTTAAGGGATAAACATGAACTACTGTATCAACAGACACCTAGTGGGGTGCTACATTGTATAGGGCTTATTATAAACTGACCAATCTTTTTTAAACCAGAAAATATGCCGCCCACATTATAGCCACCATGTTGCCAGTAAGGTTTGGTCAGAATTTTATGCTAGACTTGTGGCCAGTTCTGGGTAAACTAAAATATTAACAGTTAATATGTTTGGTGAAGATGCAGTATTAAAATGTGTTTAAAAAAAAAAAAGGTACATTGTCTAAGCATTTTTTTTCTTAGGATTTCTGTTTCCTCTTCAGAATCTCACTAAGAGAACACATGATTTTACATTATCCATAAAACTTTGTTATAATATTCTTGCTGATGTTTAGACTAGAAAATGCATATTGTGTGTTGATCAAGTCAAGGTGAAACCAGCCCTTTTACAACTTCAGTCTCATTGATAAATCTTGTAGTTTTCAGTGAATGAACCCAAGATTCATCAACTCTTATAGCCCAGTCTTGAGACAGTAAACAACTCTTATAGCCCAGTCTTGAGACAGTAAACAACTCTTATAGCCCAGTCTTGAGACAGTAAACAACTCTTATAGCCCAGTCTTGAGACAGTAAACAACTCTTATAGCCCAGTCTTGAGACAGTAAACAACTCTTATAGCCCAGTCTTGAGACAGTAAACAACTCTTATAGCCCAGTCTTGAGACAGTAAACAACTCTTATAGCCCAGTCTTAGTCTCTACTCCAGTAAATGTTTATTGGTTGGTTCACTATTACAACCAGATAATTAAAGCCATGATGACTGTCACTCAAGAGATCATGTTAATTAACCTGTTATGGGTCTTATCTGTACCAGTTTTACAGATAAGACTTAAGTAGTAGCTGCCTGAAGATACACTCCATGATATTGTATAATGACTGGATTGGGTACAGCTTCATTTCAGCTGTTGACAACAAATATCATTATTTTTTTTGCATTTTGTGCTAGCTTAGTTAATAAAAAATAGGATTAACTTGTAATGTGATCTCTCTGATGTTACACTCACCGGATGCTTTGTACATTACATTTTTCATTAACTAATTGACATACAGCTGGTAATTATTAAAATTTGAAAAGATAGTAATTGCAATACTTAATTATTAATACAAAATTACATATGATAGATGCAGATGACAGCTCATGCACTGTAGGTGAGTGGTTATTATAACAAACTGTTTAAGGTGCATGTTAGTTTCTTCTTGTTTTATTTACGTACCAGAATTTATTTTATTTATGACACATTGTAAAGCTAAATAATATCCATTTTGCACCAGCATGTAATTGGAAGCTCCTATAACTGTACTTCTTATTTTTGGTTGTTGACTTTTCTTAATACTTGTAATACTGTAGTCAAATATCTTTAGGTTGTTACAGCAGTAACTGAATTTGGTCCATCACTGAGGTGATCTTGACACCCTGGCCAATTCATGCTCAACCATGTGTTACTTGATGATATATGATCAATATACCCCATGTCTGTACAGTTATCCTTCTGGGGAAATTGGCGATAAGATTAGCCATGCTGTCATACCTGTACTTGATTACTAGTGACATCAAAGCAGTAGTAGTACATGGTATTTAGACAGATAGTGTAATAAGAATAGTACAGTATAGAAATTACAGTATGACTACTGTACAAGGCTCATAGCAATACGGATTTCCAGGTTCCTAAGCTTTATGAACCACATGAAGAATTCAATAAGGTGGCAGCCCAACCTAGCATAGTGCACATCACAGTTTGAGGTGGGACATGCCATACTACTGCTAATGTCATAAATTTTGTACTTAAAAGTGACCCACTTCACACCAAAGTGGTCACTGTCACAACATCCTGGGTCACACACAGTTGAACATCTTGTGTGTTGGTGGCTGGTCATTAATTTTCAAGCCGATCACAACACGACTGATTATTGAGGACCATTTCCATTCATTACAGCATCTTTGAGCTCTGCTTCAAACAGACCAAGCAGTATCAAGCTCAAATCAAATCCGGTTTTAAACCAATCATATCACAACTTTCTGCACCAATAAGACATATGAAATGAGTGACTACGGAACACAACTTGTCACCTAAAAATTCTCAAGATTTAACAGTGGTGATCAAAAACATCTTGTGCACCATAAATTGGTTCTAAATATAAATGGAATATAGGTCATGAACTGAACAGCCATTACACTATGTATTTTATAACTGTACTTTAATACCTTTTACCACACTTGGATTTTATGTAGTTTTGTATTTATTGATTATGACTTATGTAGGAAAAATTTACAGGACATGCCAGAATTATTATACAGGTTACCAAAGACAAGTAATCCAATCTACATGGATTATTAATATTTAGCTAAGTTCAGTTGTGTAAACATGGATCATCAAAAGCTTAAAAACATAACTGATATTCAGATTGTTCCTTTGGTCTTGGTTAGCAGTACGTATGAGGGGAAGGGCTTCATAGAGATTATTTCCTGTTCCCTACATTGCATCGAAATAAGCTTAGTGTGCATGTGTTTATAATGTACAGTAATTTGTTTGTACAGTATGTGTTAATTACCTCTTTTGTCTCTTTAATTGTTTTACTATTATTGTTATTTATAGATATTTCCATTTGCTCTACTTTTAATGTAGGTGGAAAAAGATTATGATAAAGGTGTTAAACAAAATAGAAATATGAAGGTAACTGTAATTAATACAGTACTGTACCACATAGCATGATGAAACATTTCCTCAAACTGTAGTTTATATTATAAATTTTTTTTTCATGGTAATATATTGTAACAAAAAGTGCAAAACATTCTACGACTAGAAAGATTCTGAATATAAAGAACCTGCGTTTTTTTTTTCAGCTAACCTCGTGGAAATGGACACATCACCTGGAGGGTTTGAGCTAGTCAATCCATACCGGACCAACAAAGTGGACAGTATGGACTTGGTAGAACTAGCCAAAGAAATCCAAAAGGTGAATACACTATAATCAGGTACACTTTTACGTTAATACTGTACATAGACTGAGGAAACACCGACGACCTTGGGGCAACTTAAATTTGTAACTTTTTTGGTTATTCATTCTGTTGTAAGATAATGTATAAGGATACATTATAGAGTCCCCAGTACAGATAACAATGACATCTATCTACTACAACTGGTTATTAGTGAATATAACATGAAATTTGAGTGAGAACTTAGTCCCCCACTTGAAATTAAATTACAGTACAGTAAAGTATGTGAAATTGTCGTAAGAGTTTACTTGCCATATATACTAATATGTTATCAAGTAGAAGTCTAGCTGTTACTGAGGAGGGTCAAAGTTCACATGACTTGTTTTGCTCTTGAGTAGTTTATAGTAAAGCATAGTGAAGAAAAAATAAATCAAGGCAATGTTACAATAAGATCTATGGCATTAGATAACCTTTAGTTCTGGTTTAAGGAGAACTAACTTAGATGCAGCAGTATGAAGATTGCTGCTTGGCATTTCACAAAAAAAAAATAATAAAATAACTGGTTTGTGTGAAGAGCAAAATTAAGCAGTTTGCTTAACTTTCAGTACAGTATTTATATATGTATTGGTCATGTGTTGTAAATTGGAAACAACTTGTTTTTTCATGATAATTGCAAACCCAGTGCAAGTGTACACAATTCAAGAGGCCCACTGAGGCTATTGACAAGTACAGAATTATGTGGTCACTAGTGTGTGAACCACTTTAAGTATGAACAATAATCTCTGGTACAGCCATAGAAATATGAATTTAATTTTTATTTCAGGCCGACACATTTGTACACGCTAATGTAAGCAACAAGCTGCAGGTGATCACAGAGCAAGTGCGATTTCTTCAGGAGCAGGCCAGAAGAGTCCTGCAAGAGGCCAAGGAAAATGCTGACCTTCACCATGTACCCTGTAACTTTGTTAAAAAGCCCGGTAACATCTACCATCTTTACCGACGGCCATCTGGACTAAAATACTTCTCTATTATCAGCCCTCAGGTATTTCTTAAGAATTGTCATACTGGGCACTCTGGGTGAGAACAAGACAGGTGACAAAGTGGCTTGAAAGATTTTTTTTTGTAAGATTACAGTATAAGTGGTTTCAAAAATGTTAACTTCTTATTTTTTACTTTTACTTTCTTCACTTGTCGACTTCTTGCCCAGAATGAGGGCCTCCTATGCAGACCCAGTACCACAGCCAAAGTCAAAATACTCCATAGTATTACCCTGCATTAACAGAGAATAAATATGTACCTACCAGCAACATACTGTGTACAGAAATTCCACCATCATTATTGCCCTTGCATAACACAGGTACAGTACTCCATTCATTCATTCTTACTAAAAAATAAATTCTATTATTTTCTGTTCCCTCCCGCCTCATATATCTTAACTATAAAATTATCATACTTGTACACTATTCTCCTGATAGTCCAACATATCACAACTGCCTTTTTTCAGTTGACACTTCTTCCTAAAGTTTGGTGATCTACATTTAATCTCTTGGTCCGAATTGTGTCAACAATATTTAGGTTTTATATTAAATATCTTGCATCCTCTGGCAACTCAGCCACACCACACTGCATATTCCCAGCCTAATACTGTACGGATGAAGCTCCCCCTACCTTTCCAAATAATTGGTAATGCTGACATGCCATTGGCTAAAATTACTGACAAGCCACTTTCCTATCATAGCCAAGTTTGGTTGTGCATCCTTCTGCTACATTGTGCACACATATTTGTTCATTGTCTTTCAGTACATACATACAGTATTACCAATTACTGTAATGCCATAAATGAGATCTCAGCTGAGTAGCCAATTACTGTACTATAACTCTTCCTAACCTGGTACAGGAGTATTTAGAAAGATGAGGGTAAAAGTGCCAGTATGAATCCTTGAGAATAATGCCTGAAACTCTCTCTGGATAATCTTACATCATTCATTAATTCACAGGAGTAAAATTGTTTTTCTCGATCCTTTTCAGGAGTGGGGCTCAACGTGTCCTCATGAATTTCAGGGATCATTCCGTCTGGAGCATGATCAGTCATGGACACCAGAGAATAAGATGGATGCCAGAACTAATGACCAGCTGATGATTAACAAGATCCTGACATGCTCTAATACATTATCTATAACCATGGGCAAATGATGGGTTTAATTTATATTTAGAAAAGTACATTAAAAAGTATATGAACATGTTTTTTATTCCATAATATTTCCACTCTGTGCATTGACTCATTATTATATTCCTTATTGATTTAAAATTCAAACATGGTGGTTAATGATAATGCTGCAAGACTAATTACATCATGAATAGTAGTCATCAAAACAGTATTGTTAGTTTGTCCACAGTTGGTTGACTTTGAAGCCCAGCACCACAAGGGTCGCCTGTTATCAGAGACATGAACCATAAAGCACCAAAATAAGGAGAAAACTTGTTTGCAAAACCTTCTTTCTTGCTGATTTACAGAGAATTTTATATATATATTTTTATTATTTGCTTCTCGAACCACCTACGACTTGCGTGTAATGTCTCCATTGACAATTCCTCTCCTTAATGTTCCTGGAGGTACGTGAAGATACTAGTCTTCTCCATGATGATGAACTGGCTTAGATGCATGTGATACTGTGACCTTCATTCCACAAACTTGAGAGATTTTCCATCTTCTCCAGGAATATGTTCAGTAGTCTTGGCAGCAGTTAATAAAATACAAGTAGTTGATTGTGTGGAATCCTTTATCTTTACCTTATTTTTATAACTACTGTGAATATATATATACAGTACTGTATATATATATATATATGACAGAGTGCTGTAACGTAACAGCGTTCTAAGAGATATGACTATATTAACACCAATACTGATGCAATACTGTACAGTACATCTCCACTTGAGTTATGTAGACAACACCCATGTGACAAAAAAAAGATACTTTCCCTGGAAAATCTAAATTTATTGGAGTCAACCATTATACAAACCAACAATATTAATTATACTCTGGATATTTCTTTAAAGGAATAAATCAGCATAAAAAATGTAGACATGAATAAAAGCTCACATAAGTGCCTTTGCTGATGCATATGTTATACATAGTCATGGTAATATAAAAACAATATTGGTGCATGGACGTTTTTTAAAGTACAGTATTACAAAAAGAAGCTAGCCCTACAATGGTGAATACGCTGGACCTACAAACAGATTCAACTCGGTGTGTGTGTGTGTGTGCTCTGTTGGGTAGTTCTCAGGAAACATAAATTTTATATTAAAAGGATAATGCAGTATTCTTGAAATATTACAACACAAGGCATTATTTCTTCATACTGTACAGTAAAAGTAATTCTGCTCTCAACAATAAAACGAGAACTAACCAAGGGTGACCAGTGTAACAATAATTCTATGAAGAAAAATCTGTTGAAACACCTTTATAAGTACAGTATTATACCTTTTAACATGAAACATAACCTAACCTAGAGAATTACCTGTGTGGGTGGGTGAGTGTTATTTTGAATGACGTACAGAGAGGATGTGTGTGAGAAAGATAACATAACTAAGGTACATATAATTTACATGAAACTTAATTCAGATTTGTCATTAAAAACAAACAATGTAATCAAGACTGGCTACTGTAGCTAACCCACAGACATCCTATAATTTTTTCAATTATAAGACTCGTGTTTCTTTTTAAAACAATGCGTAAAATCACAAATTCCAAGAAATTGTCAAATAAATTTTCAATTCTGTGTCCAAGGGAAATCTTACCTTAATGACATTACATTACAGCAACATAAATTAGTAATAAATAGAAAAGAGCAAAGCGATGCCCTTCTGGAAACGGGTGTCAGCTGGTCCAGAGCCAAGGCTGGCTTACTGGCCAGACGTGTATACATAAAAGTAACACCACACAATCCTACCAAAGACAGAAGCTTGGTCCCTGAATTATGCACAATGTGTTACTCTTCAAGGGGCAAAATAACCAGCTGTGTATCACATTTCATTAGTTTTCTCTCGTGTGAAGCAAACGTAAGATTACACTACTGTACACAGTTTACAATTAATTCATAATTGCATAGTAGACTCCACGGATCATCCTTTCAAAGCTGTTTCACCCCTTGTTCATTTACCATGATCATTCATTATTTTTTTTAGTGTTTCTCTAATGCTAGTTTAAGATTTTTTTTTTTTTTTTTTACTAAAACTTTGTTAGACTACAGAAAAAAAAATATTAATTTAAAGATTAACTTTGGTAAGATTCTGCTTGTAATGGACAACAAAACAATCTTTATGAGAAATTTTTAACTGCACCAGCACTAGACAACAACTACAATATGTACTGTATAGTACACTACCTTATGAATTTTTTCCAAGCCTCTGTCTTACTGCCAAAACTAATTCCTCTCTTTTGATGGTGACCTCTGCACGTGTTGCTGTTTCTCGTAACTTCACCACACCCTCTTGTACTTCTGACTCACCTATTAACACCACAAGGGGAATAGCATTGTCTTCAGCATACTGTAATAAAATAAGTGTGTCAATTTTTTTTATTAATACATCATGCAGAAGTAAAATTTTCCTATACAATACAGTATTGTATTTGAAATATTTGAGCTGACAACCCTGCTCATAATCTCCATATCTAAAACATTTTATTTGAATGATAATGTACCTTAAACAAGATTGTATTTCCTTAAATTTGCAGCAAGTTAAAGCAACTAACACCTGTGATGCATTTTTACATGGGATAAAAATGCACCTAATTAATGTAAAAACTTTGCCCGAGACAACTATGCTAAGCTTAGGATAGCAACACACCATAACATGAATTAACAAGAAAATTATCTTACCTGTAACTGATTGAGTATCTTGGGATTGTTTTTGTAGCTACTTTCTGCTTTAATTCCTGCTTCATGTAGAAGACCAATAAGTTTCAATCTGTCATGGACCATTCCTTTACATGCAGCTGCGACAAACACTTCTGTTTGAGTTGACCGAAGCTGTGGAGCAAAAAAAAAGAAAAAGTCCAAACTTAAAGTTTCAGGATAACAGCTGAGTTAAACAAGAAATGGTGTATCAGCATGAACTTACTGAGTTTTCCTCAACCAAATTTTAATAAGAATCTCAACTACTTTTAAGCATGCAATGAATTGAAATTTAAAAAATTTTGCTTTAATTAGCAACATCATACATACTTGTTGTAATATAAATTATATATATGTGCCTTTATTTATTCAGGTTACATTAACAGCACTCATCAAACTGATCCCAGGATACTATTAAGGGTAAACAAATTATACTTACAAATGAGTCTCAGTCAGTCATAATACAGTACACCAAGTCCCAATCACTGACCTTCTCATTTTCAGCTCGCTGCTTCTGTTCTTGAATGGCAAATAATCTCTCAATGCCAAAACTAAGACCAATACAAGGCACAGTCTTCTTTTTAGGGTCGAACATTCCAACCAACCCATCGTACCGCCCACCTCCAGCAACGCTTCCTACGGGTCCCTCTCCTTTAGAAGTTTGGCCGGCCATCAACACGGCCTCATAAATAACTCCAGTGTAATAGTCAAGGCCTCTTGCTAAGCCCATGTCAAATACCAAGTGAACATCACAACCTAAGCTCTTACAATATTGATAAAGAAGAGTAATATCTGCAAGGCCAGCCTGTGGGAAAAGATCTCTCTTGGTTATCAGACAAACATTTGTGAAATATTACTTATTTATTATTACAAAATATGTGTACAGTCTACAGTATAGTCATAGTAAATAAAGTAAGGAATGTTAAACTGGAAATCTTGAAAAGCACGACCTTTTCTGGTCTATCTATTTTTTTTTTAAATAGGAAAGCTTTGAAAGTTCATTTTTTCCCCCCCAAACATTAGTCCCAGCTATCAAATCAGTTCATGCCAATTCTACAAGGTTTATTTGCATTTTACCCCCACATAATGGAAAATAATAAAATAACAGGCACAGACAAGAACTGGTTCATCCCACTGGGAAATACTCACACAGGACAGACAAACCTTGATTAGGATGTTTTGACCTGTAAATCTCTTTATAGTGATCTTACCTGAGCATCAGTTGAATTTTTTAATCTTTCATCTTGCTTCAGTTTTTCCAAGAGATCCTCTCTGCCAGACAACTTCACATATTCCCCAATAAGGTCAGCAACATCACTATCCAAACCTTTCTCGTCAACCATTTCTTTTCTTACGTCTTCCCACGGAGTCTTGTCGAGCTTATCCACAGCTGAACAAATGGGACGGAACTTCTCACTTGGAACACCACATGCACCAAACACACCATTGAGGATTTTTCTATGATTTACCTAAAAATATAAGAGTAATGAAAATTAATAAAATACAGAAATAATTTCGGATTCAAGTTATTTTTTACAAATCCTTATACATTCCAAAAAAAAATATTTCCTATTAACCCTTAGGCCCCGGGTGACATTCCAGAACGTCCGATTAGCGCGTCCCGGGTGACGTTCCAGAACGTCCGCCTATTTTCCCACCATTTTTTTTTTCATTATTTTTGGAAATGTTGATTTTTTTCTCGATTTAACCCCGCGTGGGGGGTACTGTCAGCAGCACCCTAACCCGGGGCTTAAGGGTTGACATTCAATTTCTCAGAATTTCAAATTTAGATGACCAAAAATAATGTTTTTTTCTCTAAATAAATAAACCACAGGCAAAAGCTGCTTATAATGTTCAGTACAGTACAATAAGGCCAATTGTTTAAACCTCAGTTTCTTACAAATCTCAATCCTTTTCAATATTATTAAACACATGACTATCCTAACCCCTACTGGGTGTTACAAACTCCTCTGAACAATGCTATGCAGTTTCAGCCTCCTACTTCAAAGGTATATAAGAATTCTAACTTTATCAATCATTAGATTATAAAAAAATCATCCAATACCCATGTACAGTAGAGTAGTCAATAACTACCCACCTTAACAGTAAAGTCTCCCAGGTTTAGCCTTGATAGAACTTGATGAACTAACTGTATGCACTCTGCATCAGGAATCATGGCATCGTACTGCCCAGCAATATCAAAGTCACACTGGTAGAACTCACGATATCGGCCTGTAAGAGAAATATGTATAAATTCTCTCTCTTTTAAGATAAATAAAATCCTTCTTACTATTATAACACAAATTAGAGACAGACTCACTCTACCTTCTAACACAAACCTATGGAGGCAGGTTCTTCATCATTTCTTTTACAACAGAAAATTTGAGAATATTTTGGCAATAATTTATCAACTTTCAGTGTGAGTCTTATTAAGGAGTATGTATAGGGAAGACAAAGTATGAGTAAGTACGGTAAATGACTCGATGGACTATTTCTTGTGCATAAACAGTGATGAAGGTTAATGTACGTACGAGGTTACAACAGAAGGCAAATACAATACAGGTACTACAGTATACTAGTCAAGTTTAAAAAAAAAAAAAAATCTTTGCCTCAAATAATACAAAATATATTCTTGAAAAACATCAAAAAGTACCAGTAAAACAAAAAGGACTGTATTAGCCCCTTAGTTCTCATATTAATGTCAGGGCAGTACATTGGGTTTATATAATTATATCACCGTAACTTAATCAATGTAGCTATGAGTGTTAAGATGAGGACGGAGGCTATATTAAAGAGCTCTTCTAAATACGTCCAGTTGTTGTGAAGTGTTGAGTGACAAAGTTCAGGACTGCAATGATTACAGGCTTTTAGGGTCCAACCTAACCTAACCATTAAAACTAGGGCCCAATCATAATGGTATGCTTAGGTCAGGTCAGGTTGGGGCCCCTTACAACTGGAATCCATATAATTAGTCATCTCAATACAATAACCACGTCTGTACAACACACCTCTGGTCATAGCCGGGTTGTCTCTCCGGTACACACGAGCCACGTGATATCTCTTGATGTTGGTGATCTTATTCATGGCCACATATCGGGCAAAAGGAACAGTAAGATCATACCTCAGGGAGAGAATTTCACCACCTTGGTCTTCCAGGTCATATATAAGCTTAGAATCTTCTCCATATTTACCAGTAAGAACTTCCTAAGGGAGAAAAATAAATGTCACTAATAATACTGACAGCACATAATTTATAAGCTACAGTCAATTAGGTTACCCGGTACTAGAGTATATATAAAAAAATTTTATTCTGTACATTTAGATATTTTCTGTCACAAAAAGAGCTAAGATTCCACCTTTTAATTAGTTAAGATTAAATAAGAAGAATACATCATGAACCTTGAAACAGAATTAAAGCAACTTATAACAAATGTTTCGCAATATAAAATAGTGATGACTGCTTCACTTATTTGACAGCCAAGTTAACCTGTAATTTTTTCCCAGTTAATATCGGGTATTCCAGGGATTTCTTCAAGTCTTTAATACCAGAAAGTGGGCGACATGTTTGACCTGAGACCATCCAGTCAAAAGAAAGAAAAAGAAAAAAAGAAAAAAAAAAGAGAGAGAGAGAGAGAGAGAGAGAGAGAGAAATTGTTTCTTATTCTTAGTCATCAACTGTCAAACAATAACACAAACCTTAAGTTCAAATACTGGAGTCTCAATTTCTACTGCTCCGTGCATGTGGAAAACATCATATATTGTATCAAATACCTGAAAAAATAATACAAAATGAAATTGATGAATTCTCATTAATAATCTTTCTATGACTGGCTTATTTTCAGATATAAAATTGAAATAGAAAATTAACAAGAATCACAATATCTTACTTGTCTTCTGACAGCCATTTCAACAGGACCATAATCTCTGGTGCCCTTTGGGGTCTTCAGGGTAAATTTCCCAGATTTCCCTTTGCCGCTTTCACCACCTTTGTTATTCTGAAGGATAACAAACTGCACATGAAATTCAGGATTTTTTTTTTCAAACATGTCTAATACAGTACAACTAAAACACATGTGCTTACATTAATATACTGTGTGTAGTGGCCACCCTGCACCATATGGGAGGGGTTTTTGAAGTGTGAGCGAGAGAAAAAATAACATGAATTTTAACTCGTATATATCATGCACGAAATATGAAGGCATAAAAATCACATACAGTAATGGTGATACAGTGCAATGTGTGCTCTATGTAAACTAAATGTATCTAAAGCAAGAAATATAGCAGAAATGACTGAGCTCAAGGCAGTGATGAGCGAGAAGGCAAACAGCACTTCACTATCAGGCTTCCACAAGCTAGCTCTTAAACTTTGGAAAGGATTCAATATTTAAAAATTTCCTTACCAATATATCTAGATAAACACAGTATAGTACAGAGGTTCAAGAAATAAATATGTTAAGATTTTTCCATTCTTGCTGTCATTGCAGGCGGTCAGTGTTCACATAGTGTTGGGAACCATTTGCCGAGAAATAATCGTGTCCCTTTAACCATTGCTTATACTGCAAGGATTTCACTAAATGTTAAGATTGAAGCCTGTAGTGTATTATATATAGTGTTGTGTAGATAGCAAGTCTGGAGATAATGGAGTCCCTGGTTTGTCTGTTGCAACTCACCGAAGAAAGAATAACTGAGGGTAGAAATCAATAGTTAAATTTAAGAAATTATTTGAGGTAAGGTTAATCTTTTATCCTAAGATGTACGAAGATTCTTTTCAATGAACAATATGACCCACTCCAGATGCCACCTGAATCTGACAACTTTGCTGGTTGCCGGTTATAATGGAAACCCTGAAAATTGATTCAATAAACTAGTCACTATCACCATCACATTCCTTATCAATATTTCCTATGATTAAGTAAAGAACCGATCAGCATAAAATAGTTAAACAACATCGATAACTAACTTTTGGGCATTTCTTTGAGTTTTGTGCTTCACCACTCATCTTAATGTTCTTGTGAACTAAGTCTGACAGCTGGTCATCCATCTGTAAATGGAATAAGAAAGATCAATCATCACCACCAACACAACACATGCTCAGCTCTTTATGATTTGATGTTTTTGTTTGTACTTCACAGGCTTGAAATTTCACGGTGGTCATGGCTGCCAGTGACCTCGGACTGGCCATGATGCCCTTCACAGCAAGACATCATACAGTCCTCACCGTCATTACTGTGCCTCTCATCTGTCTCAGTATGATATAACCAAATAAAATGACCAGAAGCATTCAATCTCCTTCACTATTCAAGTTTTGGTGATACAGTATTTATTTTCATCCTTAATGTATATTAACAACAATGAAGCAATCCCTTCGTCAATTGCAGTAAAATTAAATTAAAATAACATACTGTAATACTGTACTGTATTCATTTAGAGGAAGTCAGGACCTAAAATACAGTATGGAGCTGTACCTTGATGATTCTACCATTATTATATCTTGGCAGCCTTTTCCCACCATGATGCATGGTGGCCAGAATCAAGAACAAACATACACTATTTTCTCTGTTTACAATCTTTTCAGTACCAAAATATCTGGAATTTATTATGGGCTTTACAGAAGGGACCATGGCATACCCAGCTGCTTGAAGGAAAGATTCACCAATAAAAATGAGGCAAAAATTTCTACTGCTCACAAGATGACTTCCAAACTTTGAGAAACAAATTTAATCTTGAAGAGCACTTACTCATTTCAGTTTACCTTTCACTTTCCAAAGCTGTCAAATGATTATTATCTATTGCACGCTAATAGCATAAAAATTATTAAGCTAAATCTAATACAGTACTAAACTTTCAAATGAATATGGTTGCTGCATTGTTACAGGAAAAACATCAGAAACATTATAAAGAGCAATATGATAAGCAGATGTACAGTATCTCAAAAAAAGTATCTGCCAGGATGGGTCCGATGACTTCCGAAATACTGTACTGTACTATATGCAACTCGCAATGTCCCGAGAGGGTTGGTTTATTATCCATGGCTTTGAGTCTGTGGCATATGGACCCTACTACATTTGGTTACTGAATACCATATTAATTATTCCAAAATAAATATACATTGAATTATTGTACTTGTGTTAAACTATGTACCAAAGTGAATGCAAGTCCCAATATCTATAATCCGGGGTCTCATAATGTTTCACAGTATGGGCAGATACTTTTTTGAGATACCTGTAGGTACTAGACAGCATATGCTAACTGTTTAAAATCATACAATAAGGTGTATCACTATAGATAAGCACAACTATACCATTACAGTTTCTATAACCATTATTTTCCATACAGCTAATGTCTGGAATCAACAAAATAAACTCCTTTCAGCCTCTATAGTTTTGTACACTTTTACTTCACCACAACTCTTAAGAGACTTTATTACAGTACAGTATTTGGATATTTACTTACAGTATATAAACTACTGTACTGTACTGAAGCATGAATATGTAATTAGTGATAAACAAGTAATAAATTTATGTCAGTCACTTCAAAGGACAAGGAGTTTTTATGTTGAAACAAGTCACATTTTTCTATTATGAATGATATGGCCTAGAAGTTACAAATGATATCATTATTAATTAATAGTTTTGTGCTACAATTATACTTGACCAATTTGCCTCAGCCTTCAAACCTTTAGTCTACAGTGTCTGTTACTTGTACATACACTCTACAGGAACCAAGTCAGCATCACTTACACTTAACCTTATATAATAGTATAAACTTTGTGTGAATATTTTGCAACAATTTACCAATTAACTAAGACATGTATAAAAATTTCGAGCAGTTTTAAAACTACTGTACTGTATTATAAGAATTTAATATTATCATGCACAAAAATGCCACACATTCTAATAATTTTAATCACGTAGCTACATTACCTCGTATACTTCTCAGTGACTCACTCACACACACTACAAATTAAACCAAATGATGCTACAGTCTAAAATCAAACACTGGTACAGTACTCTCCGTAACACCTCATACAGGAAGATGAGTTACAGTGTATAGTACAGAAAAAAATTGAGAAAAATTTACAAATTGAAAAACACTATAGAATGCAAAGAATGAGTTATTGATAGGGAAAGAAACTTATGTAAACAGGAGTGTTCGGGTGCATATAGTTTGGATTAATAATTGTACAAACAACTACACCTTAGTGTTCATGCTGAATCATCTTTCCATTAGCTGTACAGTACAGTACATATTCTTCTTAAGAAAGCAGCAAGGCGTCATTCAACACGGTGAAAGGAATTTTCAAGATAACCAAGTGTGGTACAGTATTTATGAGGTTAAATAAACTAGGTCACAGTACACAATAAGTACACATTAAAACTATTGACAGTAAAGCATAAAAGCAATCAAGCAACTGTACAAACTTTTAATAATCTAGTCATGCATGAAAGCATTTGTTTGCTTTTGTTAATAACATACTGTATAGACAAAGTAAATACGTTCAGTATTAGTTTTTACATACTACAGCATATACAATACAGCTACCAACCATGCACCATCTCCTTTATGCAGTAATCAGTCCCCAGTGCAGTACATACTGTATTACAGTGCATACATTTTTGAAGTATTAACATTGGAATATTTATCAAGCTGCAGTTCTTCAACCAGTAAAGCCCCAATCTCCAGAGTGATACTGATTTTATGAATGAAATCTGGTAAGTTTTCCAAATTTAAATAAAACACTAACAAATCACAACAAAAGCCCCAATCTCCAGAGTGATACTGATTTTATGAATGAAATCTGGTAAGTTTTCCAAATTTAAATAAAACACTAACAAATCACAACAACAGAGACTAATATCTGAACTCAAATCTCTCCCTGGCATGTACTTTATTCAGCCACTACAAGAAAAAGTAAAGTAAAAAATTTTACTGCCAAAATATAAAATAAAGACAACAATAAATCTATTAATAATGCAAGAGGTAGAGTCGTGCCCTACCTTACACGCCAGGCCTCTAGTGCCAGGGAGAGATGAGAGGAGCGTGGTAGACACTTGGATGTTGATGCCTCTACCAGTTATCAAATGGTTCAGTGATCTTACACTTCTACCCAATGAACCAATGAACGCCATTTTGAGTCTTCTCCTGGTCGGACTACTAGGCCTAATGTCACTATTCTACGGAGTTGTTTTCTGACCCCTGATTCTGACAGATACAAGCTGTGAAGAGATGGGAACACTGAGGGTGAGATTATTTTGATAAATGATCATAACATTTCATCTTCTGTGAAATACTGGACCTTAAAACTATAAGATGGTCAATCAAAATGCTGGTAAATTACAGGGCTGTAATTAATTACAGGGCTGTACTTCATGCTCAACAAAGGGGGAAAAATGGCACAGTCTCCACATTAACACAGTGTAAGGTGACACCATAACTCCCCTTTAAGCACCAGATGTTCTCTGCAGCTCAAGATGTAATCTGTTTTATTCTATAGAAAGTGACTGTACTTTAAAATCAGAACTGCAGCAAGATAACACTGTCCCTGGTCATAGTACTGTGTACAAGAGAAAAACTGTGTGGCATCACACCTTACAACCAAGAGTGTACGGGGGAAATGCGAGGCACTCGACGGATGAGAAAGTGGCCATGTGTGCTGCCCACCGTCGCACATTGGGTAATGTGCGAGGGGGACTGGGGGGAACACAGCCTGAGGTCAGGACAGCTACATCTGCCTGTGAAGGTTGAAAACCTCCCACATAGCTGTATTGTGACAGGTGAGCATCCAGCAGTATAAGAGGCAGCTCCTGTACAGTATAGGAGGGACACTAAATTATTTAATAAAAGGTAAAAAAATTTAATTTTCATTACCAACTACGTACAGTACAACATTTGTAATCATGTGAATATAATAGTGTTCTTAATAAAAAATTAACCCTAAAATGCTATTAATGTGTACAAACCCACACTGTACCTGATGGAAATTTCATCTCAAGTGCATGAAAAGGAAGCAGTTAGTTGTAAGACAGAAAAACAAATTTGACTTCGGTATAATTTTCCTGTATACAGTACCGTATAATGTATACATTTTTTAATGCTGTAAATTTTCACAATTCATACTGTAGTCTCTTGTGGCTGTCAGTAACATCTTAATACATGAGGGAAATTCTGTAAAAAACATGCCTTTCCTTTCTCATATAACCTCAAACACTTCAGCAGACACATGGCACTAACTTTACGTACCAGTAACAATCACAAAAATTTTGTGCAAGAAGCAAGCAATTGTTAAAATGTTAGCAGCATTATTCTTGTTACATGCTCATCACCCAGAAACTTTGACACACACACACAAGTAGAGTTTGTTAAGGTCTTCCTTAACTGTTCTCACATACAATATTAAAATGAGTTAAACACTGTACAATAAGATCTGATAAAACAGATCATATTAGGATATATACAGTACTGTTCTATACCTGTACTATGTTGTCAATACAATAAGGCTGAATATTAACTAATATAATAAAGGAGGAGAGAGAAGACAAACTTGCATTACTTAAGGCCAAGATGCAGTTCTTTTTCATTTAGGCAATACTCACAAACCAACAAAATCTACCTAACCTGAAAAAGAAAAATGTTATTCCTCCACCCAATATGCTTTAGTCTTAAGTTAAGAATAAGTTTTCTCCGATGGATTTTTGATTAGATGGTTGGATAACCAGGACAGCTGTCCTTAAATATTACCAATTTCCCCCCGCCCCCCCCGTGACTGTCTTTCAGTATTACCCGATGTCAACTCCGGTATATACAGTACCGGTAGAGTATGTTCCCAGATGACCAAAACTGTTGGTCAGACAACACAGATCACATCAATATCTCCCTAAATTATATTAAGCTTTGTTAGCATTCATTCTCATATGACACCTAAAGTGAGAAATTCTCAGGCTTAAAAGAGCCGTTTAAATAATGAAATAAACTAGTAATTACGGATATTTCAACCTGGCCCGGTAATGTACAATATTGAAAGGTATTAAGAACTTAAAACGCTATAAAATACAGCTAAACATAAATAATTGCATTGCTGTTAGCTTAAAACATTCAATAACAGAGATTTAACAATGAAACTTTCCACAAGTTCATGATGTGTGGACAATATAAGAGGGAGTTCACTCTTACCTTCTCTTCCATGCTTCTGTTGTCACTCGTCTTTTATCAATGATGAAACATCATGTATTTCTGAAGATAGAATTTCAACTCTTGATAATATTACCAAATTTCAATAAATATTTTTAGTTGGATAATTCTTTGAGATTTGTTTATATAAATGCTTTGAAGTTCTATACTGCTAGGTTTCATTCTCTTACGAACGCACAAGAACACATGGGGGCAGTGACGTTTGGTTCAAGACTGCCAAGCCGAAATATTGAGGTAATCTTGCTTCAAGTCAACAGTCTTTCCCCTTCAAGATTTGTTTTTCACCTCCGGTGTATCAGTTACTATTAATATTTTTATGCCAAATAAACGTTTATCTTTTAACTAGCTTACTCCCTCTCCGTGATCCTAATCTATTTTATCATTTCACCACTTAGGTTACTGAATTCTCCCAAAACCACATTCTCTGATGACGGAGGTGAGATCCCGACTTAATTCCTATAGGCGCACAAAGTAACAAACATGGAGACAGATTGCGGTATCCTGGCGTTGTCTTTGAATGACGGGAAGTTGCCAAACGAAAATAACATCAGTATCTCATTGTTTTATAAAATACTTTTACATCAAGCTTCCCATCAGTAACACAAATAAACGTTTACGAATTGTCACTTTAGTGTCAATTTTGATTCCATGCAGTCTTCTCAGTCTCCTATTCTTAGATTAATGTTTACACCCGTAAGCCCAGTGTTATCTATGATGAATGCACGGCTGTGTGGGCGTGCAAGAATGTGTTTTAAGATACACTGGGTGGGGAAGGACCCAGAGGAGGGAACTTGAATTAATATCTCCGGCCTACCCCCTCAGCCACGCCTGCAACTGGCAACTTGGTCATTGGTGCTGAGGCCGGATGTGGATAGGAGGGGCATAGCGAGAATGAACTTGACATGTTATCCTTCGTCCCTGTATCTCTGACACAACAACACTGGTAGTGGTTATCATACTAAAATCACATCACTACCACACGCAGTCATCCTGATTCCATCAGACTTTAGCGTTGTCACGGCATCAGGAAAACAAGAAAATTAGCATTACTAACAATGTTAAAATTTTTCTAAAGATAGAAATTTTTCTGAGCGGCCGCCGTCACTCACACTAGCGCGCCAGTTTCCGTTGTTTTCTCAGTGGTGCCAAACCTAACTTCAGAATAGTGCTAGAAAAGTGTTAGATATGATTTGCTACACTTTCTCAAGGTATATAGTTTTTGTATTAGCTAAAACGTTTAGTAAAACACATATATGGTTATATAATTTTCTTGATCACACATAGGCTTTATTTGCCAAGATATATTCCAAATCAAATGCATCCCCGTGACCCTGTCTCCGATATCAAAGTCACTGCATGTAGTTCGGTCTTGAGTATGTTGATTCGGTGATGCTGGAGAACCGCTGTAGGCTTTCATGGTGCAGGTCATAAGTAGCAAAGTACTTTTATTTTCTCTTCAATCTATACTTCACAGTCTTTATTGCTTTCAGTGTTGAAATTTTCATCCTGTTGTGAAACTTAGACTAATCAGGTTCATATGGCTGAAGGAACGCTCAACACTGGTATTTGAACGTGGTCGGGTAAAGGCCTAGAGAGCAACTTGTGATAGTCTTTAAAGGGATTTTCACCTGAGACGTTCCTATAAATAGATACTTCAGTTCAAAATAGTTATGTCATAGTCACTAACACATCACACTAAGTGGACTGAAACCACTAACAGTTAATGGTTTCAGTCCACTTGGTGTGATGCAGTCTCTCCCAGGAAATCAATGTGGGTAAGAGGATGGATCGTCACCCACAAATAGTTTTGCCATTTCAATAATTTTAGGTTTAATAAAAGCTTCAAACACTCCAACACTAAACAGGATTAGAGACATCAACTTTGTCTGGCAGACAGGGCCGGATTCAGGAGTGGGCAAAGTGGGCAGCTATCCAGGGGCCTCCACAATCTGGGGGCCTCCACATATTGCAATATTTTATTTATTTGTTTATTCATTTGGATTAATTTTATTTTCATTCTTTAAAATTCATGTTTATCTATTCCATCACGTAAAACTATGTTCAGCAAGAAGCGTGATAGAAATTAGGCTAGCTACTCCTTGAAATTCATGAATACCTGGTTTTCCTATGAACCGACTTGAAACCACATGAATGACTACAGTCATGTCTCACTTTTGTGTGTGTGCGTGTATTGGGAATTTGTACACTATCAATAAATATACAGTTAATTATAAAATTCTCAATGTTCGAATTCCCTCAATATAACTGCATATGGCTTCAAAATTCTCCAAAGAAGTGTTCAAATTTCAAAATTTTCCCGGGGGGCTCACAGCGCCCCCCGGAACTCCCAGATGTTTAGGCTCGCTTCACTCGCCACCCCACCCTCTTGGGTAGTTATGAGGGGGCCTCCACAGGTCTGAATCCGGCACTGTGGCAGATGTTGACGAAGCTGTCTTACATGTTCCAACAGTAAGAGTGTCCGGTGTGGCGGACAGACGCGGCTGTGAGAGTAGGAGGCTGACAGGTAGCTGATCATAATATCGACTTTGGAGTTCCACCCATTTTTTTGTCTAAAGTTTCTGACTGTACATTTCTTTTTCCCAGAAACTCTGTGGTCATTGTTATAAGATTTCCCTCACTTAATAAAACCTCATACTCCACACCGTATCGGCTACGCATCTATTTTCTATCTTCCACGCTCCTATGACGTTGTCGTAGTAGAAAAAAATAAAGGTTATATTTATAAACTCATTATCATAGTATAATGAAAAGAGTAGAATGGTTTCTTTATTTATGACCTTTCTCATAATTTATCACTCAATTAGGAGTACCGATAATGACACTTCCAACCCCTCCACGTGTTCTGGACAATAAATAAGATAGCGCTAAATTTGTGCAATGGAGCAATTCACTAAAATTTAGAGCTAATTGGACGCGGAACATCTCTAGATTTAGCGCCAAAAGCGCTAAATTGGCAACACTGCGTCGTCGTTAATTGAAAAAAATCTGAGGTATTCACGAATATCAACATGAATAAAAACATTACACCTAAGCAATTTATTAAAAAAGCGAATATAAATACTTTAAAATTATATTTTGCTATTTTACGTGGCTGGATATTTAATTTGTATAAATATCCTCATTATCAAATTTAGACCTTGACTTGACCGCAGAAATTGGCGCGAAAACTGCGAACCAATCAGGTTGAAGCCCTACATTAGGTGTGACCAAGACGCTCTAGAACAATGGTCAACTTGTGGGAAAAAACGACAGAAAACGTGAGAGTTGACGGAAAAAGTGCAATGCAACGCCACCTTAAAGTCTACCAAAGGAAGATCTTTCTGAATAAGGCTTCGTGGCATCAAAGTAAAATTGTGAAATGGATTTTCAAAACATAAGAGTTAGACTCAACATTTTCCTCGAGATAGGAATGGAAGTGAGTCCGGTATGCCGGACAGCCCATGAGGGGCAGTGCGGAAACAGATTATAGAAAGTGGTGTGGCCGGCACTAAACTCGTCTGTATGCACTTCCCTAGCTGTTAAGTTAAGTACCCATTCAGAGCTGGGTGCGAATCTGCGACCCCGAGGACAGGAGGCGAGAGCTGTATCCAAGGATAATATACTTGTGTTTTTAGTCCTTGGCTGTATCCACTCAGTTGAGAACATCAGAAAATAAGGAGTCTGCAATAGGCCGGTTGGCCTGTGCATGGCAGCTCCTGTCGAGAGTTACAACCACTCTCTATCGTCCATGGATCTGTCTAGCATCCTTTTAAAACTTTCCAGCGTCCCGTCATTTGACTCTTGTGCGCCTCGGCAGGCACTCGCATTTGAAAATTAATTCGAGTTTTTTATATTCCATCACCACTCAGTAGGAAACCACCAAGTTCCAGCGTTATCATTTGTATTAATTACAGTTAGGAATCGTTGATACATTCGGGGGAAGAAACTGTTAACTGCTGTGCAGATGGACCAATGTGAGACATTGAGGACCCCATATAACTGGTAAGTACGTTCTGGTTCTAATTTATCAGTTATGAGAGACTTTATATTTATATATATATCAGGCGAATATGTTAGCTACAGATGTACACGCAGTTACAGGGCAGCAGAATAATACAATGGAGGTCTGTTGGCTGGATCCTCACGGCCAATTTAAAATGTTCATAGGTCTATGAAATCAGATTTAAAAACAAAATGTTCAGATGGTACTCTCAAAATTAATAGCATAGAAGGAATCTTGTGACAGTTTTATCGTGTTCGGTATAGTCATGTTGCCAGGGTCGTGTAAAATAGTACTTATTGCATTTGCAGAAGGGCTCAACATGGCTCCATGTCGTTTTGCGCGGGAAAGGCTGGGGAGAGGGGTGAATGTTAGTGGTAGGCGAAAATATGAGTTATTTCATTCAAGATTCAAGACTTGCGTATACTGATAAGGCACGTCTGTAAAATTATAATAAGCAGTTATTAATCCTGGTCCAGATTTTAATTTATTTCTGCTTGATTCGGATGTGTGTAACCTTTGCAGGGTAATGAGCGGTCATCTCAGTCTCTCACACAGGCAGAGTATGCCCATGCGCCGAGAGCCCCAGCAGTGATCCTAACCTAACCGCCACCCGTAAACTTTGGTAAGTAGAGAAGTTAGCCCTAAACTTAAAATATATTTTCTCGAGCTAATTTTCTTTGATATTGAGCAGTAGAAATTTTTTTCAGGAATAATTTGTATTATATCACACACACATTTGTGATTGGTTTAAAACTATAGCGATATTAATTTAGTAGTTTAGTTTCCGTCATCCGGGAATCGCTTAAGTTCCATTAGGTTAGGTTAGATTGGTTAGGTTAGGTTAGTTTGGATATCTAAATGCAGGGATGACCGAAACTAGAACTTTACCATTAACTTTTCATAATTATTGTAATGTTTTTATTTTTTTAATGACAAACAGATTTAACAGTTTTTCTAAGTCAACGAGATTTTAATACATTTAATACTGTTTCGTATTTGCATGAAGGTCTGGTCACACGCACACCTAACATCGCTATGTTGAATAGACTAAAGGAGGATCACAGGAAGAATTTCCACTCCGGCTTATTTCACCTAATGATTAATACTCTAACCTTAATAGTCGGGCCACGGAGTGTTTTTCCTTAACCAGATAATTTGTCGTGGAAAAATTGGAATATCTCAAACCAAATCAAACTTAATGAAACCTGTTTAACCTACCCCAGGCCAATTCAACCAAACGACCCAATTCAATAAAACAGCCTTAATTAATTAAACTAATCCATCCAACGTAGCTTACCCTGGCTCAACCAAGCGCAAACTAATTCAACGCAACCTAACTATCCCACTCCACCTGACCAAGTGACACTACGATTATTTTTTATCACGTCTGATTAAGGCAGCATAAGGTTGTGGCCTTGCCGACTGTCTTGACGTGTGGTGGTGTAATGCCAGCTGTTTTTAAACGGTTGTCACGCTAACTTTTAATTATAATGGTAATGGTTATATTGTTATTAAGGCTAGCAGTAATAATGATAGCAGTAGTAATGATAGTAGTAGTAATGATAGTAGTAGTAATAATAATAGTAATGATTATATTTGAATATCTTGGGCTTGCAATAACATAGGCCTTGTAATTACGTTATTTTACACCCACAAGGTATTTTCACATCTACAGTAACTCGATGAGACCACAAGAGATAAATGATTAATAACTACTCTGTTCTTGGTCTACCTGGTGGTGTCTCCTGCAAGCGCGAGCTGTTAGAAATGAAAGTGATGCTTGAAGAAAGTTGTTTATACGAGTGTGTGTGTGTCTTCAAGTTTTTGTGTCGGCTGTGTATACAAGAGAGGCCCGGGGCGGATTGGTATGTAACTTGTGTCCTTTCATCTTCTTCTATATATACATATATTTATATTCTACGGACATCAGTACGTGCGTCTCAGACAAGATTTCCAACACTTGCACAAAACCATTCAGTAAAAGTGAATATATTTGTAGGATAATTTATCAACGTTTCCGGATTTTGTGATTATATTTTCAAACTTGAATTTTTGGGGATGTGTCACTCACCTGGTAAAGTATTTTATCATTTATGGATTGACTATTTTGGCCAATTTATCGTAAACACCACCACCACCACCACCACTGTTACCATGCTTATTCGGTTGCTTCAGGCTTCGTGGTCTAATAATAGCCACCCTTGTCACAGAATCAATTCTAGTGAGGTGTGTGTGATTGATTGATTAAAAGAGTGGAGACGAACCCACAGGCTGTCGTAATCTGCTCTCCCGCAGCCGCCGCGATGACCTCCACGTGGTCCGTCCTCACCGGGTGTTGCTTTGACGACCCTCTTACCTGTCTCACCTGTTACCATGACAACTGTTACCTGTCTCACCTGTTACCATGACAACTGTTACCTGTCTCACCTGTTACCATGACAACTGTTACCTGTCTTACGTGTTATCATGACAACTGTTATCTGTCTTCCGTTTTACCATGACACTTGTTACCTGTCTTACGTGTTACCATGACAACTGTTACCTGTCTCACCTGTTACCATGACAACTGTTACCTGTCTCACCTGTTACCATGACAACTGTTACCTGTCTTACGTGTTACCATGACAACTGTTACCTGTCTTACGTGTTATCATGACAACTGTTATCTGTCTTCCGTTTTACCATGACACTTGTTACCTGTCTTACGTGTTACCATGACAACTGTTACCTGTCTCACCTGTTACCATGACAACTGTTACCTGTCTCACGTGTTACCATGACAACTGTTACCTGTCTTACGTGTTACCATGACAACTGTTACCTGTCTTCACCATGACACTTGTTACCTGTCTTACGTGTTACCATGACAACTGTTACCTGTCTCACCTGTTACCACAACCATGACAACTTTACCTGTCTCACCTGTTACTGACAACTACCTGTGTTTACCATGACAATTGTTACCTGTCTCACCTGTTACCATGACAACTGTTACCTGTCTCACCTGTTACCATGACAACTGTTACCTGTCTCTGTTACCATGTGTTACCAACATGACAACTGTTACCTGTCTGTTACCTGTGTTACCACCATTTTACCTGTGCCAATTTACCTGTCTCACCTGTTACCATGACAACTTAACCTGTCACGTGTTACTGTTTACCTGTTACCTGTTATGACAACTGTTACCTGTCTCACCTGTGACAACTGTTACCTGTCTTACCCATGTTACACCTGTTACCTGTCTCGTGTTACCCATGACAACTGTTACCTGTCTCACCTGTTACCATGACAACTGTTACCACCTGTTATCATGACGTTACCTGTCTTCCGTTTTACCATGACACTTGTTACCTGTCTTACGTGTTACCATGACAACTGTTACCTGTCTTACGTGTTATCATGACAACTGTTATCTGTCTTCCGTTTTACCATGACACTTGTTACCTGTCTTACGTGTTACCATGACAACTGTTACCTGTCTCACCTGTTATCATGACAATTGTTACCTGTCTCACCTGTTACCATGACAACTGTTACCTGTCTCACCTGTTACCATGACAACTGTTACCTGTCTCACGTGTTACCATGACAATTGTTACCTGTCTCACCTGTTACCATGACAACTGTTACCTGTCTCACCTGTTACCATGACAACTGTTACCTGTCTCACCTGTTACCATGACAACTGTTACCTGTCTCACCTGTTACCATGACAACTGTTACCTGTCTTACGAGTTACCATGACAACTGTTACCTGTCTCACCTGTTACCATGACAACTGTTACCTGTCTTACGAGTTACCATGACAACTGTTACCTGTCTCACCTGTTACCATGACAACTGTTACCTGTCTTACGAGTTACCATGACAACTGTTACCTGTCTTCTGTTACCATGACAACTGTTACCTGTCTTACGAGTTACCATGACAACTGTTACCTGTCTTCCGTTTTACCATGACAACTGTTACCTGTCTCACCTGTTACCATGACAACTGTTACCTGTCTTACGAGTTACCATGACAACTGTTACCTGTCTCACCTGTTACCATGACAACTGTTACCTGTCTTCCGTTTTACCATGACAATTGTTACTTGTCCCACGTTACGACAACTGTGTTATTGTTGGTACAGTAATGAGTTGTATCTCAGGCGTAATTATGTTAGTTCTTGACCATTTAAATTGTATTTTGAAAGTTATTAAATAATGCCTTAGTGTTAAACGACCAGTGTGTTAGTTGATGCTTCTCATTGTCCAATAAAACCTTTTGTGTTTTTGCGCCGAGAGAATGAATGTTTACCGTAGTTTCTGTGTAATTGACGACATGTAGGCCGCCATCTGTGCCGTAGCTTAATTCAACTGTTGTATTTACGGTAGACTAGCGGTTGTATTTACGGTAGAGTCTGCAGTTTTGACGCCATTTAGGTCAACGTCTCTGCGTCGTAGCTTATGTGTGGCAGTTAAATACGTTCTCATTTCCTCAACTTGGGTTACAATTTAACTAGAATTTAGAACTTGGTCGCGTTTTTCAGTCTTCAGTTAAGGGGAAAAGTTATCGTACAGTTAAGTTAATGAAAGACGTTCAAATAACAGGACCCGGCAGCAATTTTCTCATAATATGCAACAATTTTACCTTAACTTGGGATAAGAGCGTATCTAAGTGGTCCACACAAGTTACAGTGGATGGGTGAGGTGGAAGACGGATGAATTAGAGTGGATGGTGGATGAGGGTGGTGGATGGGTTAGGGAGGTGTGGGTACATACAGGTAGTGAGATGGATCAAGTGATGGTGGGTGGCGTGATAGGTGGTAGGTTGGGTGCATGGAGTGGGTGACGTGATATATGGTGGGATGGGTGGAGTGATAGGTGATGAGGTGGGTGGCGTGATAGGTGGTGAGGTGGGTGACGATATATGGTGGGATGGGTGGCGTGATAGGTGGTGAGGTGGGTGGCGTGATAGGTGGTGAGGTGGGTGGATATATGGTGGGATGGGTGGCGTGATAGGTGGTGGGTGGGTGGCGTGATAGGTGGTGGGGTGGGTGGCGTGATGGGTAAATGGGTGGCAGGTGTCTTGTCTAGATGAGTGGCCTCTTATGAGGTAATCACAGTTGCGTCTGGGACCTTGTTTGTCGTCACGCGGATATTGGCACCTGTTGGCCCCTCCCTTACTGTTGCTGCTGTAGCCGTTGACACCTAACCTAACCTAACCTCCCTTGCCTTACTGTTGTTGATGCACCCGTTGACACCTAACCTAACCTCCCTTGCCTTACTGTTGCTGCTGTAGCCGTTGACACCTAACCTAACCTAACCTCCCTTGCCTTACTGTTGTTGTTGCACCCGTTGACACCTAACCTAACCTAACCTCCCTTGCCTTACTGTTGTTGATGCACCCGTTGACACCTAACCTAACCTCCCTTGCCTTACTGTTGTTGCACCCGTTGACACCTAACCTAACCTAACCTCCCTTGCCTTACTGTTGTTGTTGCACCCGTTGACACCTAACCTAACCTAACCTCCCTTGCCTTACTGTTGTTGTTGCACCCGTTGACACCTAACCTAACCTAACCTCTTAGTAATGGTAGTAATGTATAGGACTATTAAGAGAAGTAAAAAACAAACCACTGGAGTGTCTGATGATCTGACAGATGAGACTTGATTGAGCTGACAGTCAGAACATGTCGTTGTCGGTGCCAGGAGGTGAGAAAATTAGAGTGAGTTACTGTCTGCGGTGAGTGGGTCTAGGAAATAAGAACTGACAGTGACATTGGACAGGAGTGAATGTGGGGTGTTAACGGTATAGAATTGGATTGGGTTAGTTGTACGGAAGTCGTTTAATTAATACAGAAAATACAATTATTTAAAATGACTCAACAAGTAAAAAATATAATGTTTGAGTGAGCAGCAAACATTAGCGATATGGATGAAACAAACCTTTTGACTAGACCACTGATGTCAAGGTTAACTAGGCTATTTGTTCCTGCAGCGCCTTAGCTTAATGACTTGGATCTGTCCTGACGAAAACCATACTAATAATTGCTGACGAGATAGATATAGTGAGACAAACAGTGATAATTGATATGATATTTCCCATGACAATAGTTGAGAAAAGTTTAAAGACACCTGAATTAACAGAAATGTGTCTCAAGATGAAGGATAAATGTGAAACAAGTGAGAAAGATTAAATTATTTGGCAAGGACAAAAGCCAGTTCCAAGGCGTATTGTTTTAGCTCCAATGTGGGAAGTCTGTCTGGTCCACTTGCCGGGTTGGTGTCAGGTGTTAGGCCACTTTGATGCATTAGTCTGTAGTGGTGGAGGAAACTTGTTATTGGCCTGGAGTGTCGCCCCTGTTGTGCTCTCTCTCTCTCTCTCTCTCTCTCTCTCTCTCTCTCTCTCTCTCTCTCTCTCTCTCTCTCTCTCAGGTATAAACTTGCCTTCTCAACATATTAATTCAACTTACATCAAGAAAACATAGAGTACAGTACCTGGTTGTGGGTGGGTGGTTACAGAAGGAACTAGTTTATAATTCATGGAGTATGGGAATGAGATCATTATTTTGTATGCTTAGCAAACACACTTTAGATGTATTTATGAACACACACACACACACACACACACACACACACACACACACACACACACACACACACACACACACACACACACACACACACACTATAATGATGGTACGTAGTTAAGGCATTGTTGCACAGGTTAGAAATAATCTTTGAGGGATAATTTTCATAGCAGTATATCACCCAGGCATCACATTGGCCGGGCAGGTTAAAATTAGAATGATCTGTATCAGTTAAAGTGCTAAATTAGTGACGGTGAGATAATACAAGTTTGTCCATGCGGGTTTGTGACACGTGGGAAAGTCGTGGTCGTTGTTGCTTGTTGCACGGCTCCGTCACCTGACACCGCGCTGCCAGACGCCCACTGCATCACTCCCATGGCCTCATGCATTTCACTACAGTATTTCCAGGTGAAAGTATTTATTATATATATAGGAATTCATAAAAGTGTAACGCATTAGTCATCAAATTTTGTTGTTTTGGTTCAAACTGAAATGTGTTTTGTTTAACTGGACGATAATTATTGCATCTTGTCTTTTCTGCAACAACAACAAAAAGCCTAGTGGAGTTCACCAGACAAAAACCACACAGCCTGCATCCTGTGTCAGCCACCTGCTGCGGCTGGGAAAAGGAAGCAATCGGGATGTAGTACTCAGATGTGTGATCAAACAATGCCCAGCAACACGATTTGGTTTTATGCAGCGCTCTTCATTGTCTCACTGAAGTTCCAGCACCAAGATACAGTACTGGGGGCTGTATTCTATACAGTAGTAGGACATGACCGATAACTCTGGATATTCATCAATCACACTTTAGTTATCTTAACACGCTCGTGGAGGTGGTAGGTGGGGCCATGGTCAGGCTACCCATCGCCAGGTTATACCGTCAGGCTACGCTGTCATGCTCTAGTCAGGCTCCATTGGCCACTTTACGCGGTGGTACAAAACAAGGTCCAAATTCTCAAAAGCTTGTACAATAAATCTTCCTCATAGTTGACGATAAATGGATGCTCTCTGCTGATTACATTAACTGTAAAATAAAAGAGAATAAAGTAAAAAATATAATCACAATAACACTGGGACATTAACGAGACACATTCATTTAACACCAATTAAGAGACAAAATTACGGAAGGGATATTGTTTGGTATGGGGGAAGACGTGTTTGATTAACTTGCCAATGTTGTCGTTTTAAAAGGCGTCCGTTGTAAATTTTAGAAACTTAATGACTGTCGAAACACCTAAATACATAACAAACAACAACAACAATACTCCTGATTGCTGATTCCGAAAGCACATAAGATTCTGATCCAGTTCCTTGTTTCAGGTGAAAAAGTGAAAGCAGGTGACATAGGCTGACGACCCATTAACGGCGGTGTACCAAACTTCCTGAACATAGAAAGGCAGAACAATCTTCCCCAACTGAAGTAAGGGGCCTCTTAACAGCTGGGTTTAGGGTTTAGCTGGTGATGAACTAAGGATTCCCTGGACACGAATTAACAACCTTCAGGACAAGAGAGGAGCACTGTCGCCGTACTCAGGTAAGGTCATCATGTAGGTATTCTTAATAAGGCCAAGGCTGATCCGACGGACAAATCTCGTCACATTTCGATCGATGGCCGAGAATTGAATGATTCACGAGAAGCCTAATGTAACTCAACTCGAGCGAGAGACAACATGAAATTTCTCCGTACAATTAGCCAGTAACCAGTGTTTTAATAGACTCAAATATAGACATAAATTATCTGAGGTTCGTAAGTTCGTATCTCAACACCACTTACCAACAGCGCAGTAAAGGTTGGGTGGGAGGTCTATGACACCCTCCTCTGCCCAATGCTTGACGAGTAGTCTCTCGAGCGTCAGCACATGTTTCCTTCAGCAGCCAAGTGGGGTTACACCTCAGGCTGTAGACAACAATACATATTAAGCACGTGAAAGTACAGATACAGGGTTTGCATAACAATATATGCATGAGGTGACAGACAGTAGCAAGGAATAATAATGTTGCTGGTGATCAGTTGATTTGGTACTGATCCTGTGTATAGGTATGTATGTATTTACTATCTCATTTGGTCATTATGTTTGAATAGACGACATCGGTGTTCATCGCTTCCATCACTGAACTTCAGTATGCAGACGACCCTCACCACACTACCATGACATGTATGCACCTTTCGACCTTGATGTGAACGTTGTGCAGCACATAAGAAAGACACCAACTGCTACAGCTCGCTGCCTCTTATTCAGTATCGCCTCCACTGTCTGTCCAGAGTAATTTTACTGGACCATTTCCAGTACCTTGGCTCCCACCTGTCCACCACCACCTGTCTACCATCTGTCCAGCCAACGAGTCCTCTGGCGAGACGGGGGATAAATGCCAGTATCCTCGCTGACGCCAACTGCAGTAGCATCGATGCAGACATTGTCCATGGTCAGCTATACGTTGGACTGGGCACGTTGTACACACGGGCGACAGTAGACTACCAAAGCAGCTACTGGACAGTCATCTGAACAATTGCCCTTTGTGCTCATCAAAAAAATTTCCTTGTAGTGGTGATTTCTATTATGATTTCTAGCTCTAATTTAAAGGGAATTGTACTGTGATTTTTAAGGTGAATTCAAGGACAAATATAATGATTTATAACATGAATATAAAGAAAATTCATAATCATTCTCAGTATTTTATAATTTATCTTTAAAACATGTATATAATACAATAAGTGGAATTTCTTTAAGATCAACTTTTGATAACATTAAAAGAGATAAAAACAAGGTAATGACTAATGATTAAATTATTTAATTATGGGAGATACCAATATGGAATGTGAGGCTGGCAGGTGAGGGTCACGTGTTAATACAGTACAGGTAATTGCTTAAGTACTGTACAGTGAAATCCCCCATATAACGTTCTTCTATCTCCATATAATCCGTTACATGGAGGTATTGTATCTAACGAACCCTCTCTATAACGGATCTTCACCTTTTTTGGTCACCAGTAAGGGGAGTTTAGGAGGAAAATTAACCCGCGAATCTTCGAATATTTGGTGATAGATCCAGAAATCTTTAAAAAAACAAAACAAATTTTCCACCTGTGAGAACGCCTCTGGTCCTAATGCGATTTCGACACAATATATTGCAGTTAACGTTCTTGTCATGGCTTAAGTGAGTCGGTTATTCTGCTTTCTCAATCCCAATATTTCCAATAAGAATTTAATCTATAAACCCTCCCTCCCGCCCTCCTTCCCTTCCATCACCCTACACCCTTCCTTCCTTCCTTCCATCGCCCTTTCTCCCTCCTTCCATCACCCTTCTTTCCTCCTTCCATCACCCTCCCTCCCTCCCTCCATCACCCCCTCCCCCTTACACACAAGACCAGTGGGTGACACCTGTTGTTGCTGGTGTTGCATCATTAGCCACGGGAACACCACATGTCCTCTCCCACCTCCCCCGCCCTCCTCCCCCCCTCTTCTCGCTCCCTCTCACAACACACCACTTATGACACTTACCTGAGCTTGACAGGTACTCAACATTTAACCTCAGGTGGTCAGGTGACGTGATAGATTAGTGGTGTGAGTCTATACTACTATCAACACACGCACACACACACACAAGCACTTCTGACAAACACCTTCATTTTAAACTTAACTATTTGTTTGTCACACTACAGACATCGTCAGTGTACTTAGTACACTGCAGTCTCCTCCACCTCCGTGTCCATATGTTCCCCTAGCAGTTTAAAGACTTCGACATCTTTTGAACTGCCCTCTTGAGAGAGCCAGCTAGGGTTGCCACCCCATCCCAGACAGATGCACCCCATCCCTAGCATAAAGGTCCCTTCTGCCGTAAAATTTGTCCCAGTTGTCAATGAATGGGACTGATATTGACTTGCAATATCTGTCAAGACGGCCATTGACACCAACTGCCCTTGACAACCATTCATTGCCAACTCTCCTTCTAAGCAAGACACCACATATGATAGGGATCCCTCCCTTCGATCTAATACGTTCTATAGCTGTCTTGAACTTACCAAGAAGCTCCTCACTCCTACACCGGCCAATATCATTGCCTCCTGCACTGAGGCAGATAATGGGTTTGCTCCCATTACCAGACAAGATATTGTCCATCCTGTCAACTATATCCCCCACCCCAGCTCCTGGTAAACAAACCCTCATCCTATTTTTATTTTTACCACAAAAAGCTCTGTCCAGGTACCGTACCTGGGAATCGCCAACAATTAAGGTTTTCGTACCTTCCCTCTCAGCCCCGTCCCTGACTATGTTAACGTCCAATTCGTCTATCAAAGGACTATAAGAGTTTTTAGACTTAACCGTTGTCGTTTCTTTGGTGTGTTTTCTCAGTACCATTTTGGTCGGTCTCACAACCTTCCATTCGCCTGAGTCTTCGTCAAACACGGGCTTTTCTTGTCTCGTGTCTTCTTCCTTCATCTTCGCTATCATTTCCTTTAATTTCAAGTTTTCTTCTTTGACTTTCTCTAACTCGGCCCTTAGAAAGGCACAGCCCTGTTTACAAGTAGCACTAACCATTACCGACAATTTATCCCTGAAGCTAAGTCTGCCGTGACCTTTCCTCTAGCGAGCTCAGAATTAAATTCTCTCTCTCTCTCTCTCTCTCTCTCTCTCTCTCTCTCTCTCTCTCTCTCTCTCTCTCTCTCTCTCTCTCTCTCTCTCTCTCTCTCTCTCACCACATCACAATGCAGTCTTTCTACCCTGCAAGTCAAATTGTGTTTAAGGTATCATATTTCTTTCGGATCACACGACTTTTGGATATTTTTTGTCTGCAGGTCACATATTATTTGTAGGTCTTTCCACTGCAGGTCACATGTTTTTTGTGGGGTATTTCCACCCTGCAAGTCACATGTGTTCATAATAATGCTAGCTTATTTAAGCTCCATAATATCAGAAAAAAGTATATACTTGTTTCCTACGTGATCAGTGTTAGGGTTTGGTATTGTAGTTAGATAAGCTGTGACCTGAGTGTCCTAGTCAGCCTCTGCTGTTTGGTTAATGACGTAAAGCCGGAGTGAACAAGGTCATTAATTACTCTCAGGACATGTGACAACAGCTGGACTAAACATGTTTACACAATAGATTAAATACTGAGAATATATCAAATGCTTATATTTTATTTATTCATTTTCAATTTAACACGTATTTGGTAAGTTTAATTTCCGCCTTAACTAACCTGGCTGAGAATGTGTTTCGCCTATGAGGATTTTGTCGTTTTTAAGTACCACTGAACGCAGCCAATGCATAGTTCTTGATAATCCTTGTGTTGTAAAAGTTGTTTCCTCGAGTACAGTGAAAGGCACTTGACACTCCCTGGTAGGTATAGACTTAGAACAAAAAAGAATAATAAAACAAAGATAAATTATGTCACATATTCAGAACATAAGAATGAAGGAAACTTTCAGGAACTTGAGACTTATGGATAACACAACTTAACCAAGGACTTGTATATGAGAGTTAGTACCAGGGTGGGCAGTATAAACGACATGTTGATCTTCACTTTATAATGAAAACCTTATGGAAATTCTACACACGAACGCTCACTCGCTCTCTGCTTGCTGTGTCGCTTTCTCAGGTGTCATGCCACGAGGTGACCTATTGAGCGAGGAGAGAGTGTGTGTGTGTGTGCGTTTACCTCCAACTGAGTCCTGCTGTAGGTGAGGGGGACGAGGCCAGCCCAAATTAGGGATATGTGTTTATGTTGGTATTGTAAAACACACAGACACACACACACACACACATACACAGACACACACACACAGACACACACACACACACAGACATACACACACACACACAGACACACACACACAGACATACACACACACACACACACACACACACACACACACACAGACACAGACACACACACATACACACACAGACACACACACACACAGACACACACACAGACACACACACATACACAGACACACACACACACACACACACACACATACACACACACGCACACACACACAGACACACACACACACACAGACACACAGACACACAGACACACACAGACACACATACACACACACACAGACACACACACACACACACACACACAGACATACATACACACACACAGACACAGACATACACACACAGACACACACACACACACACACACACACACACACACACACAGGTAAATTTATGTATGGGCATGTTTGACAGCTATCAGGTATTGTATTTAATATTATGTTTTTAACCTACATTTAGTTGTTTTAAACATGGTATACTGTACACAACACACACACTGCCCTAACACGACTTACAGCAAACTTCCCCAGTATCGTAAACACATCTAAAAAGCTAAATGAATTGATTTTTTATATATTTTAACCTAAATTTGACTTAGATTTACATACGCAACGATCCTGTAAGCTTTATCTCGTCCTCTCTGGCTCGGTGTAGGTGAGGTGCAACTATTAGCCGCTTCAGCACACCTACGTCTCTTGACCTTGTCCTCTTCTCATTCTCTACGCAGGGCCTTCACACATAGGTCTGTCTTGGTTCTTCGTTGTAGTCTTGTTCCTCTTATGTCTCTTACTCCCCATTTCTTCCTCTTCTTCCTCCCCATTTACATACGCCATATCCTCCCCATCCTTAAATTATCCTCCTCATTTCTTCCTTATCTAAGTTTGTCTTGTTAGGATAGGATAGGTTAGGTCATGATAGAATAGGTTAGGGTAAGTTAGGATAGGTTAGGTCAAGATTGATTAGGTTAGGTCAGGATAGTTTAGGTCAGAATAGGATGGGTTAGGTTAGATTAGAATAGGTTAAGTTAGTTGAGGGTGATTAATCTTTAGGTGAATTAAGCTGGGGTGGAGATTCTTTGGGTGATCATAATCTCGTAATGTTTCGTAAGATAATATGTTCATATAACTTGACACTTGTTCACGTTTACATTATCCATAACTAGACGCTTTTTATATCATGGTTAGGTTAGGTTAGTTTAGGTTAGGTTAGGTTAGGTTAGGTTAGGTTAGTCTTCCTCCTACGGCTCTTCCTTGAACTGTTCCTCATTTCTTCCTCATCTCCGTATGTCATGTCCTCATATCCTTGCCTGTCTCTCAGTTCCTTTAATTAACTTTTGTTGGTGTCGTGCTGGCCGCTGCATATCTGTATAAATTGAGGATGTGGGCTAGTATGTTTGGTTAAGTGATGTTGATGTTTTAATACTCACTTGTTGTATTTCACACTCGTCTTGCATCACTTTCATTGCATCATACTCCTGTTGTGCTGAAGTTTCTGTACCTGTTGATGTACACAGTAAAGAGTATGGTAGGTGCAGGTGTAAAGGTAATTAGGGAGATGATTTAAATGTGCCCAGGTGTTAGGAAAGATTCTCTATTATATGGTTTCTCTAATTTGTTCTGTGTGGATGTATGTCGTCAATATAACGTAGTTTTGGTATTAATCTTGAATATAATTTTTGTGGTTTATCATAAGTCAATTAGTTTGGTTAATTTTTTACGTCTTCACTGAATTTACGTCGGGAATTTCTTTTCAGTTAGCCAATCATAGGTCTTGTTACATTTATACATAAGATTTTACTATTGGATATAGTAAACAAAGGTTAAAGCTGCCGAGTGGTCATTTAGGACTTGTTAGCTGTACAGGGATTCTTGGATTGATTGATTGTGGTAATTACATCCCTGGCGACGCTACAGGGTACTCTTAGAGGCAACTATACTGTACATCCTCCCTACGCCTCAGATACTGTACCAGGGAGGGAGGGAGGCGAAGAGCACACAAAGAAAACAAACACAGGAACCTTTTCATCTCGCATGCTTGAGTTGGATGGAAATAAACGCGGCAGGAAGTTGCGGATGGGGACACTTTACCCTGGCCACCAAATCCACCAATGGTGAACCAGGCTTAATTCCGAGGTCTTTGTGAGCACCACTGACCCTCCGGGACATGAATGGCCGGCAAGAGACGCCCCCAGACGGTCATCTCAAGGCTAAGGCAGTTCACGTGTTGGCGTCTTATTTAAACTAATATCTCATAACCGGACCATAAAGGCACAGCCACCAAGAGCAGTTTACTTCGCAGTGACGTCCCCATGGAATACCGTATACGCCAGACGAACCCTAGCCCGTATTCTGCTCTTTACTTGCGCTTGTTATTCCGTGTACGCCAGACGAACCCTAGCCCGTATTCTGCTCTTTACTTGCGCTTGTTATTCCGTGTACGCCAGACGAACCCTAGCCCGTATTCTGCTCTTTACTTGCGCTTGTTATTCCGTGTACGCCAGACGAACCCTAGCCCGTATTCTGCTCTTTACTTGCGCTTGTTATTCCGTGTACGCCAGACGAACCCTAGCCCGTATTCTGCCCTTGTGCTCGTTTATTATGTGATGCACCTAAAGATAAAAAAAAAACAGCAACAACTACAGCACTGGCGAACAGCAGCGCTCGGTATATCCCTCTAATCCGCACTGACCCCCATTTGGAAACTACGCCAGACGAATGATCGCCCCTTTCTCCGTCTTCTGCTTGTGTTAGTGCTCTATTTACTGTATAGTGCTTGGGAACACACACACACACACACACACACACACACACACACACACACACACACACGAGGTTATTCCTGTAATGGTGACGTACAGTAATTCACTTGGTGTTATGTAATTTGTAAGTGGTCTTTTGTTCGTGCTAAATAGATCTTCTGCGCCTCAGTTGTTCACCCACGCCCATGAGTTTACAGTCTCTCGCCCACGCTCAGGTCACAGTCTCTAGCTCACGCTCAGGATCACAGTCTCACTCAAGCCCAGGTCATTCTCACTCACGCCCAGGTCATTCACTCACGCCTAGGTTATTCTCACTCACGTCTAGGTCATTCTCACTCACGCCCAGGTCAATCTCTCACCCACCCCCAGGTCAATCTCACTCACGCCCAGATCAATCTCACCCACGTCCAGGTCATTCTCTCACCCACGCTCACTTAAACCATGACCTTGAACTTTGACCTTAAGATCACATACAGGTAACATAGCTGGCTTGTCTTTGTCCACCCATACCTGTTAGATATTACAATACCATTCACTATTGCTGGTTGACTCACTAACAGAAAGGCCAAACGTCATCCCTCTACCCCCAACACACACGTAAATACACACACCTTACATGTCTTTTATTAATATCAGTAGTAGTTGTAATGATAGTGGTGCAGTAGTAGTGATTGTGGTAGAAGTAGTAATTGTAGTAATAGTGGTAGTTGTAGCAGCAGTCATGGTGGAACCGCCCCTCCTTCCATTGAACGGTGAGAACCTCCGTCACAGGACTTCAAACACATCCAACGAAGCCTGTGTGGACGTCAGTGGTCGAGGATTCTGGACGCGGGGACAGCGAGCCTTTTTTTGACATAAGGATTTTTGATCCCATGGCCGCATGTCACTGCAACCTAGCTCTCGATGCTGCACTGTAGGGGCAAGAATGACGCAAGATAGGGCACATGGGAAGAATTCAGAACGTTATTACCATGGGATGGGACCAAGTGCAAGATGCTTCTACACCAGACTCGCGGAGGTGATATCTGAACGAAAGCAGCAGCCCAGAAGTTATGTTACAGCCTGGTTGAGATGTCGACTCTCCTTCTCTCTGCTTAGGTCTGCATTGCTTTGCCTCAGGGGAACGAGAGCATCGGCCCCAAAGCCGACAACAGTCGCAGATATTGACTTTGAGGCAACAGTCACTGAATGCCGCATTGATCTGCGGCTCAACTAACTTAACACAGCCAGGATGGCTAGCATAACAGTGGGATGGTTAATTTCGGGTACAATAAAATGGCGACGAATGTGTGGCTATTGAGGAAGCTGGAGGCCGATTGATGAAAAAAAAAAGTTGTAGTAGGAGTGGTAGTAGCAATGATAGTAGTATTGGTATAATTTGTAGTAGTCTAATTATTAATAATGATAGCTAGTATTAGTAGTAGTAGTAGTAATAATAGTAGTGATAGTAGTAGTAATAATAATAATAGTGATAGTAGTAGTATTCCAATTATTATTATTATTACTGCACTGTAATATTATTTTGTATTGTTATTACTGTACTGTATTATTATTATTATTATACGCCTGATCACTGTACTCTCCCCTCAACCGCCCAGCACTAAATCACACAAGTTGATCTCTCCTTTAAGCCATCAGTACACTTGGTAAGGAAGAAGAGCTTGGTGAATGAAGAGCCTTGAGTGGTATACAAGTTCCCACGGTGTCACAGACTTTCCTTGCGTGTAAAAGCTAGAATTATCTCGACTGCCACTACAGCTGGTTACATTCACCCTCCCAGCTGGTGTATATTGGTGTTGGTTGAAAGGGGTAATGTAAGTACAGTACAGTTGGTTGAAGGGTGTGTGCTCTCTGCTACTCTTATTAGAGGAACAAGACGTCGAAGGCGGAAGTTCTTGATTTGTTGTTAATAGTGTACCCTGTATGTATGTACTGTATACTCCATGCGTTTAGGGATGTTCCTTCCATTTTAGCCGTAAAGCGTTATGCCAATTTTGCTGTTGTTTTTATTGTTTTCACACACACACACACACAAACTTTCATCGAATATATTCAAAGAAACTCCAAATATGCTGTGTTAGTTTTATCCCAGACTGGTGCTAAGTGAACATAATTGTCTAAATTGTAAGTGATTTTTGTGTTTTTCCTTAAGTTAGTTTAGTATTGTGTCCACGTACTAGGAAAATGCCTTCACCCTAACCTTGAGAGTCCAGGCCGGTAGTATTTACACAAGTGATCGTGGGCCCTTCGTGCCGGGTGGTGAGTCCGGTGGTACAATTTACCGAGGTGTGAAAGTTCGAACACTCGTGCTTGGCGAGCGCGCAACCTCCATCCCGCTGACAGCGTACAGCGACATCGTTTTCCAGATGGTCGTGGTTGTTATAATCATGGTTGTGGTTGTTATAATCATGGTCGTGGTTGTTATAATCATAGTCGTGGTTGTTATAATCATGGTCGTGGTTGTTATAATCATGGTCGTGGGTGTTATAATAATGGTCGTGGTTGTTATAATCAGTCGTTGCTATAATCATAGTCGTGGTTGATAATCAGAGTCGTGGTTGTTATAATAATCATAGTCGTGGTTGTTATAATCATCGTGGGTGATATTATGGTTGTGGTTATGATCATAGTCGTGGTTGTTATAATATGGTCGTGGTTGTTATATTCATGGTCGTGGTTGTTATAATCATGTCGTGGTTGTTATAATCATGGTTGTGGTTGTCATATAATCATGATCGTGGTTATGATCATAGTCGTGGTTGTTATAATCATGGTCGTGGTTGTTATAATCATGGTCGTGACAGTTCTTATAAGTGGTTTATGATCATAGTCATGGTGTTATATAATAATGGTCGTTGGTTATTAATCAAGTCGTTGTTATAATCGATTCGTGGTTGTTATAATCATAGTCGTGGTTGTTATAATCATGGTCGTGGTTGTTATAATCATGGTCGTGGTTGTCATAATCATGGTCGTGGTTATAATCATGGTCGTGGTTGTTATAATCATGGTCGTGGTTGATATAATCATGGTCGTGGTTGTTATAATCATGGTCGTTTTGTTATAATCATGGTCGTTTTGTTATAATCATGCGTTTAGTTATAATCATGGTGTGGTTGATAATCATGGTCGTGGTTGTTATAATCATGGTCGTTTTTGTTATAATCATGGTCGTGGTTGCTATAATCATGGTCTGGTTGTTATAATCATGGTCGTGGTTATTATAATCATGGTCGTGGTTGTTATAATCATGGTCGTGGTTGTTATAATCATGGTCGTGGTTGTTATAATCATGGTCGTTTTTATTTATAATCATGGTCGTGGTTGTTATAATCATGGTCGTGGTTGTTATAATCATGGTCGTTTTGTTATAATCATGGTCTGGTTGTTATAATCATGGTCGTTGTTATAATCATGGTCGTGGTGTTATAATCATGGTTCTGGTTGTTATAATCATGGTCGTGGTTATTATAATCATGGTCGTGGTTGTTATATGGTCGTGGTTGTTATAATCATGGTCGTTTTGTTATAATCATGGTCGTGGTTATAATCATGGTCGTGGTTGTTATAATCATGGTCGTTTTTGTTATAATCATGGTCGTGGTTATAATCATGGTCCAGTTGTTATAATCATTCGTCGTTGTTATAATCATAGTCGTGGTTGTTATAATCATGGTCGTTTTGTTATAATCAGGGTCGTGGTTGTTATAATCATGGTCGTGGTTGTTATAATCATAGTCGTGGTGTTATAATCATGGTCGTTTTAGTTATAATCGGTCGTGGTTTTATAATCATGGTCGTGGTTATAATCATGGTCGTTTTTGTTATAATCATGGTCGTGGTTGTTATAATCATGGTGTTTTGTTATAATCATGGTCGTGGTTTCTATAATCATGGTCGTGGTTGTTATAATCATGGTCGTGGTTGCTATAATCATGGTCGTGGTTATTATAATCATGGTCGTGGTTGTTATAATCATGGTCGTGGTTGCTATAATCATGGTCGTGGTTGTTATAATCATGGTCGTGATTGTTACAATAAGGGTCGTACCTGAGACTAACACAGGTAGAATAAACCCCACACCTAATCTTTAATCTCAATAAACCCAGATTAACCTCACCTAATCAACAGGATTAGAGACCATTAGGATTGTACCACCAATACCGATACATTTCACACTGGATTAATAACATAACATTTAATCACATTTCCAATAGCTAATGTCTTACGGATATCTTATCAGGTTGTGAATCTTACATGTCTATATAATTATGTTTTATTTTTACAAATATTTATAGTTCGTTGTGTATGGTATGGTATTGTATGGTATTGTACTGTATTGTATCCGGCTGACAGCGTGCAGCGAATGAGGGTGCGGCAAGTCCGTAGACTTGTATGGTTTATTAGGATGCGTTTTCCATCGTAAATAAAATGATTTATTAATGGCTTCCTAAAGAAACCATCGACATGGGACCAGGTTTGTTCCACTCTACGATTGTTTGCGATTTTTCCACCAAGTTTGATGAAAAACGATTGTGCCGTTTCGGCTGCACAGACAGACAGACATACATTCGGATAGCGCTATCGTATATTAGATTGTGTATATGTTTTTGAAGTTTAACCGGCGCACATAAGTGAAACCTAACCTAACCTATCCGTAACTCATAATTATGTGTGGCTTGGTTAAGATAGCGAACACTCAGTGAAGTAAAACTAGTTTTTCAATACATGCATTTTTTTCCATGGTGTTCTAATAAAAAGTCGTGCACTTACTACTTCAGAAAATGTCAGTAGTGTTTTTTAGGGACGATTTTCCCATAAATGCCAGATAGAGTACTTACTATATTCTTATTTAACCTGAGGACTAATCAGTGGGGAAATTTTCGCTGATAATCACAAGATTGTCTTAATAATGATAGAATGTTATCACTGGAAGTGACTTATCCTTTAGTGTACCCAAGAAAAAAAATAATTGGGGAAAAAAATCGATAGACGACGATGAAGCAACTCTGATGATGGCTGGCTGGGACGGGTGGCGTGATGGTCACGTGATCTGGCGTACCACGCTCGAACCCCACACCCACTAAAATATTGTTTAGTTTGGGGAGGTAGCTTAGCCAGCTATTATCGTTCAGGTGACGTTTTTAAGTACTGTACTGCACCATTTAAATTATAATAAAGTGTTATGTAATTCTGAATAGCAAACAATTTTCTGTGTAGATTGTTACTTTGTTTAAAGTGAGTGCAGATTATTTTTGGAATTGTGTGGACATTACATATACCATCAAGATTTAGAGACCGCTGCTGAATATCTCGTCAAATCCATTAGAGTAATTTGTCAATGCATCTTCGTGTTTTCAGCTGGAGAACACACACACACACACACACACACACACACACTTCCAAAAACAATATCTTTGCGAACACTAAACACACATCTCGGTGGAGTACATCACAACACCTGCACTGACTTCCTCAAGATGTGGGCACAGTAACCTGCAAATATTGTCCTCTCTCTTTTTGAAGGAAATTAATGCTTTGACTTGTTAGTATAATATATTGAGAATTTTTTTAATATACTGTATAGAGAAGATATCGTTCATTTCATAGTCAGCAAGCAAGCAAGCAAGCCGTGCATATCTCTGTCTGGTATCTTGTTAGTTCCTGCCGCATTCCACTCACCATTCTCCTCCCTATTATGCCCGTCTTCAAAGTCCCTATAGAACCCTTGAGTCACCACACACACACACACACACACGACCCCCTCCCCCCCAAAAGCATTGTCATCTCTTAACCTCTGACATTCCCTCATAACGCATGATCTAAATATAGGCGGTAATATTTCATCAATTATCACTTGGGTATTTCATAACTTGTCGTGAAGTAAAGGCTTCGTAGTGCTGGTGCTGATAGAGAACTGCGTAGGCTAGGTGTTGGGTGTCTTGCTTTGGGGTATTGTAAAGGATTTTTTTAACATCGATGTCGCTAGTTGAAGATAGGGAATACTGCAGTACCTGTACCCGTTTGTGTGTTTATATATATATATATATATATATATATATATATATATATATATATATATATATATATATATATATATATATTTATTTCATGGAGATCCACAAAGAAAACGTGGATAAGATAAATCTTGATAAAATCACACGGGAAAAGGGAAACAACGGAGCACCTTAGCTTTCGTCTTTATTCAAGTTGCCTCTGAAGATGTCTTGAATAAAGACGAAAGCTAAGGTGCTCCGTTGTTTCCCTTTTCCCGTGTGATTTTATCAGCATGTATGTATGTATATGTATATATATATATATATATATATATATATATATATATATATATATATATATATATACACATACATACATGCTGATAACCTAACCTAACCTCTGACCTGACTACCGACTGCTGCGGTGTTTTTTGAAGATTTGTAGGGTCACTACCTAGTGACCTGATCATTGTGGACTTGATCTCACCCTCCTCTCTGTATATATATGCCTTGTTATGTATTTCTCTTTAGTCTGTACTCACCCCTGAAGATGTGAATTACACGAAAGCATATACCTGATCACGCGCACCTACAGTGATTTACTTATATATATATATATATATATATATATATATATATATATATATATATATATATATATATCGTATTTATGTCTATGTGTGTACAGTATTGTATGTATATATGTGTGTTTTTTTCGGTTTCTGAATGTATATGTGTGTTTTTCGGCTTGTGTATGAACCTGTATCTATGTTCGTATGTGTGTGTGTCCTTCAGGTCAATATGTGAAAGTAATGACTAATGACTTGAATAGTGATGAGTTTTGAACGCGACTTAAATTAACTTGTCTTAGTGCAATATTAAAGAGTTCTCGTATACAGTATTGCATTAGGTCTTCTCCAGTGTTTACTTGGCTATCAAAGATACAATTACATTAAATCTCAATGAAATTCTTCGTTAATGTCGTTGGTTAAAGATATTTATTGAATATCATTACATTTCAATATATAGAATACTACTGAAATTATGGATGTAATGAGATTAATTTAGTTAGTCTTCTTCCAATTCGTACTGTAAAATGAAACGTCACCCCAAGGTCCGAGTCAGTTTTTTGCATTGAGTATCGTTCGATATTTTTTTGTTTAAGGAAGTTTTTTGGGTGACCTTCATCTCCCTCCTTGAAAAGAAAAAAAAAGTTCCTATTTAAGCATTTTTTATTTTGTTTTCAAAAAGATCGGATATACTTGTGAATCTTGTTATACAGACAGGAATCCACTCTACACCTCCCAAGGCCCGTCTGTTGGGTAATACTGATAGACAGACACCAACAGCCACCTGTTACGGCACGAGAGAAGTGTATTACATCACTGTCCACTACCCATGGAGGCCATCTCTCACAGCAAGGGTGGGGACAAAAAGACCATCATTAGCGGGTAAGTACTCCCTCGCAGGGCTAAAAATATCCCTAGATTACGTAAGTCCTCGGCAACCATCTCGACTATAAATATCCCACATCGTACACAATCATTAACCAATTTTATTAAGAATACTTCATTATTTCTGAGTACCAAAATTACCTAAATTCAAGATAAAATGTTGAGAGCAAGGTGGAGAGGTTAAATGAAGGTTACCTAGCAACGGGTGCGACGCCTGACGACAGCTGAGAAACGATGCATTGGGTTGCCGCAGTGTTGTTCCTCCTCCCGCCAAAATGTTTCGTTGCAAGAAGTTCGTTTATTTTAGTTTCGCATTAACGAAAAGGACCCGAGGGAGATATTTATTATACAGTAGGAATAAATTGGTGATATCCTGAGCTTATTTTAGTGTTGCTGCTTGATTTATCGTCATTATTTTCGCTCTTTATTTCATTTTTCTCAGTTCTTATTATATATTCATTTTCTCTTATTTCTCATTTTATTTCTTCATTTTTCTCTTAGTTATTTTATTTCTTATTTTTCTTTTCTTAAGTATTACCATTTTATCAGTACTGTGTTGTACTTCATCTTCTCTCTGGTTTCATGCATATTTATTCTCATCTTCGCTAACTTCATTATCATTATTACCTTAGTTGTCATCATTATCATTACCTTCATTATCATTAACTCCATTGTCATCATCGTCGTTGCCTTCAATACCACCACCATCATTACCTTCATTGCCATCATCATCGTCTTTGTTGTCATCATAATTATTGTCATTGTCGTAATCTTTTGTCTTCATTGTCTTTGTTCTTGTTCTGTTAAGTTTAAACGGACAACTATGTGCTTCCGCCTTCCGTTCTCCTAATTTTGTTGTGTTTATCGTTTGTTATCATGATTTGACGGGAAAATGATTCTCCCTTTCATTCTTTCTTCTCCAATTTTTATTTATTTCCTTCCACATTTCTTGTTATTTTTGTCTTTAATTAATTTATACAGAGTGAAGCAAGTGTCAAGCCTCGTACCTTTGTTGCCTAACCCACGTACAATATAATCATTTAAACTTGCTAATATTTTTGATAACTTTTATTTATTATTTGTCTTCCTTGCCGATTTTCCATTTATTTTCAATTATATTTTACATGTATGCATTTTCTTAATTCTAGCATTTCTCGTGTTTTTCATTTTTTTATTGATCTATAACTGCTGTATTATTTCCCTTCATTTTTATTATTAGTTTATTATTAATCAAAACATTAATATCAACTGCCGTAGCTGTAAGAGTTTATGAATGTCAGCGAATGAAGTCAATCAATAAACAGTACTGTATTATTGTATTATTTTAATTAGTGTCATGTATGTTTCTGTATATGGAGGACTAATCAAAAGGGGACATTATTTGATTTCCATCCATTTATTTGTTTATTTTTTTGTAATGATCATGCTACGAGTATAAAGGTAGCGAACTGCGTGACTGTGCGTTCGTGTTGCATCTTTGTTTTAATTCGCCTCTATTTTTTTTCTACTTCACTGCTGGTCGCCACTTTTACAATTTTATTCAGCACAGATTCTCGTACCCAACAGATCAACAAACTCCACTAATGTTACAAATCAAAGTTTTCAACCTAATTCCCTTTTCTTATCTCTAGGAATTCATTGTTTTAGCACGAGTGTCTTATAGGGTGCACACTTGTATATTACGAGTATATACTGTAGGGCAACCGTATATACTTTGTGTAGAGCAACACTGTAATTGTGTGGGATGCATTTTACTTTATCTAACTTGCTCTTTCTTTGTCTATCTCATTTCCTTTTTCCGTTATCTTTCGTTTCACTTTGTTGTGTATCGTTATCTTTCTGTTGCTCAATACTCTTTCTCTGAGTTAGCTGCAGTACTGTTGTACTCACTCTCTCCATTCATGTTTATTTTCACGGTCATTAGTGTATGTTCTCGTTCATTCATTCACATTTCATGACAATATCCATCAACTACGCCCCTTTTTATGAAGTAGTTTTTATTATTTCTGTTTCCTACGTTCGTTGTCATTGCCTACTTACCTGAAAGTGAAAATTCAGGTCAATAAACCTCTGAACGATAATTTACGGAACATTCATGTGTATGGGCTAAATAGTGTAATCCTGGTCATGAACTAGACTCTTATCAACCTGAGGTCATTTATCGCTCTGGGTTATGACATGCGTCATCGATCAATAGCGGGTCTCCATGCTGAATGCTGTGAAACTTTTCCCCGGCGCATCACGCCATACAAACATGGCGGGGCGGCTTCAGGTCGTACTCGCTCGCTGATTGGCTGAGGCGTTCGTGTGTGATTACGTCACAGGTTAGCGTGCGCTGATTGGCTGTAGCGACGTGGTGCCACCTCGTCCGAGTCCCGCCTGGAAATTGATGTTTAAAGACACTATAAAGCAGGAGCGGCAAATGGTGTTCCAGTGCACAAGGCGTATTCACGAGGATAACACGAAAAGCCTGATCTACAGTACTGCGTGAAAACTAGAAAACATAGTGATCTCTAACTTATGTAAGTAGGTTGAGTAGTATTGAGTGGGAATGTGAAGGTGTTGGAAAGCTTCCCTGAATTTCCCCGGAAAAAACATTGTTTATTTACCGTTGCAAGTTCAAGTTTCGGCTCGCCAAAATACAAACACATTTTGAGGAATAGATCGCATCGTCTAGTTGTCACTGACGACCTACACTCATATGAAATGTGTGAAGATATTTATTCACTTGGAAATCAGTCATTCGAGCATAACTATTCAGACAGTTGCTTGAAATACTGTACTGTACATAAGTGACAACATCTCGGGGGATTGTTAATATAAACTCTGATCAAGTGTTGTTCTATTTCAGATGTATTTATAACCCTCGTGAGTATCGTTGCTGCACTACAAGTAAATTATTAACACCCGAGTCACCACCACCACCATGCCTGCTTACGCCGAGACCTTGCCAGACACCAAACCAACTCACCCCCACATGATATCTTCTTTAACCAATGGCAAAAAGGTTAGTTTCCTCATGTTTATTGGTGTGAATAATTTTTTTTGGTAGTATGTTGTTGCTTGTTGATTTACTAACTTTAATTATTTGCACAGCGTTAGATTTAGCGATGTTTGAAGTAAGGTTGTTGTTAAGTAAAGATTTGGTTAAGTATTGGGGATATTTGGTTTTATTGGGTCACGTTAGATCTAGGTTAGGTAGCCGGAAACCTATAATTATAACTATTGTTGGATTGGTTCATCTATAGTCGTTTAATATGTTGGTTAATGGTTGTTACTGACAAGAAAGTTTGATTGTTATACAGTTGAGCTGCTGCTGCCAGGTATGTGCTAAATACAATAGTGACAAGAATGCTTGCTTGGAAAGTTTATGGAAAGCCAATTTTGTTTTGTTGCAATACCTCGATAATCGTTAGCTCATTTACAGTTGCTTGCAATTTCTGTGTCTTGTACGGTACTATGTATAAAAAGTAGTTAAATTTGAATAGACGTGTTCAAATGTTAATCTTGGTACTATTTTTGTTAAACATAACTTTAAGAGGCAACTTATAAGTATTGACAATTCATGTGTACTAAGAGCTTGTTGAACGAACTGGCAGTGTCTGCTCGTCTGACAGTTGCCGCTATCAAAATGCCGGTAATCCCCTGCCCGAACTTGAAATTTTGCCCATCTTAAGATCGCGTGCTTGCTAAACTTAGAACTAGTACATTTGATAAAGTTAAGCGACAACATATATCCTTAAAACGTTTTGATAATAAAGCAAAATAACTACTACTTGAAACCGTTAATAATAAATTTAGAACAAATGCATTGAGCTAAAATTAATGGCGTTTAGTTTCATCTTCCAAAGAAAGTAGAATGAATTAAATTACACTCTGGGAAATATCTTCAAAAAGTGTGCCAAGTGTATTTTGGGTTCAGCGTAGAATGGCCGAGATTCCAAGTTTGGGGAGTAGGAGGATCAGGTGAAGGCTAGGGAGTGGCTGGTCATAGAAAACGTTTGCAATAAACGTTAAGATTGTTGAAGGGTAACTAGGGAAAAGATGAAGCGAACGCGACAGAAATATAGATGGAAATATGAATTATCTATATGTTTGTAAATGGAAACGCTGTGTACAATACATTATTTGGGTTGAAAGTCAGTTACTGTAAATAAGAGCCCAATCTGACCGACTAAAGTTAATAGGCTTTTTAGGCCCCCTTATGTTCATCATTACTACTTCCTCTTGTCGCTCCGTATGACTGAACATTTCGCTTTTAACTAGAAGGAAACTCGAAAACGGACTGGTCATACCTGGGCTCCGAACGCGTGAAATATGCTGGCAGTAAAAACTTGTGAAGAAGTTTGTGTGGTTTGAGGGTGTAAGTTTTTTGGCGAGGCATGGGTACCTTTTAGCACCGAACCTGCACACAGAAGCTCTTAAAATGTAGCCAAGGATAGATTATATAACTTTCAAATGATTTATTTCCGAAAAGTTGGTAGTGTAATGATTGAATATCAGATCATAGCTTACAAGCCCAGGGAAGTATAACACATATAACAGAGAGTGTGTAGAGACCTCCTGGTACCCGAACATACCAGGTGGACACACCCCATGACCCAAGGGACCTGACCTCGCCCGCTAATGACTTGAGTTACTGACCTGACCTACCAAGACACACCTGGGCATGACCACAGCTGTCCAGATCTAATCAGTTTAGTATTAATTGGCTTAGGTCGAACGCCGGCTGTGAGCCCCCATATAAAGGCTCGGCAGTCCTGCCCACCGGTTAGGTGGACTAGCATTTTAGCTTAAGGTCCGCGTAGGTAATATTCCTACAAAAAAAAAAGCCCACGGGTTCATTCTGGTTGCTATTCGGCTCATATTGGTCATTGAGTGGTCATTCTGGTCACTCACCCGGGGGGCTTCCCGACGTCACCGGCTAAGCAGAGTCACAGCCAAGCACCCGCTGGGCCTACGTCAGGTTACATAAGAATGGAGGAAACTGCAGCGGGCTTTTTGGCCCATACTGGGCAGTCCCATTTACACCCAACCCTTATTGCTCATATAAGCATCCAACCTATGTTTGAAGCTATCCAGCGTATTCGAGTTAATGATGATATTTGGTAACTTGTTCCATTCATCCACTACTGTTACCAAACCAGTGTTTACCTATTTCGCGCCTAAATCTAAATTTGTCTAATTTAAAACCATTGTTACGAGTTCTCACGTGAGTCCTTGTCAGAGCGGTCCCTAGGGTGAGTTACCTACTGTGGGAAGTGTATTCATTCATGTGTCCGAGAGTCAGTGCCGAGTAACGTAACATAATGTGGTAGTACCCCAATATAATAATGATATTAACCAGTCCATGTCATTGAGTGAATTAATAAATAGTTGTATCGAAGAGGTGTTTGAGAAGTTGTCCCTTTAAGAACGTAAGATATGTGTATTGACATTGTAAATAGCATCCCGGCCACGCTACCAAGCTTTTCCTCTCTTTACATTCCTTCTACTATAGATATTCTACTTGTATGTAAAATCCTCTTGTGAGTTTTGTCTCATTACAGTAGGCAGTAAGGGAGCCGCGTTCACACTTAACCAATTGTTAGGGAGAGCAACAACCTCTAGTGTGTTTTTCCGGGAGAGAGTGGATGGTGACGGTGGTAATTAATAGTTTTTGTTGGTTTTAAACATTCCATTTTTTATGTATATGCAGAGGTCGATGACATTTAAACCCTAGTGCATGAACAAGAAAGATCGTAAATATGATTCAACCATTAAAACGTGAGCTAAAACTGTACATCCCACGAAAAACCGAACACAATAAATTAAACTGATGCATGTGGCGAGTCAATGGGTATGGAGTATAAATACTTTTGTGTACTTGGCATCATATCGTGTACGGTGGCGATTGGTTGTGTATACAGAACCTTTTTCTGGTGTAGATACACGTTGGCTTGCAAGAGTATTGGTAATATATCGTGTAAATATATAGTTATCTCGTCTCCTATACATGGCAGTAGAATCTAAACTATTTGTGGATTTGGTTTCGTTAAGTGGCTTAAAAGTGCAGTATTGTATTTATATGAAGTATTGTGTGTTTTCCTTGCGCATTTTTAGTTTTGAAGGTAGTTGAAGTATGGTGGGGGGGGGGGGGCACTATTGGTCCCTAAAGGCGCGGGTCTGACAACCACGCCCGTGGATTGACAGTTTTGAACAGCTTAATTTGCTAGGGTGGTGCAGAAGGCATCAGAGGTAGTGCACTATCTCCTGTCCTTCCATATACTGACGAAGCCGGCCAACCCGCCTAGTAATTACGTACGTACAGTATATCGATAAACAATAAGCGTGTTTATCAGTACTGACGGGTCGGGTACTGTATTGTATACCGTATAGAAAACGCTATTGGTTATCTTAGTACAGGTAGCCATTATCAATAGACCAATAGGTAATTAAGAGTAACAAGGTTTATATATAACAAAGTACAGCGCATTATTTTAAAGGTACTGTACATAATTACGTATTAATGGTGATTTATATCCCTCACGTTAACAGAGCTCTGCCGGTGCTATGCGGCGAGAAGGAGTGGCGGTGAGCGGCATGTCCGGTCGCTTCCCAGAGAGCAACAGCGTCGAGGAGTTCGCCTACAACCTGTACAACGGGGTCGACATGGTCACAGAGGACGGCCGACGGTGGACTCCTGGTCAGTATTGTTTTTTTTTTTTTGTATCGGAATGGTTCATTTCGTTGAGATTCACCAGGCCCTTTCTTGATATGTTTCGACTAAATCTTCATTGGAGGAGGAATGAGTAAAATATGAATTGTCAGGTAATTTGAGGGACCACAAGATCCAACCAACGTCTGGTTGACTCCTTTGGTTTGCTTCAGAATTGGTTTACTTGAAAGAGTGTAGGGAACAGATTAGCGGACCCCTCGTAAACTTATTTACAAAATCATTAGACACTGGAGTTGTGCCAGACTTGTGGAAACAGGCAAATGTAGTACCCATATTCAAAAAGGGAGACAGAGCATCAGCGTCAAATTACCGGCCGATCAGTTTGACGTCAGTAGTGGGGAAATTTCTTTCATCAATTATAGCAGATAGCATCCGATCGCATCAAGAGAAAAGCAAATTAATCTGCGACTCTCAACATGGGTTTACAAAGGGAGAATCTTGTCTAACAAATCTGCTAACGTTTTTTATGAAAGTCTTCGAGGTTGTAGATAATGACGAAAATTACGATGTTATTTACTTAGACTTTCGCAAAGCATTTGACAGAGTACCGCATCAGAGGCTTCTAAGAAAAATTAAGGCTCATGGTATCGAGGGGAAAGTTTTAAATTGGATAAAATCATGGCTCACCGATAGAACGCAGAGGGTCGGCGTAGATGGTGTTAAATCTGAGTGGGGCCGTGTAACCAGTGGGGTTCCCCAGGGGTCAGTACTTGGCAAATGCATTACAGGAGGATCTAAATAAACTGCAGGGGTGGTCTGAAAAATGGCAAATGAAATTCAACACCAGCAAGTGCAGCGTACTTAATATTGGAAGAACAAATACTTATAATGTATACAGCCTTAACAACATCAACCTAGAGAAGTCGACTTGTGAAAGAGACCTAGGGGTACTTGTAAGCCCGAACCTACGGCCTAGAAAACAGTGCGTTAATGTTCGAAATAAGGCAAACAGAGTACAGTATTGGGTTTTATATCTAGAAGTGTAAGTAACAAGAGTGCAGAGGTCTTATTGCAACTATATCTTGCGCTAGTCAGGCCGCACCTCGATTATGCGGTTCAGTTCTGGTGCCCCTATTATAGAATGGATATAAATTCACTATTGTCGGTGCAGCGAAGAATGACGAAAATGACTCCGGGACTTAGAAACCTTCCATATCAGGATAGGTTAAAGAAACTTAACTTGCATTCCCTAGAAAGACGAAGAGTGCGGGGTGATATGATAGAAGTATTTAAGTGGGTGAAAGGAATCAATAAAGGGGATATAGATAAAGTTCTTATAATATCCGAGCAGGATAGGACTCGGAACAACGGATTCAAGTTGGATAAGTTTAGGTTTAGGAGGGAGATAGGAAGAAACTGGTTCACAAATAGGGTGGTGGACGAGTGGAACAAGCTTAGCAACTTTGTATTAAGTGTGGGAACTCTGGAAAGTTTCAAAAGGAGGCTAGATAGATTCATGGATGATAGAGAGTGGTAGTAACTCGACAGGAGCTGCCATGCACAGGCCAACCTGCCTATTGCAGACTCCTTATGTTCTTATGTAAGTCATGACAAAATGCACGAAAGCGGATGAACGTTGTTTCTGTACATAAATTTCTATTATTTTTTTTAGTGTGGGGAAGGATGGTGAATGCGAGAGCATTAACGTGATTGTAAAATAATTACTACTGTACAATGTTGACGTGTGTATGTCTGAGGTCTTATTTATTTTTTGATGGAGAGGAAGTGAATAAGTTCTGGTGAAAACTTTGCTAGGGTCGTGTGACGATGGTACAGTTTATAGTAAGGTTTGAAGTCTAGTAAAATGTGATAACTAGATAAAATGTTGAAGGTTTATAATTTTGTATAGATTGTTTTCTGAAGGAGTTTTAGGAACTTGATAATGGTTTGTAGTGTAAAGTGTTTTAAGTGAAAGTGAGACCAAGTTGTCAAAATAATGTGCATTTCTTTTTACTGTACTGTAACTGTATACATTAAACAGAAGACAGTTGGGACACGTTTACGATTTCAGATTTCATTAAAAATGTAAGACCACAAGTTTTTTTTTTAGTGTAACTTGCCGAGCAGATAGCCAATCGAAGTTTCCGAATACTCTACATGTACCGTATTGTATTGTCAAGTGCTCTGCAAATTACACAACTTAATTCATTGTTGACAGACATTAACATTTACCTTTTGTCAACACCAGAGCATCATGAAGACTTCTATTAGGCAAGTTCAGAATATTGGAGTACAGTAGTTTTGTTTTTTTCATATTTTGTGCAATTATCTTTTTTTTTAGTAAAAAGCTTCTATCAAATGCTAGTAATAACCTCCAATAAATTGGTAGTTTTTGCTAACCAGACCACAGTGTGGGTTGCCATGGAAGATTAAAAATGTTTTTGTTCTCGTGTGACCATCCCTGACATGTTCAGGTTTGCTTAACATTGAGTGTGGGACTTGAGTTGCGAAATCCCATCAATGAGGCTTTGCATTATGTTGTATGTTGTTTTTCTTAGTACAATACTGTACTGTATTATCCTTGTCCTTAGATTATTCAAGTGTTCTAATACTGCACAGTACAATAGCTCTTGACATAATGTTGCAGCCTGCCAGTTTTAATGTTTACTAACCTGAAACCCTTTACTGTACTGTAATGTACTGTACATTTTACATAATTTAGGTAACTGAAGGTACAGTAATGTGGCTCAAGTACAGAATTTGGCATAAAAAAATGAGGTTTCCCACTTTGTTATTAAAAGGAGCTCATCAATTAAAAAGCAATGGATTAACTTGATCTCAAGGTTTGTGTAGTAGTGTCATAAGTGAAGAACTTTCCAGAAATTATTTTCTAGTCAGTTAAATTATTTTCATGACGAGCAGAGAAGAACCATCGTCCACAAAGATATTGAGAAAACTAAAGTACTGGACTCTGCTGAGATGATGACCCCAACCTTGACCCATTTTTTGCAGGTGCTCATGGGCTGCCTCGACGCTCGGGCAAGCTGCCTGACCTTGCCCACTTTGACAGCGCCTTCTTCAGTGTTTCCCCCCGCCAGGCCCATGCCATGGACCCCCAGCTCCGCCTCCTGCTGGAGCTGACATATGAAGCTATCCTTGATGCTGGTGAGTCTACTGGATGATGTGCTCACAAATAATTGCTCTTTAGAACAGATATGACAACAATTAATTGAAATTTAATAAGAAACTAAATGTGTTTTTCCTTTAGAGGGAAGAATTTAAACAAAACGTTATGAAGAGTTTTTTACTTTGAATTATTTTCCAGGTATGAACCCAAGTGAGCTGCGTGGGCGTCGTGTTGGTGTTTACATGGGTGTGAGCAGCAGTGAGAGTGAGGAGGCGTGGACTGCTGACCCTGCCAATGTATCGGGTTATGCCCTCACTGGTTGCTGCCGTGCCATGTTCCCCAACAGAATCTCCTACACCTTTGACTTTAAGGGTGAGTTGTCACCAGAGTGGAATTCTCTTGATTTATAGTTTATCCAATTTCCTTATTTTATCATTAATTAGTAATTCTAATTTATATTTAGTATGCTGTACACTGTACCTTTGTGAAATGTAAAAATAAAACCAAAATGATATACTGTACATCTTCAGGCCCAAGCTTTGCCATCGACACTGCGTGCTCGTCCTCCATGGTGGCACTGCAGACGGCATGGTCAGCCGTGAGTGAAGGGGAGGTTGAGGCGGCAATAGTGGGAGGCACAAATCTCACCCTCAAGCCACAGAACTCCATGCAGTTCCATGCCCTCAATATGCTTGCTTCAGATGGCAAGTGCAAATCCTTCGATGCCACCGGCAACGGGTCAGTTTTAGTCGCGTTGATGATTAGTCACTCGTGGAATCTGAAAATCTGAATTAGTTCTATGGTATTTAATGCAAATACTGAAATTGAGAGAATGGCAAGTGATAGTAGCTTGGTGAGTAGTTTACAGTGGCAGATGCAGGGGGTGCTGAATGGAACTAGGCTCTCCCATTAACCCATTGTATTACAAGTTATAGCCTTAAGTAAGAGTTGCTCATACTGAGAATATTGTCTTAAATGCTACTGTACCTTCAGAATCCTAAAATCCTGCTTTGTGGTGTTCTGTATGTGTGTTTGAGAAGTCATTTTTTGCTTAGCCGAGAACCTCGTCATTTTAATACTTGCTTTCATTATACAGTAATTTGATTACACCGTAACCAAAACAAAGATCCCAGAGAAACCCACAAAAAATCAATAGGAAAGGTGAACTTGCAATTGGACAAATTAATCCAATGGTGTATGGGTAGCATGTTCAATACAGTACTTGATTTCTAAAAGGTAAAAAGCAAGATATGCATTGTTCTTGTATTAGGAGTGCTTAATAAATTGAAGGTGTATGCTTCAGGTACGTGAGAAGTGAGGCAGCAGTTGTGATCTTTCTGCAGCGAGCCACTGAGGCCCGCAGGGTGTATGCCCATGTGGTACATGCACGTGCCAACACAGACGGCAACAAGGATGAGGGTGTCACGTTTCCATCGGGCAAAGTACAGAGAGAATTGCTACAGGATGTCTACAACCTTGCAGGCATCTCTCCCTTGGATGTATCATATGTGGAGGCCCATGGAACAGGCACCAAGGTTGGCCCTGCATTAATTCTTATTCTCAATCTTAATTTTGTAAATTGTAGGATTCCTTCATTTTGAGGACAGTTGGGCCAGATCTTGACTTTCAATAAAACTGCTACTTTAAGCTCAATAAGCACTTCCTGTTTTCACTTGTGTACAGTACATGGTCTTCACTAAATGTTTAGATAGGATCACAATTTGAGAGGTTTGAATCTAGGTCTGGCTTTTGAATTAAAACTTAAACAATTGGTCGACACAAACATTATCGGTAATTGGTAATTGTTTGAGATTGTTATAGTGGTTCAACAGTTTTTCATCAAGAGTACAGGGTATGTTGGAATAAAATGAACTGGTCTAGTTGTTGGCTGACTTGGTTATTTGCAGCTAGTTCACCATGAGAACCATGTACAGTACTAAACTGAAGTGTCTTGATATTACTTAAATACCATCATAAATGATGAGGGTTTTGTGAAGAGCAAAATTAACTTCCATTTGGTATCCTCAGGCTGGTGATCCACAAGAGGTGGGTGCTCTAGCCGAGGTGTTCTGTGCTGGTCGTTCAACCCCACTCCTTATGGGCTCTGTCAAGTCTAACATGGGCCACTCAGAACCTGCCTCTGGCCTCTGCTCCATAGTGAAGGTCAGTTCACCTCTGCCTTAAATCTGATCAGTAATATCTAAATACTATGCAGTACATACAGTACTTTCCTGATCATTCTTTTGATATACAGTATAGTACTGATATATTACCTGCTATAAAAGCCTGTTCTTACTGAGATGACAGTTCCATTAATTTTTAATATTTTGAAATGTTTGATAAACCATACAGTATTATGTTGTTCAGGTACTGCTAGCAATGCAGAGAAAGGAGTTACCTGGAAACCTGCACTTTTCTACACCTAACCCTGATATTCCTCCTCTGGTAGATGGCAGGATCAAGGTACGCACCTTCCATTACAGTACTTTACTACACTGGCCAGTTACCACCACTCGTGTGTAGTATTAATCACTGTTGTGCATCCTGTATCTCGCTAATTTGGTTTCTGATGCCTTAATTCTCACCTTTATGTGGAAAGAATTTGTAATGTGGTCTATTTTGACTTGTGCTTATGATCTATAATATACAGTAGATAAGGTACATCCTCTGCCACTACTATGCAATACATAGCTTCAGCATGTCTGCTGTTCTTATTTTCATCTAGTACTGTCTATTGATGTGTTATGTATTCTTGACATTTGCCTAAACTTAATTTTGGTACTAGATGCAGACTTAATGTTGTCTACTGTCCTACTCTAATCTAAATTTTTTGCAGGTGGTGAGTGAGAACACACCTTGGTCAGGTGGCTTTGCAGCTGTGAACAGCTTCGGATTTGGTGGTGCCAATGTTCATGTGTTGCTACAATCCAATGGGGATTTGCCTAAACCCTCTTCTCCTGCTCATTCAAGATCTGTCCTTATCCCCTCCACTCATAGAATAAACCCAGCATCTTCCTCTAATGGGATAATGTCAGATGACTGCAACTTTGCCATGGATGCAAATGGGAAATGCACACAAGAGGATTCCTCAATGAATGAATTTCTTTCAAATGATCAGCCAAGGTTGGTGGTGGCTTCTGGACGCACTGTGGAGGCAGTGACAACATTGTTGGAGGGGGTCAGGAGGAAAGTCACCCCAGCACTCTGTGGCCTAATTGATAAACTCTCGGATATGCCAACAGTCGGTCACCCAGCACGTGGTTTTGTTACTATAAACTCTGAAAAGGAAATGGTGCAGGTAAGGAAGTTGTAATGTTATGAATGTGAAATGGTAGTTTATACAATTAATATTAAAGATGTAAAGCAAGGTGAATTACTCGTCATTTATTAGAAATCTGTCAAAATTGTTGTAAAATATTGGAAACATTAGTCCATATTTTTTTCTCATCCATATGGACATATTAATACCTGGAGTCATAGCACATATTAATACCTGGAGTCATAGCAGTGTGCCTTACATCCGGCACACTGAAGAGAATTGTGTAGAAAAAAGGTACAAATAATGATACAGGTATTCTGAATATAAAGTAGCAAGTTAGTGCTTCCCTATTGACACCTATACAGTAGGTGTATGTATCGGAAATGACTGGAGTTAGGATTTGATTTGACGCGTAAACTCGTCCCATTATGGCACTTGGGGTTAATAATGAACTGACCATCCGTCACTTCTACCAATAATATCGCTTCATGTCCTTTATCATGTTTTGCGCAGGTGTCTCGTGTCTCCCCCACCCAACGGCCCCTTTGGCTGGTTTTCTCTGGCATGGGTTCGCAGTGGACTGCCTGTGGCCGTGCCCTCCTCCGCCTTCCCACCTTTGTTGCCTCCATCAGAAGGTGCCATGCTGCCCTCCAGCCACTAGGACTTGACTTGACCCAAATTCTGACCAACGAAGACCCTGCAGTCATGTCTTCAACAGCAGCAAGTTTCTCTGCCATTGCTGCCATGCAGGTATGATAGGGGCAATGAGGCTGATGCGCATACCATATCACATTGTATATTATCAAATTTTATCATGTTTTATTTTAAAACTAGCTCATGTTGTATATGCTAAATTTTAGGTGGATTAATTGAAGGATTTAACATTTATTGTTAATTTATGGAGATTATTAATACAATAACCATAATCCATGAAGATGTTCATTAAATCAGTGCTATTACACACCTTAATACACTCCCTCAGGTACTGTAATTCAAACCGTTCTCTCCTCAGTTAATTCTTTTATTCTCTTGGATGTACTGCTTCCATTTAATGTTTTATTTTCCTCATGAAAGGTGGGCCTCGTGGACCTGCTGAGGTGTGTTGGTGTGCAGGAGATAGCTGGGTTGGTTGGTCACAGTGTTGGGGAGCTGGGCTGTGCCTATACCGATGGAGCCTTGACAGCAGAACAGACAGTTCTGGCAGCTTACTGGCGAGGCCAAGCTGTACAGGAGGCCAGCCTACCCCTGGGTGCTATGGCTGCTGTTGGTGAGTTACTGATGTTGTCTCTTTTATTGTGACTTGTTGGGTTTCTCCAGAATGGTTAACTTGTGTAGATAATAATCACAAACTTGGTACAGTACAGTATGTGTATAAAATGAATTCAATTTTGTTTATGGTATTTTAACGTCACTAATATTATGTATGACGGTCATGATCATATTAAATAACGAAGCTAATTTAAAATGTCTAATGTGTAATTATTGTGGCTGTTATTTTATTAGTCATTCTGACTTGTGTGAAGACCTGAAAGTAAATTGCAAAAACCATTCATTATACAGTACTGTACATAGTGATCTATTTCATCAGGTCTGGGTGCAGCAGAAGCAGAAAAGTGGTGTAAAGATGGAGTTATTGTGGCCTGCCATAACGCCCATGATTCTGTCACTCTCTCTGGTCCAAAAGAAGCTATTGAAGCTGTGCTGGAAAAGCTGTCGGCTGAAGGAATATTCTGTCGTGCAGTCAATTCTGAGGGCGTGGCCTTCCACCACCCATCACTGAAGGCTGCTGCACCACGCCTCTTAAAAGAACTGATTAAGGTACTTTAGTTTAAGCAATGTTTGTGGCTAGTTCATAGCAACTACAAATAAGACCAACAAGTAATAGGCCATTATTTTATACAGTAATTTTTACTTGTAATGTTGGTCCTGTATTTTTCTTTCTACTTTGAGGCTTTTTCTCCTTGACTTGCCAATCACATTTGAGAGAGGAGTAAGTTTCCCAAGTAATTCAGTGGTAATGTTTTATAGAATTGCTATTTTTAAGGAATTCCTCACCTGTTTAACACAATTAGAAGTCAAGTGAGGGCGATGTATGGGTGTAGAAGATTCTGATACAGCAACTGGGAAATTATCAAGTGTATTTATGGTGCAGGTGATCCCATGTGCCCGGCCGAGGTCATCACGCTGGGTGAGTTCATCAGTGCCAGAGGCGCGCAAGGATGCCCCTGGAGTCAATGTTGCTTCTGCCGACTACCTTGTCAATAATCTTCTGTCACCAGGTTGGTACACTATACAGTACATGTACTTGGATCTTTATAGGGATGGAAAACCTTAACTTCAGTCATGAATAGTTAAAATTATGCTTGATACATTCAGGTAAAAGTGAATGGCATTCCAAAGCAATTAGAGACCTGTACCGTAAGCATCTGTTGTCAGTATAAACTTAGTTTTCCTGTGTACAATATGTATCTTGCTGACATTGAAAGATATTTTTGATACTGGAGTATAGACTGAGGGTAGTTTTATTGAATTTACAGTACTATTTGCGGAGGCTCTCGAGAAGATTCCTGCGGAGGCTCTGGTTGTTGAGGTGTCGCCCCATGGTCTCTTGCAAGCCATCCTGAGAAGGTCGCTGCCACAAGCAACACCAATCCCTCTTATTAGGAAGGATGCAAAGTGCACCCTGACCCACTTCCTAGAAGCACTTGGCAAGTGAGTAAATAAGTACAGTACTTTATGGAGAAACCAGATCTGGCAATATAGGATTCAGTACATAGTCGGTAAATATTAATATTACTGTACTTACAATGTAACTACTGTATTGTATAAAAATCACTCGATAAATGATAACTTGGTTATGTCTGGCTATGAAGTGAATTAACATGTTAGTTGAATAGCTAGCAACTTTATCATTTATTGATTAATGCTAATAACCTACTGGTGCAGTGCAGTATATTTAATGGGACCAGACTTGAAATGTCTGTACAATATACAATACAGTGAATGTCTCCTTGGTTAGTTATTTCAGATACTTAAGGCACTTTACCTATTTATATTTAGAATCTGTTGCAAACCAATATTTTTGTTTTAGGATGTATGTGGGAGGTGTAAGCGTGGATGTGAGCGCACTCTACCCTCCCCTCGCTACACCCGTTCCCCCTTCCACCCCCTCCATCGCCAGCCTTATCGGGTAAGTCCTCATTATTTACCCTGTCCTTTACTATAACAGGTAGGTACTGAAATACTAATGAAGAGAATTATATGTACAGTACAGTATGGTACTTCTCACATTGAACAGACTGTTAATGAATTGTGCCAGCAAAGATTATCAAGGCAGTAATTACCCATGTAAATGTATTTTTTTTTACTTTAGATGGGACCACAGCCAGGAGTGGGATGTGGCTCGCTTCAACACCACTGCAGCTGGGTCAGAGTACGAGGTGAAGGTGGACTTGGAGTCTGAGGAATACCGCTACCTGGAGGGTCACACTATTGATGGCCGTGTCATCTACCCTGCCACTGGTTATTTGGTGAGTTCCTGTAGTCTGTCCATTGAGGTATCTGTTAGAAACTTTGATGAAATTTGTAGCTATTGGTATACTCTTTATAGTGGGCTTTTGAGTGCAATAATCTTCAGCTCTCCAAATTTGAACTTAAATCCTCGATCCAGTTTTTCTGCATTTGCATAATTTATTTTGGGCATATCAAATACTGGTACTTGGAATTACTCCTCAAAGACCTGAATAAATAACCCTGTCGATAGATAAAGGTAAAAAATTAAAAGGTATTATGCTTTGCAGGTGTTGGCATGGAAAGCATTGTGTCGCCTTAAGGGTTTACAGTGGGAGGAAACGCCAGTCACCTTTAGTGATGTGACACTCCACCAGGCCACTGTCCTGTCCTCTTCCTCCAGTAGCGCTGCTGCCACCACCCTCACTGTCAGAATCCTGCTCATCAAAGGCGAATTTGAGGTGAGTTATGAATGTCTTTTTAAAGTTTATGTTGCATATTTGTTCCATGTAATACTTTTTCTAATAATTTGTCACTTCCAAAATGCATTTTTTCTTGCATCCCAAAGGCTATGGTTTACACTTATGTCGGCTGAAAACTTTTTGTGTATAGTAGTGTACTGTACAATTATATCCCCTTCATTGTCTTTGATGACAGTGCTTTCTTTTTACATTTGTCACTTCACCTAGTACTTGCTTCATTTTGCTGCTCTACTTCCCATTCTGTATAGTGATACGCATCACCAGACTTGTATCTCTCTTCTCCTTTAACGGTGACATTACTGTACACATAATTGATATACTGTGCTGTTCAGTTTTCATTGCCAGCAAGTTTTCCTTATTTCAACAAACCCTGAAGATATATGCCTTGCTTGTCACTGGGGGCTAGTAGGATATACTGTACAGTACCTGTACAGTATACCTTATATAAACAAGAAAGGCTTTACTAGTGAATTTTACCTGTGATAGTTCCCATTTTGTAGACACGGTTAGCATATTGAAGCTCTTCCATTAGTAGGAGGTACAGTATTCTATAGACAGGGTCCACTAATGAGCCTTTGAACTTTTTTTTTATTATTTTTGTGTAAGTGGAATTAGTACTGTACATACACATTTTTTTCCTAGCGACATGTTTTGACTGTTAAGCTTCTGCAGGTTGTGGTAAGTGACTCTGTAGCTGCTTCAGGCCGCATCCACCACGGAGTAGATCATTCAGCTGAGAGCAAGATGCTAGTGGACTTCCTGGCTTCAGCAACTCAAGAAAATGGAGGAAACTTACTGCAGAAGGATGTGTACAAGGAACTTCGACTTAGGGGATACCAATATGGAGGCATTTTCCAGGGCATTGCAAAGACTGACTTGCAAGGTGGGTGAAAATCATTCTGTAATCAAATAACCAAATTTTGAAGTGTTCGGTTTCATTGCACAATTGTGTACTGTATGGGTCGGAGAAGTGTAGCAGGTGTCAATCTTTTAATCTAACATTTATCATATACAGGTTAAATATTTTTTTTTTACTTTTGTTAGGTACCCATGGGAGCCTTATGTGGAAGGAGAACTGGGTGGCATTCTTGGACACAATGCTTCAGTTCTCTTTAGTTGGGTCCAAGCAACGTGCACTGATGCTGCCCACTAGGATACGCAAAATCACTGTAGATCCCAGCAAAATTCTTGGTGATGTGAAAAAGGAGGATGACATCAAAACAGTGTTTGTAAGTATTGTGACTAGAAGGGGTTGGTTCACATTATGGATTGTTAATACAGTATGCTGTATATTTAAGCTGGTACTGTATCCCATCAGAATTAAATAATTACAAATGAGGTATGGAAATTATCATACAGATATTGGTACAAACTACTGTTTTGTCTGAACCTTGTTACTTAAGGATCACATCAGGCTCTGCTGTGCATCGTGTATAAAAAGGAGTCGGGTTATATTAATTTTTTTCTCCATTTACCTGAGTATGTAGTCAAGTTAGGTTTTGACTGAGAATTCCTTTAAAAAAATTTCTGCATCACATTTTTGATGTGTACATTTACAAAATTTAAAAATATTGCGAGTGTCTCATGCCCATTGACTTTGTCCAGGTGAAACACAATTCCCATGTGGGCATAACTGCTTGTGATGGTGTGGTCATACAAGGACTGAAGGCCACACTGGCCCCAAGAAGACCTACCCAAGACCACCCTCTGTTGGAGACATTCCAGTTTGTGCCACGCCATCTGACAGAAGATCATCCAGTCTCCTCTTTGATGACAACAGAAGAGAGCCTTGGAGTACTTCTTGACTTGGCATTGGAGAACACCTTAGGTCGTGGTCTGAAGATTGTGGAGAGCGCTCCCTGTGTGGCCTCCACCAACATAGAACAGGAGACCATCTTGGCACACACTTTCATGAATATCCTTAACTTGAGACCAATGTTAAAGGTGGGTTAATAATTCATAAATATTTGAAGCACACATTCAGATTGACAGAAATGGACAAGATTTAAGAGTTGTAGGGATAGATTTATGACACATTATTGCTTTGAAACTAAAGTTTTCTTGTGTGTTTAATGAGTTGTCCTCATTTTATGGCAATTTTCCATTCTTGCATGTGTTGGCTTCAGTTATATGACGACACTTGTAAAAAGTATAAGTGGAAATTTTAACCTTTTTGTTTCTTTATATAATTTGTAATTACCATGGTGTATCCCAAACAGGTGGATTACATCCTGCACACACGAGACGCACTACCTGCTGAGGAGCAGGAGCGTCTAGCCTCTGCTGGTGTAGCGGTGAAGACTAATCTTGCTTCTACTCTTTCTCCTACTCCACACTTCCTTATCCTCCACCAACTTGAAGACTCGGAGATCATTGACAAACTGAATGGTGGTTCTTTCATCTTCACAAGAACCAAGGATGTAATGGAGGTTCTGAAAACAACTGGGTGTCAGGAGATTGCTTCTGTTGACAAGATTGGAATGAAGTTGTTTAGGAAGGTAGGGATGTTATTGATGGTCCTATATTAATTGAAAGTCGGGAGTTCAACCAGAGATCATTGTGAACGCTCTACCACCGAGTTGTAGAAATCTTCCCGAGGTTTATAAATATAGTTCAGTACAGTACACATAATTGTCTTACCTCATGATTGAGCTTCATATGTGGTCATGATTGACTGTTCTCTTTGGCTGAATCTTAAAAGTGCATAAATTTACAGCCAATAAATTTATTAAAATTTGTGTAGTATTTTGGTTAAATAAAATGTTATCAATGTAAGATGAACCTGGAGACTCTCGACCCTGGTGGATGGGTTTATTAGGACATGAATGTTATTAGGAATTCTTTTTAGCAGTCTTGAAGTTGACTTTATTGAAGAACTAAGTTTGTTTATTCTCCCATAATCAGAACAACCCTGAGGTTCCCTACACAACACTGAAGATCAGCAGCTCTGACGGAGACTTCTCCTGGGTGGCCACACTGAAAGAAAAAATTCTCTCTCCAAATACTGACAACGTGTGGCTTGTTTCTTCTGGCGAACCTTTGTCGGGTATTCTAGGACTTGTGAACTGCCTCAGGAAGGAACCTGGTGGAGATAAAGTAAGGTGAGTGTTTTGGGTGGTAACTTTTTATTTGAAGGTCTTGATCAGGTTACTGAAAAATGCACATCATATTTTGAGTATTGTTTTTTTTTTGTACTGTGAAATATTAATGCTGTACATGTTATTGGAATGTTTTGTTTGTCTTTTAGGTGTGTGTTTGTTCCTGAAGGCAAAGCTGAAGTAGACTCTGATTTGTTAGCCAGTGATTTGGCCATCAACGTTTGCCGTGGAAACCTCTGGGGCACACACAGATTCTTGCCTTTAAGTCAGTTGGCCCCTCAGCCATCCACTCATGCTCTATTGAATGTGGCTACACGTGGTGACTTGACCTCCCTCACCTGGTTCCAGATGGCTTCTCAAGAAACCTCTCCAGAAGTTGATGACGGCATGAAGGTGTGTGATGTTTATTACGCACCACTGAACTTCCGTGATGTGATGCTGGCTACAGGAAAACTGCCACCAGATGCGCTGCCTGGAGACCTAGCTATGAGGGTGAGACATCTGCAGAATTCCTTTCCATTTTGATTTGTAGTAATGATGTTAATCACAAATTTGCATAAGAAAAAAACCTAATTGTTCTTTTCCCCAGGAGTGCATCTTGGGCCTGGAGTTTGCTGGTGTGAGTGATGGGAAGCGTGTAATGGGTCTTGTGGCTGCAGGTGGGTTGGCTACTAGTGTGAGGGCTGACCCCCTGCTCACCTGGCTTGTCCCTGCCTCCTGGTCCCTCAAGGATGCTGCTACAGTCCCAGTAGTATATGCCACAGTAAGTACAGTACAAGTTTTAAGAGTATCCTTGTCAGTTTTGGTTCCAATAAAAATTTTCTTTGCATTTTAAAATTTACCCTTAAACTGAATATTGTTTGTATAGTACAGTACTGTACTCTTGAAGGCATTTTTTCATGTTTTTGATAAGCAATTGTGGTGTAATTTAATAAACAATTAGGAATGTGTTTCAAAGATGTTAAATTTATTGTTTGCATGAATTTGTTATTAAATAACTTATTTTGCTATAGCAAGATACATACCAGATAGTCCTAGTGAGTATATAAGAATACAATAGTTACCTGTAATTGAATGATTGTAAACCAGTGAGGTGTGACTCCCTAGGCATATTATGCGTTGGTGGTGCGTGGAAGGCTGCAGCGTGGAGAGAGTGTCCTCATCCATGCTGGGTCTGGTGGCGTAGGGCAGGCAGCCATCAGCATTGCCTTGTCATACTCTTGCACAGTATACACCACTGTCAGCACCGCTCAGAAGAAGGCAGTTCTGCAGAAGCGCTTCCCTCAGGTATTCCAAAACATCAGAGGAAGCATGCAAGCTGTGGTTTTAATATTGTATTTATTTTTTAGAAATGTCTGATAGCCAGTAATCGGTGAATTGTTGAAGATGTCAAATATTTAGAATAATTCTTTGGTGTTTTCCTAAAAAAAAATTGTAAAGAATAAATTGAACCACTTCTTTCAGCTCCGAGATGAGAATTTTGCTAACTCACGTGATGTGAGCTTTGAGTATGCTGTTCTTGAGCGCACTGGAGGACGAGGTGTTGATGTGGTGCTAAACTCTCTGGCTGGGGACCTCCTGCAGGCTTCAGTCAGGTGTCTCCGAGAACATGGCCGTTTCTTAGAGATTGGCAAGGCTGATCTCTCCAACAACACTGCCCTTGGTGAGTAATGGAACGGTCTCGGTCATCAAAAACTGAAAGTTGATAAAATCAGATTGGTACACAATTGTAGATTATTTTGAACAATTCATTATCAGTTTGCTAAGATGCCATAAAGTACCTTAAACTATTACAGTAATTGCTTCATAGTGCTTTGTATATACTGCATCGACAGGATCTTTTTTTTATAATTTTCTCCTCTTTAGGCATGGCCATATTCCTGAAGAATGTGACCTTCCATGGGATCTTGCTGGACGCCCTATTTGATGCCTCGCTGGAGGAACGACAGCGATTAAACCATCTCGTTGCAGAAGGTCTTACAGCTGGAGTAGTGACTCCCCTTCCTTCCACACTATTCACAAGGGACTCTGCTGAAGATGCCTTCAGGTACATCACCTGTTTCAAGTACTTAAACTATTGGTTTGATGTGCTAGATTCCAAATGTTAAAGAAAGGAGGTTTTAATATTCAAGTATTTTATCTTTAACTTTGTATAAATTTTTCCAGACTTAGAATTTGACAACACTGCTTGCTTTTGCTGACTGTGATTGGTATGATATTAAGTTGGCTGTTTACAGGTACATGGCAACAGGAAAACACATTGGTAAAGTGGTGCTGGAGGTGAAGCCGGAGGTAACAGATTCGCCTGCCTCCCCTAACTCTGCCCTGGTGCAGGCTGTGCCTCGGGTGATTGCCCATGGCCATATGGTGTATGTGATCACAGGAGGGCTGGGAGGTCTGGGGTTGGAACTGGCTGGGTGGCTCATTAGTCGTGGGGCAAAGAAGCTGGTGCTAACCTCTCGCCGGGGCATCACTACTGGCTACCAGGTAGGCCATGAAAATGGGCAGCAGTTTCTCTTAACCCTCAAATTCACATTGTGCTCAAGTTACTTTGGTGGATAGAAAATTGTAACATAATTGGGAGATCTTTTATCTTTAAATACAGTATACGGTGAACCCTCGAAGATCCGGACTAAAAAGGGGGACCACATGTCCGGAAAAGCCGATTGTCTGGAGTTTACGGCGAATAATAAATGATATAAGAAACTCCAAAAAATACAGTACTAATGTAGTGATACACAAATTACCGTAGACTGTATAAACCATGAATTTACTCATGGTAACGTACCGTATATCACGGCCTATAAGACGAAATTTGAACATTAAAAAAATCTGCCCAAAGTTAGGGGGTCGTCTAAACCACCAAGTTTAAAATTCTTACCTCTTAAATATTGTGGTTTAGTGTGTCAAGAGTGGTGATGAAAACATCGTAAGCCACTCACAAGGTCTTACCACTAATTATTTTATACTGAAACTTACGTTTGGCAAGCTGGATTCAAATTAAGATTACCGGTATATTAAAATAATAAAAATGTATTATAAACCTGTCTAACATACCGTAAAAGAGATTTATACCCCTATAATAAACACAGCTATCATCACACACCCCTCCCCACGCCCCCCCCCCCATTTGCCAGTGAGGAGCCGTGGAGGTGGTCAGTAATGCATACCGGTATCGGTATATTTACTCATAATAATATTTATCTCCTATAAATAATTGATTTAAATTTTATTTTTTTCCAAAGAATATTCAGTAAATGAGTGCATTAATTCTTGAAACTATCGACGGTTAATTACAGACGCTCAAGTGACGTCACTAGTGTTTACACTACACCAGCTGGTAATATTTGATGCCATTACTTGAAGTGAATTGGCCTTATTTTAAGTAACTAACTATAAATAAATACAAAAATTAAAAAAAAAGATCAAAACTGAGAAATAATATACTGTATGTATGTTGTGTTGTCAAAGTAAGAGGAACAATTGTGTAAGTACGTAATATTTTTTCACTCAAATCCTAATGAAACACTACTGGAGAACATTCCTTTGTCGCAAAACAGTTTATAAATTAAAGAAAATAATTACAGTGTGTTTAATATATTACAGTATATTATAAATAAATAAATAAAACAAATAATTCGGTAAATCTATTTAAAGTAAATGGAAAATAAGCAAACATGTTATTTACCAAGACCCTTCCGTCTGGCTCAGGGTGAGATGTAGGGGAGATAAAGAAGGCTATTTATAGCCCATCAGAAGTGACCAGTACCCTAATGCACCATAAATAATTCATTGAACATTCATTTTTTGTACATAGTATATTCAGTATATATATATATATATATATTTATATATATATATATATATATATATATATATATATATATATATATATATATATATATATATATATATATATATATATATATATATATATATATATATATATATATATATATATATATATATATATATATATATATATATATATATATATATATATATATATATATATATATATTTGTGTAATAAATGTATGTAGTAAGTACATACTGGTAACCTTTTTCACTCAAATCCTAATGAAACACCACAATTAGAATACGGTGGTTGCTGTTGAATCACATGTTGTATAAATAGTCACACCACCGAGACGAGGGAACACTCCCAACACGCTTCAGTGACGTCACTAGTGTTTACACTACACCAGCGGGTATAATTTGATGACATTACTTGAAGTGAATTGGCCTTATTTTAAAAAATCAAGGATGGTTGGTAAAGGACTACTGAGTCAGTGGGCAAGTGTCACATTTGGGGTACTGGTCTTATACAGCAAATAGAGCTCAAAAGCTACTTTTTAAATGGAAATTTGGGGGGGGCGTCTTATGCACCCCGCCGCCTTATAGGCCGTGATATACGGTACTCGGAAACATTGTATCATTACTGGAGTGAATGAAATAATATTCCCACAAACAACAATTGTCAACCGCTTGTTTCCCACCTCCTCGGGCACCTGTGTCCAAGCAACTGACGGGTCAAGCAGTGCCCACAAGCCTTAAGTGTTCTTTTGCTCTGGTTTGGAAATGCTTCTTGGGGAACCTTCTAGGAGGCTTCTTGGCCCAGAACCCCCAAATTTTTTGTCCAAATCTTCCAAAATCCGGATTTCCCGGGTCCAGATCTTCGAGGGTTTACTGTATACAGAATTTGTTCAGGACTTCATACTGAGCTTTAATACAGAGTCCTTTAAGCCAGTGTGAAGAGAAGCTTTCATATTAATTGTAGTTGTACTGTATTACTGTACTGGTATAGGAATGAGGATTAGCATGTTGAGACTGGCAGATGAATATTCTGAAATTTTCAGGGGTAAAGGCCATGGGTCTCCTTTTTGGATCTTTAGGAAAATGTGGTTTTCTTTGAAGGGCTTTATCAAAAAATTTGGTCTTAAATTATGAAATTTTGATGAAGGTAATTGTCATCTAAAATACTTGTACAGGTGCTCGTCTACTTACGAACGAGTTACGTTCCTGGGGCTTGTTTGTAAGTCCAACTTTACCCCTGTAGATACCAAACATTGTAAAAAAATGAAAAGATTATGGATATTTAGTACAGCTATACCCTTTAATACAGCCTTAAAACCTGGCTCGCACTTCTCCTCTTGGGTAATGTTTGTTCTATCTGGAATTTTCTTAAAAATAATCCAGCCTCATCCTCATTAAAAACCTGTTCTGGCAGGTAAACCCCCCCAGTGATGATGTTTGTATCTGTGAAAGTTTGTAAGTTGAAAGTTTTTAAGTATAGGAGCACCTGTATGCACATTTTGGGATTGGTGGTACGATCAACTGAGATTTATAAATTAAATTTATAGTGTACCGTTGACAGAATTTTGGTGCATTAATGGCCAACCACAATCTCCTGTTCTCCATTCCTTTGCCATTTACTGTAAAGTAAATGTTGTCTGAGGTTATAGTTAAAGTACATGTACTGTACTGTGTGTTGTTGCTATAAGAAGTAATCTTGTTTACGTAATCATTATGAAAGTTAATCCTATAGTAAACATAAACATTTCTGTGTAAAGTTTGTCCTACCATCTCCATGTCCTTCCTCCAGGCACTTTGTGTGCAACGGTGGCGTAATTCAGGTGTAAGTGTGCGAGTGATGACGCAGGATGCTTCCACCATTGCTGGTGCGACCACTCTACTCCAGACGGCTGGCGAGGAAGGGCCTGTTGGTGGTGTCTTCCATCTTGCTATGGTGAGAATGGCATTCCTAACTGGTTCTGGAATGAATATTTTGTTTTGATACTAGAATATAAAATAAAAATTCACCATTCATAATTGATAAGAATTGTGATGTTGATTTTGAAATCCAAGGCCATGAATGAGAAAAATAGTTATTTTAGGGCTTGTTGAAGAAAACCACAGAGCCGCCATAACGCATGGGCACGCTGGGTAGTTGCCCAGGGCCCCTAAAATTGTGGGGCCCTGGTCAACTGCCCAGCGTGCCCATGCATTAAGATGGCTCTGTGAATAAAGCATGCCACTACTAAATGACGAAGTCGATGATACACTTAATGAGGGTACTGTACATGAGGTTGCTTGGCCTGTCGAAGTCCGCCACCGAATCTCTGCGGATAATCTAGAATTAAAACGTAGAAAAATTGAAGAACCTTTGTATCCAATTAATTATGTTTAATTTTACTGAAAGTTTTAGTTTTCATTTGAGTGGGTGGGTAGGGGCCCCAGGACATTGCCTTGCCCAGGGTCTAAAATGCTGTTAAGATGGCCCTGGAAAACCATACAAGCATGTGATGTTTTGTCAGGTGCTGCAAGACTCCTTCCTTGAGAACCAGTCACCAGAGACCTTCCGTGCAGTAAATACTGTTAAGGGTGATGGAGCCGTGGCGCTGGACATAGCCTCTCGCATATCTTGCCCAAATCTCCATTACTGGGTTGCCTTCTCCAGTGTCACCTCTGGGAGGGGCAATGCTGGTAAGTGATACCATTTTGCAAAATAATTCTATTTTTGCTGGATTTGATTACATAATAAACATTGTAATTCCTTAGTATGTAGTACTGTACACCACTTGAGTTAAGAGTGTACTACCTTATTTTGTTTTAGGTCAGACCAACTATGGCTGGGCCAACAGGGTGTGTGAGGGAGTGGCAGAGTCCCGGGTGCAGGCAGGCTTACCTGGAGTAGTTGTACAGTGGGGTGGTATTGGCGAGGTTGGCGTTCTTGCTGATAACTTTGGTGATGTTGAGGTTAGTCCTGCTTAACATGTATTTATTTATTTATTTATTATTATTATTTTATTTTTGTACAATATACTGTTCTATAGACTCAGAATTGTAACAACTTTAAATTATCACTTGTGATATAACCTCAAAAGTTAGTACTGTACAATTTTATATCCATAAGAAATGCACAGTTTGTTTAAAAGGTCATTTGGAGATTTTCTCCATATTCAATATTTTTTTTTTTTTTTTTCAAAAAAAATTACTGAGACAAGATTATGGCTTCACTTAGGTGGGTGGGACAAAGCCCCAGTCAGTTCGGTCGGTACTGGAGTGCCTGGATGTGCTGATCTTGAGTGCCTCCCCAGTGGTGTCCTCCTTCTGCCTTGCCACAAGGAATTCTGGCAAAGCAGATGGCATTGGTGGTGCCTCATTGGTCAAATCCATTGCTAATATCCTTGGTTAGTCTTTTATATTTCTTGTTCTTAAACTTTCATCTTAATTTTCACAATTTAGTTCCACTTAAGTATTAAATGATGTTTATTTCACATTAAATTTATTGAGTGTCTTTTAAAGACCTCCAATATTTTCATTTTTTGATAAATGCAGATGGTAATCTTATTTTCCTGGACAAAATAAAGTTTGACATTTCCCCAGTTCACACTACTGTACTAATCTTTGTGATGTTACAGGAATGAAGGATGTTTCAAAGGCTCCCTTGGATGTGACTCTTGGGGATCTGGGCTTGGACTCCCTCATGAGTGTAGAGGTTAAGCAAACATTGGAGCGAGAAGCTGACCTCATCCTTACTGCTCCTCAAGTCAGGGAGCTCACTCTCAGGATGCTCCAAGACCTGGAGAAGCAAGGTGGTGCCCCTGCCCAGTCCACACTTGAGGGTAAGTAATAGTTTGATCTCCAAATGTTATATTTAGTGGAAATGGCCAAAAAAAAAAAAAGAGTATGGGATTCAACTTGATGTCACGGCAGAACTACGGTTTATAATCATTGTGGCTATTCACATATGAATCATTACCCACGAGATAGACTCGTGGTCTGTCTGGTGCTGGAATATAATTTCAAAAGTTGCTGCCACTCTTGATATAGGGACATGGTGTTCTTCCATGTTGTCGGTTTCTGTCAGATTTTTTCCACACCAATGTTCTCAATCTGTTATAGGACCAGAAGCCACATCAACAAAGGTTGCAGTGAAGCCAGTGTCAGAGGAGTTGCAAGTGCTCCCTCAGCCATGGCTAACCTTACCACTACTACCAGAAGTTTGCATTAGGGTGCTGCGAGAGGGTGGCAGCACACACATCCCGCTCTTCCTGGCTGCTCCCATACAGGGTACAGCAGACCCCCTTACTGAGGTTGCAAAGCGCCTTGATAGACCTGTGTATGGTCTGCAGTATCCACCTGACCTTCCCCATCAGTCCATTACAGAGATGGCCAAAATCTTGGTACAGGTGAGAAATTAATTTTTTGAGTGATTTACTTTAACTGTACTTATTTTATTTAGCTGGGTTTTAATAATATGGACAAGTCCCGAGATTGATCCAGCTCTTTCATGACCGTTAACAACTATTACCTGTTGCCCTAGTTTCGACTGGGCTAACGCGTCAATTTGGCGGCATGTCTGTATTTATCCATGGCATTTTTGGGGGTCCATTTCCAGTAGTAGTAGTTTACAGTGGTGGTGTACAGTTGGCAAAATGTCCTTCAATGCTATAAGTGTCCTATAACACAGTATGACAAAACCAACAATAACTATGAACATTTCTGTCTTGGGAGGTTTTATTGTAAATACAGGTGCTCCTCTACTTAAGAATGTTCAACTGTCAGATATACAAACATCATCACTGAGGGGGGTTACCTACCAGAACAGGTGTTTAATGATGAGACTGGATTATTTTGAAGAAATTTCCAGATAGAACAAATATTACCTAAGAGGAGAAGAGTGAGCCAGGTTTTAAGGCTGTATTAAAGGGTATAGCTGTACTAAACATCCATAATCTTGTCATTTTTTACAATATGTTTGGTATCTACAAGAGTAAACTTTGACTTTAAAAAGAATTGGACTCGCAGACAAGCCTCAGGAACGTAACTCGTTCGTAAGTAGAGGAGCACCTGTAGTACTACCGTATAAAGATGAACAACTTACAGGGTACAGTATAATACAAAACATTGAGTCACTTATGAACAAAGCATACCAACCATTACGAGGTGACAAGAGCCATAATGCTCATTCTGAATTGTCATGGGGACTGTATATAATTTTTATAATGCATTGCAAAATTTCTGTTGAATCTTTTAAGCCTTGCTCTGTATATATCATGGCCACTAATAAGAGAAAGTGTGATACTGTTTGTAGTGCTAAAAAGAGAGCTCTTACAAATCATAGATAAGAGATAAAATTAGATATACTGTACTGTGCTGTAATAAAGCCAATTGAAATAAGAACAAAAGAATGGAGGAAACTGCAGCGGGCCTATTGGCCCATACTGGGCAGTCCCGTTTACACCCAACCCCTATTGCTCATATAAGCATCCAACCTATGTTTGAAGCTATTCGGCGTATTCGAGTTAATGATGATATTTGGTAACTTGTTCCATTCATCCACTTCTGTTTCCAAATCAGTGTTTACCCATTTCACGCCTAAATCTAAATTTGTCTAATTTAAAACCATTGTTATGAGTTCACTCCTGGGTAAATCACATCTGTCAATGTAATCTTCAACCTCCACCTTGGCAATCTCCATCCCAACCTTAATCCTTGTCACTGAAGGTGTCTGCGGAGTCCATTGTTAAACAGTAATACAATATTCATACTATGTCTAGGGGCTGAGAACACATTAATCGTTATTGTGGAGAAAATTAGTTCTGCTTTCAAAAGTGTGAGGATCGGCAGGAATTTCAGGCACCAATTGCTGTCGAATCTTGGGACTTGCCTGTATTTTTAAATTGCTATTTGAGGAAAAACTACTCCTAATGAACTAGGTGCAAATTATGTCTTGACAGCATTTTAACAAGTGTTAATTCGGATTGCTTTCTTAAACAGGAACTGCAACAGGTATACCCATCAGGAGATTATGCTATTGGAGGCTACTCTTATGGTACTGCTGTGGCCCTAGAAATGACGTGTTTGCTGCAGGCCAACAATCGTGTCCCTACTTCAATTGTCCTCCTAGATGGCTCTCAGTCCTATGTGTCTGGTATCATTGAGGGTTACAAATCTAAACTTGGTTCCAATTTGCCTGTACACGAGTCCTACAGATTGAATAATAAGGCTCAAGAACAGGTGGAGGTGTTGCTCGTGTTTGCCATGCAATTCACATCTGTTGACCCAACAACATTGAAGAAGACCCTACTGGGATTGAAATCCTGGGAGGAGCGAGTTAACCTGGTGGCGGATTTGGTGACAAAGAGGAGAGCGTCGGCGGGCGTCGGCGCACACCAGAATGAACATCGACAGGTAATGTATACATCGTGAAGGGTGTGTGCTTTTAACCCTTTATACAGTGTATTCAACATTAGTGGTACGTTCCTAAGCATTTCTTAAAAGTAAATTATTGTCTAAACTACAGACAGTGCTAAACCTTTTCATAACAATTTCCAAATTAAAACTTGTCCAAATTCTTGTGGAATATATTGATGCACATGTATATTTTGATACAGAATTAAGTTTTAGTAATGAGGGGCAGTAAAACTTTATTTGTAATTAGAATTTGGGACCTTGTGTCATGGTAATGAAACCCCTAATACTGTACTGTACACAAAACCATCAATTCTTGATCTCATGATCTGTGATCGAGGGAAATACGTATGTAGGAGAGGGGAGTGAATCTTTCGGAAAGTTTAAAATTCAATGACCTGATGGAAAGCTGAGGGTGGAGGTAATGTTTTTGGCACCATAACTTGTGTATTTGTATGGGTATACATTTTGTTATTTTAATGGAATACTTTTTATGTACCGTATTTGGAACATTATGAAATGTTGGATTCATCACACATTGTTGTACCATAGCCAGTAGTTTAAAACCTAGTACTGTACTGTCAAATAGGATTCCTAATTAATTTGGTAATGTGGATGGCAGGCTGTGAAAGCAGCCGAGTTGCTCTACCAGCGGCTATTGGCTGGAAGCCAACACAAAGCGGAGGGGCGTGTGAGTCCTCCCACACTCCTGGTGCGAGCCAGGGACAATCCCCAGGCTGCTTCTCTCGGACGCGACTATGGAGTTAGCAAGGCGAGTACTGTACTGTGATGACTTGTAAAAGGATTAATGGCTCGAGATCCTGTCGGGTGAGAGTTGAGGGAAGAAGGGTGTTAGTGGTAAAACGCCTTTCTTTTGATGATACAACGGATTTGTTTACAGATGTGAATACTGTACATAAATATGATAAGGGTGTTGTTCTAGGTGTCCTTACTTAATTATCACATATTTTCTAAAGCACAAGGCTTTTCTTTTAACTTTTACTGGATCCATGGACGATAGCTTAAACTGAACCTCGGAGGAAACCAAATGCAGTACTGTGGTCGTAAATGAATTTTCCTATGTAAACCCAGTACAGTATATCATTCTATCAAAACTCTGAAATCTAAAGTATTGATTCATGACAAAAATTTATATATTTCCTTTATCAATGTTATAAGAAAACTACTGTACTAACCTTCACTAATTTTATGTAATATGTTGTCCACTGCAGATTGTAGGAGGAGTCCTGAAGATTGAAGAAGTAGCAGGAACTCATGAGACTTTTGTGTTGGGGAACAGTGGACAACAAGTGGCCAGTCTCATCCAAACCTTCTTGCAGGAGGCATCACCAACTGTCAAGGTGCTAAACTAGAATCTGAGGGTATTGGTGGTTGTATACTTGGTGAAGAGGACATCACCAGGAATGATCTGTGATATACATTTAGGTGATGAATAATGTCAGAGGCCAAAAAAACAAAGGGAATGACTTTACATTGTTACCTGCAGTAAGGTACAGTACAGTACAGTACAGTACTATACTATACTATGCAGTACATAAGTGTTTTTGGGACACTGGTATCCTATATGGATGGACAAAAGTTTTCACCCATAGTGTTAAGATTCGACAGCTTATTTTAAGCAGACAAAATACAGCTTTAATAGTTCACTGAATTTTGCTTTTTCTTGTTTGTATATATATGACTATTTATGTACATACAGTATTAGAATATCACCTTCCATAGTCACTTCATGAATATGACTAGCACAGTTGAACAAAAGCTTATTGTATCTTGCAGTTAATTTGAAATACCTCAGAATTTATGACATGGTTCTCCATAGCTTAATTTCTCCAGTGTACATCTTCAAATACTAATAGTGTCTCCTCAATTTCGTTAACAGGAACACTTAAGTAGGAGGATATGTTTGGTATATTGGGTTAAATATGATACTGACTTTCAATGGAAAGTGAAGGGGTTGGAAGTACCAGGCATTAGTTTAGGGTGTGCTTAATTTATATATTTGTATGTCTGTGTTATGGAACTTGCACATTTTATTCCAATAATTTTAAGATAATGTAGTTAGTACACTTGGTTTTAATATTGGTATTGTTCGTTCCATACAGGAATTTGGCAATACAATATATATATAGAAGGCGTCCCTCTTGATGTAGATGTTGAGCACTGCATCCAACATGTTCCTTTAGGGTTACCGTGTTAATAGTATGACGCTGGAACATGTATGGTGTACAGTATACCGAGTTTATTTGATCATGTCCTTTAGGACTGAGAAGTTGCAATGCCAACAATGCAGCCAGTTAGTGGTTACTTTAGCTGTAAGAAATTCTTGTACATATTACCAAGAAGTAAATTCCAGCTTTATATTTTTTCATTAAATGATGCTCTTGAGTGAAAATTTTGCTGATACTGTATTATATATTGGAAGCTCGGATATACACAAGTACAGTACAGTAATGCACAAGTAATTGTTTGTTGTGCCTAGTGAATTGTTCTCGGTTGATGAATGAATGTTAAAAATTTTTAGTTGGTAAATGAATGTTACAATTTTTAGTTGATAAATGATATTCAGTGACAGGTTTGTTTAGAACTGTTGCTGCAGAATGTGGCGACTGAGTAATATATTGTATGTAGTATAGTATATCCTTTATGGAGAGCTTGGAGTAGTGTCCTGACATATTAAGGTACAGTATATAACCATGATAGTGTCCGTACATGAACGAGTATGTTCACACACATATCTGTCCATTCCTTCCTATGACATAATTGCATCTTTATTTTGACTACCTATATTTGTTGAAAATTTTTATATTTCTATATTTATTGTGAAGTGATGATGTAAGGATTACATGTACAAGTATAAGCGGGAAGGACTATTTTTTGATGATAATTTTGTCTTTCTACAAGTCTTCAAATGCACAACTTAAATTATCATTTTACAAAGTTCTCACCTGCCACAAAGGTCCGTGTTCAATTATTGGACTTTGTATTTATTGTGTAATGATGTTCACATAAAAAGAAATCTTAAGTATATTTAAAGTTTTCTTGTTTTGTCCTAACTATGGCGGCTGTAACCAAGGTGATCAGGATGGGTGCTGGTGGTCTATGGCCTGTTTTGGGGTTCTCCATTATTCTTGATAGTCTTGTCCAGTAATATTTTGAAGCCTGGTGTACAGCTTCAGGTGGTAAACTTCCATAGAAATTCTGTCCTTGGTAAAGAAGTTCTGCAATCCTAATATTTGTTCTGCAGGACAACTGGCATATTTGACTGGTTGTTTCATGCCAGTGAAGATAGTTTGAGAAAACTTCTTGTGATACGAGTTTAAACGCACCAAACTCTTCCTGGCAGCACACAATTGGTTATGTGGGAGTAAGACAAAATTCTGCTAGGAATATCCGTTATTATGGTATTACTAGCAGTGGTGTGTTGGGTAAAAACGGCTAAATTGTAAAATGTAAGACCTGGTGTAGCTGCTTGTGATCTAGAGTTAGCTTGCTTGCATCACACTACTGTTCCGAGACCTGGGTGCTGGATATAGACCTGTGGAGGCCCATGGGCAGCCTCTTTGTGGAGGCCCCCCCCTCATAACTACCCAAGAGGGTGGGGTGGCGAGTGAAGCAAGCCTAAACATCTGGGAGTTCTGGGGGGTACTGTGAGCCCCCCCCGGGAAAATTTTGAAATTTGAACACTTCTTTGGAGAATTTTGAAGCCATATGCAGTTATATTGAGGAAATTAGAACATTGAGAAATTTTTAATTAAATGTATATGTATTTATAGTGTACAAATTCCCCACACACACGCACAAAAGTGAGACATGACGAGTCGTTCATGTGAGTTCAAGTCGTCCAGCCCCTGATATAGCTACTACCGCACGTCAAAAATTTTCAAGACTTCTCGGAAAAGAATACATTATTGCTGAACATGGTTTTACGTGATGGAATAGATAAACATGAATTTTAAAGAATGAAAATAAAAATAATCCAAATGAATAAACGAATAAAATATTGTAATATGTGGAGGCCCCTGGGCAGCTGCCCACTCCTGAATCCGGCCCTGCGAGACCTACTGTAGTGGATTTCTCCCCTACAAATGCTGTTTGTCGCCGAGTAGCCGATCCCGCGAATTCCCCAGTGCATGCCTCGTGGTCTAGGTCAACCAGCGCCGCCCACTGAGCAGGGGTCAACTATCTACCCACGCCTTCCTCCGCTATAAAAGACCTGACCTCGTGGTGACTGCTCTCTTTCTACCTACACCAACCAGCCAGCAACACCTCCTCCGCCTGCCTGGCCGTCCTTGCTCCCGCCGGCGAGCATGGCGACCCACAAGCTGTCCTTCTCTGAGCATCCTCACCAACCAGCTCTCTCTACATCACGCTTGTAACCATGCTGCCTTCCCAGCACCAAGCTGCATTGTACATCCAATACAACATGTATACAGAGAGCACATCTGTGAGTTTCGTTTCTCCATCCCATCCTGAGTGTGAACACAAACATCCTGTAGTGGATTTCTCCCCTACAAACGCTGTTTGTCGCCGAGTAGCTGACCCCCACCAATTCCCCAGTGTATGCCTCGTGGTCTAGGTCAACCAGCGCCGCCCACTGAGCAGGGGTCAACTATCTACCCACGCCTACCTCCGCTATAAAAGACCTGACCTCGTGGTGACTGCTCTCTTTCTACCTACACCAACCAGCCAGCAACACAACCTCCTCCGCCTGCCTGGCGGTCCTCTCTCTCGCCATCGAGCATGGCGACCCACAGGCTGGTCCTCCTCTGAGCACCCTCACCAACCAGCTCTCTCTACATCACGCTTGTAACCATGCTGCCTTCCCAGCACCAAGCTGCATTGTACATCCAATACAATATGTATACAGAGAGCACATTGTGAGTTTCCTTTCTCCACCCCATCCTGAGAGTGAACACCAAACATCTTGAACCCCACAATCCCATCCCCACACTACTGCTTGGGTCAGATAGGGGTGTGTCCACTATGACACTAGTGAACAAAGCAGGTTTTCTTAAAGTGCCTGCACTTGGGTATTCTTCCTGTAAGTGACAAAGCTAACACTAAGTATTGGGGCACCGTAAATTATTTTACATGGGAGTATAAGTTCATGTTAGAGAAGGTTTATCGCCGTTAGGTTAAATTTTAGGTATTTAATCTTGGGGTATGATGGGGCTAGTCTTCATCCAAAATTATCAAGACTACACATGGTACCAAAGATCTTGTGTTATTATAAATGTGCTGTATATGACGATTCCCCAGTGGTATAAGAAATCGGGACCAGAGGTGTGAATTTATGAGATTATGGCATTAAATCATATTATGAAGCAAATAAAGTAAACGTAATGTTCTTCATTAAATAAATATCTATCCATTCATGATTTTTATCCAGGGATTCGGATGATGTAAAGAAGTAGATATTAGAATAGACTTAAGTTAACCTGGTAAGATTGGCCTGGAGACACTGGGCATAAGTTATGGTGTTTAAGAACTATTCATATGATACGTAACCTAATATAATGTTATTAAACATTTTATGTAAGATATAAATTTATTAATTTTATATTTCTACTCATTGCAAAAATTTCCGTGAAAAATATTTTGTTCGTTATGCCAAAAAAAATTTGCCTTTCCACTTTAACTTTTGGCGCGATTTACGACGAAGGAAGGAGGCGGCGGCGCTGCCAGTTCATGACTGTTTTTAATTGTTTTACGGTTTCATGTGTGAATACATCGTTCCTTCCCTGCCAACCTGACACCAGGGGTCCCTAATTTATAATATGGTAAGTCATTAGTAAGAACACTAAAAAACTAACGATATACTTGCTTTTAAGACTTGGACATTGGATGCGGCATGATTAGAAGGGAAGAAACATTTTTTATTTAATCTGAATAATATAATGCCTGAAGCGTAATGATGGTAAACCTATTGTTAGGAAGCTAAACTCAGCGAGTGAAGTGTATTACCCTTGAGCATATAGTATTACGAAGCTTAATGACTCCTAAAACTGACGTCATGAGGTTATGATCCATGATAAACCTAATAAGCATGTTTGGTGTGGACTTATTTGTTATAATATCAAGTAATTTTCGTTATTAGTATTCATCTTTTCTTGAACGAATTATTAAAGGTCCATATATGAGCGAATTTTGTGAACGTAATGAATTGTTTTAATTTTCTCATTCATCCTCAAGTTTGCTGTGCTCTAAATTCCCAGACGAACTTTATCCACGTTGATTGTTGTTTTCATACCTCGGCTCTACCAAGGACTACAGTTAAATTATATTTCTAACAATAGTTTCTTGTATATTGTGTAAACCATTGTAAAGGGATGTAATTATGGTTGAATATATAGTCGGTACAGAATATCCTCGTAGAATGGCTAAAATGCGAGATAAAGGAGAAAATAGAGTCAAGAATTGAGATACTGTGGCCGTATTTATTGGAATATATATTTACGCTGATGCAAATTTAGTTGTATTTTATCTGGTTATTTTTGTATTATCTATATTTCTTTTCGCGTTTTGCTCCTTTTTGACTGCAGTGTGGAAATGCTCGGTAATAGCTTGGGGTTTAGCTAAGTTTACCCTGGCGCGTAACTAACTCCTGACGTGACAAGACGAAGGTAAGTTGAAAGAAAACTGAGTAAATGAAAGTCTGTGAACTGACTTGAGATTGAATAAACTGACTTCAATTAATCAAATTTATCGTTTAACTGAATAAATGAATTCATATCTCGACAAGTCTGATTTGAATGAGTAACAATTATATTTTTAATGAATAAAATCAGACGTGGGTGAGTAAAATTAACCCATATTTGTAATTAAATAGTCATATGTGATTGAACCAGATACTTCCGTTATAATTATTATCGCTCTTTTATTTCATATCACCTTGACCTGTAACTAATAACAGTACTAGATAACCTCTTTGTGTATGTTAACCTGGATAAATATAATCTGACTCGTCGTGATTTACAAACATACAATCTTCCATCAGTTGATCAGCACTGTAATTGTATGTACCATTTGTAATTGTATGTACCATTTGTAATTGTATGTACCATTAACTCTACAGGTCACAAGGAAGTGAAGGGGGTAGCGTCATCGAGTGGAGCGGGTGTGGACTGCCTGGAGATAAGGTGAGCGAATCAGTTTACTCAAGTAGGTTCATACTGTAAGACATGCTGTTTTTCTCTTGCTTCGTAGGCGTTATAAGATTCATTTTTTTGTCGTAACTTGAGTGAGGCAATTAGATGTGTTCTTATGAGGCTAACTGAGGAAAATATTAACCAACATCGGATCTATGATTGTGTTGTAACCTGCATAAAGCAATTGGTATTGTAGCGTACTGTATGTGGCCAGTTGTCAACTCTCTTTAGTTGTCTATTATCTCTTTGTATGGGCACACAAACGTACGAACATGTAGATATCTCACACTCAGGAATGGAAAGTGGCTTATGTGAGTCCTATCTTCAAGAAGGGCGATAGTCACTCCACGAACAACTATAGACCGGTGAGCCTGCCCAGCATAAT
>NW_024755055.1:1581907-1606117 GCF_018991925.1 Homarus americanus | reverse complement strand
CACCGGGTGAGGAAGGCAACCACCATCTGTTACACCGGGTGAGGAAGACAACCACCATCTGTTACACCGGGTGAGGAAGGCAACCACCATCTGTTACACCGGGTGAGGAAGACAACCACCATCTGTTACACCGGGTGAGGAAGACAACCACCATCTGTTACACCGGGTGAGGAAGACAACCACCATCTGTTACACCGGGTGAGGAAGGCAACCACCATCTGTTACACCGGGTGAGGAAGACAACCACCATCTGTTACACCGGGTGAGGAAGGCAACCACCATCTGTTACACCGGGTGAGGAAGACAACCACCATCTGTTACACCGGGTGAGGAAGACAACCACCATCTGTTACACCGGGTGAGGAAGACAGCCACCATCTGTTACACCAGGTGAGGAAGACAACCACCATCTGTTACACCGGGTGAGGAAGACTACCCACTTAAAGGGTTATCTAATACTTCCACTTCCCTCCATAAGCAAATCAAATCCGTCTTCATCTCTCTCTCCATGGTCCTTTCTGCTCTCTCTTTCTCTTTCTTATTTATCTCCTCCTTCGATATTTGTCTATCTCATCCGTCTCTCTTTTTCTCTCATCTGTCTCTCTTTTAATCTATCTACCCGTCTATTTTTTTTAATCCCCGTCTATTTTTGTTTATCTCATCCGTCTCTCTTTTTTATATCTCTCTTCCGTCTCTCTTTCTCTTTTTATCTATCTCTTTCCCTTCTTTCATTTTGTCTCTATTTCAACCTCAAATTAAAGAAGAAGAAGAATGAACAGTAATATAAACACTAAATTTTTCATAATTGACAATAAATAATAAATCGTTTTAACCGATAGATTATAACTCCAACACAAGTACACGTCACGATAAACAGATAAAACGAAATAGCGATCAAACAAGAATTATTTACATTAATAATTGGACCGGGTGTTTGTACAGGGAAACCTATCGATTGGCCGCAAGGATTAAGATCGTGACCTCTTGCCTCTATCTGGCGGTGTACTGTAGGTGCTCAAGACGTTAATGTTTCCTTCATCGTCAACCAACAACACTGTACCCTCAACCGTGATTTTTAAATGGTCCCTGTGGTAAATTGTTTTATTGTATTACACTTGCAATAGTTGATACGACATATATTTGGACTTTCAGGGGTTTATGGTTTTATTTTTTTAATGTTGGAAATATAAAAAAATATATCTAACTGCTTGATGTGACGCAAAATACAGTAGCCTAACAAATTTTAACCTCAAGTGAAGACGTATGACTATACTGTAGTGGCTCCTCTCCCCTACAACTCCCAACTGAGCTCCGGCGCGCGCCTACCAGCCAATTACCGTACAGCCAGCTACGCCGAGAGACCAGGTCTGTGCAGAGGTCGCAGGGGTACGATCGCCGACCTAGTCTCTACCTTCAACCTCTGGTTCAGGGTCAGAGCGTTTCACACCTTACGCTTAAGCCGCTGTGATTGGTCCTCTCGCTGCGCTCACCCCAAATCCTGATCCTCGTAAATTGTATAAATACGGCCACGCCTGGCCAGGGAGACCATTCTACGCTAGGCAAGACCTTAGAGCCAGCCAGGCGAGGGTACAGGGAGAGGATGTTTTTGAAGAGTCCAAGTGGTGTAAAATTAAATTAAAGGGAGGGGACTTACTTATCGTCTTGTGTATCTACAGAACCCCAAACTGTGGCCCACTAAATCAAAGGAACTTAAGAACCTTAATAAACAATGCGGCGATGCTCAACCCTAGCCACCTCCTTATCATGGGGGACTTTAACTATGGCGACATCGACTGGAGAAACGAGTCCACCCCGAATGACTTGAACAACCCTGCTACTCTTTTTGTAGAAACTCTGAGAGATAATTTTCTGTTCCAGCATGTGAGAGACCCGACACATTACAGAGGGGAGCAAACACCCAAGCCACTTGACCTCATCATAACAAACGAGGAGGGTATGGTGGCCAAACTGGAACACCTTGCCCCAGTTGGCACCAGTCACCATACAGTGTTGTCATTCAGATTTAACTGTTACCTAGTTCAAGATAAGGCCAGGCCAAGGTGCAAATATTACAAGGGAAATTACAATGGGATGAGAGAAGAGATGAGGGGTATCAACTGGCCTGACTTATTAAGGTACAAGAACGCAGACACTACGCTGAATACCATAACTAGTAAAATGACCCATTTGATCGATAAATATATACCCAAGACCAAACCCAGTGCTTCTAAGAATACGAGGGGATCACTACACATGAACCATGCGGCGGTCGACATAATTAAGAAGAAAACCCAGAAATTCAAGACGTGGGTTGGGTCAAACGATGAGCAAGACAGGAGGATGTATGCAAGAGCCAGAAACCAAGCAAAGATAGAGTGTAGGAGGGCTGAAAAGGAGTTCCAGAGGCTGGTTGCACGCGAGGTCAAGTCAAACCCAAAGGCGTTTTACCGCTATGCAAAGTCGAAATTGAAAACGCGAGTAGGAGTATCAGACCCGAGGCTTGAAGATGGTAGTTACGCAGATTCTGACCAGGATAAAGCTGAGGCATTGAACAGCTTCTTTTCCTCAGTGTTCACAAGAGAGGATGCAACTAACCTTCCTGCGTTTGAGGACAGACGGTTCGACACAGTACTGACCCACATTGTGTTCACAGAAGAGGGTATTAGAAATAAAGTTTCCAGGCTAAAGGTCCATAGGAGTCCCGGACCTGACATGGTGCATCCTAGAGTGCTAAGAGAGCTGTGCAACGAGCTTGCAGAGCCCCTGAAGATCCTGTTTTGTAAATGCCTGGATGAACAAATGGTCCGCAGTGAATGGAAAGTGGCTTATGTGAGTCCTATCTTCAAGAAGGGCGATAGTCACTCCACGAACAACTATAGACCGGTGAGCCTGACCAGCATAATATGTAAAGTACTTGAGAGTATTATCAGAGATGCCGCGATGGAACATCTACTACGAAACAACCTTGTAAAAGATTGCCAACACGCTTTTATGCCAGGGCGCTCCTGCTTAACACAATTGCTCAAGGTATTGGATATTTGGACCCATATTCTGGAACGGGGTGGTAATATCGACAATATTTACCTAGATTTTGCCAAGGCTTTCTACAGTGTACCCCACGAAAGGGTGAAAATCAAACTGGAAGGGTACGGAATTCGGGGAAATGTCCTAGCGTGGATAGAAGACTTTCTACATGACCGCAAGCAGTGTGTGGTGATTAATGGCACGAAATCGTCATCTGTACCTGTAACAAGTGGGGTACCACAGGGCAGTGTACTGGGCCCGCTGTTGTTTGTTTGTTTCATAAATGACATGCCTGACGTTGTACACTCCTCCATACAAATGTTTGCCGATGATGGCAAGTTATTTCGGGAAATTAAGAACCAAGCGGACTTTGAAGAGCTGCAGAAGGACCTCTGTGGGCTCCAGGAATGGTCGAAGAAATGGCTGCTGAGATTCAATGTCACGAAGTGTAAGAGGATGCACCTGGGGCGTACCAACGGTAAGGAGGCGTATCATATGTCCCAACGGGATGAAGAAAATGCACTAGTTGAGACTGTGTGTGAGAAGGACCTAGGTGTGTATGTTGACAATGAGCTGAAGTTCTCGGGCCATTGTGAGAAGAAGGTAAATCAGGCAAATAAATTATTGGGTCTTATAAGAAGGTCGTTCAGATATCTAGACGGTCCGTCCCTCGGAACGATCTTCAGGAGTGAAGTGCTTCCCCATCTGGAGTACTGTCACCCCATCTGGTCCCCGAGATATGCTAGGGACTGTCAGTTGGTTGAAAATGTTCAAAGGAGGGCCACCAGACTGGTGCCTGCACTTCGGCACCTCAGCTACCGCTGAGACATTGGAGCGCCTGAACATGCCTAGCTTATACTACAGACGGGCAAGGGGGGACCTTAGTTGAGGTGTATAAGCATCTCAGGGGGCACTACTCAGTTGAGTGTCCTTACTTGGAGCTGGCGGACGCTCGTCCCACAAGGGGTCACAGCTCAAGATTGAAGAAGCCGCAAGTCCAGAAAACCGTGAGGGCAAACTTTTTCGGAGTGAGGGTTGTAAACTCTTGGAACAATCTACCAGAGAGTGTTGTGACGGCACCGAATGTGAGCTCTTTCAAGAGAAGGCTTGACCAACACTGGAGCGGGTTCAGGTACATTCAGGAGCCGGTGCATGCCCAGTATTTGCCAACAGTGCGTGACAGAGACGTGACCGATCGCCCGGGCGACTAACAAGCCGATCAGTGGCGAAGAGGATAAAAGTAAAAAGCAAAAGTAAAGAGTTAGGTTGGATCCATTAATTTAAAATCTATACTCTAACAGGAATTAAGAGTTGAGTATCATTTGTAAGTTAAAACCTAACTAATACAGTATTTTAGTCATGACTATTATGAGCTCTTGTTAGGAAAATGTGTATGGTAGAAAAGTTAGTTTTGAATAAAAATAATAAAAAAAATACAATTCTAAATAAACTGGGCTGAGTTAGGTAATAATTAGTCAGGTTAACACTTTAAATAACCCAGGAGATTTAAAGAAGGACACCGTAAGATTACAGATATAAATAAACGCATATTATGAAACAGACCTCTTTATAATAAAATATAAACGTCTAAAGATATATAAATATGTATTCTAGCCAATATCTTGATATAATACAGTTTAATGCACTACACAATTGCTGAGGAGTATTTAGGACGAAATAGTGCATTGGTCCGCCATCTGTTGGGAACTGACGCAGTTATTAAGTGATGGATGGAGGGAACCATAAGATTACAGATATAAATAAACGCATATTATGAAACAGACCTCTTTATAATAAAATATAAACATCTAAAGATATATAAATATGTATTCCTGCCAATATCATGATATAATACAGCTTAATGCGCTATACCATTGCTGAAGAGTATTTAGGACGAAATAGTGCATTGGTCCGCCATCTGTTGGGAACTGACGCAGTTATTAAGTAATTGGATGGGGGAAATACATTAACGAGAGACTGGGGGTTGGGATAGAGGCTAGGAGTTTGGACAGACTAGGATGTTAGAATAGCAGTGGTCCCCAACCTTTTGTAAGCACTGGGCCACATTTGTCATTGTAAATATTGTGAATGGCGCCAAAATTTAGATCAACTTTCAAGAAAAATCTCATATAATACTGTACAGTTATTTGCAGTTTTACACGTGTCTAACTGTTACCAGTGACATACTTTTTACATTTACTCATGGATCATGCATTCTTATATATACTGTATATATAATCAACACCTCACCCTGCCAGGATTCAAACCCACGATCTTATGATTGTAACGTTCCCCGGTCACAATCATAAGATCGTGGGTTCGAATCCTGGCGGGGTGAGGTTTTTTTTTTATTATTGGGCACTCCCCTACAGCCTTGTGTAAGGTGGCACCATATCACCGGTGAGCCTGACCAGCATAATATGTAAAGTACTTGAGAGTATTATCAGAGATGCCGCGATGGAACATCTACCACGAAACAACCTTGTAAAAGATTGCCAACACGGTTTTATGCAGGGGCGCTCTTGCTTAACACAATTGCTCAAGGTATTGGATATTTGGACCCATATTCTGGAACGGGGTGGTAATATCGACAATATTTACCTAGATTTTGCCAAGGCTTTCGACAGTGTACCCCACGAAAGGCTGAAAATCAAACAGGAAGGGTACGGAATTAGGGGAAATGTCCTAGCGTGGATAGAAGACTTTCTACATGACCGCAAGCAGTGTGTGGTGATTAATGGTACGAAATCGTCATCTGTACCTGTAACAAGTGGGGTACCACAGGGCAGTGTGTTGGGCTCGCTGTTATTTGTTTGTTTCATAAATGACATGCCTGACGTTGTACACTCCTCCATACAAATGTTTGCCGATGATGGCAAGTTATTTCGGGAAATTAAGAACCAAGCGGACTGTGAAGAGCTGCAGAAGGACCTCTGTGGGCTCCAGCAAAGGTCGAAGAAATGGCTGCTGAGATTCAATGTCACGAAGTGTAAGAGGATGCACCTGGGGCGTACCAACGATAAGGAGGCGTATCATATGTCCCAACGGGATGAAGAAAATGCACTAGTTGAGACTGTGTGTGAGAAGGACCTAGGTGTGTATGTTGACAATGAGCTGAAGTTCTCGGGCCATTGTGAGAAGAAGGAAAATCAGGCAAATAAATTATTGGGTCTTATAAGAAGGTCGTTCAGATATCTAGACGGTCCGTCCCTCGGAATGATCTTCAGGAGTGAAGTGCTTCCCCATCTGGAGTACTGTCACCCCATCTGGTCCCCGAGATATGCTAGGGACTGTCAGTTGGTTGAAAATGTTCAAAGGAGGGCCACCAGACTGGTGCCTGCACTTCGGCACCTCAGTTACCCTGAGACATTGGAGCGCCTGAACTTGCCTCGCTTATACTACAGACGGGTAAGGGGGGACCTAGTTGAGGTGTATAGGCATCTCAGGGGGCACTACTCAGTTGAGTGTCCTTACTTGAAGCTGGCGGACGCTCGTCCCACAGCTCAAGATTGAAGAAGCCGCAAGTCCAGAAAACCATGAGGGCAAACTTTTTCGGAGTGAGGGTTGTAAACTCTTGGAACAATCTACCAGAGAGTGTTGTGACGGCACCGAGTGTGACCTCTTTCAAGAGAAGGCTTGACCAACACTGGAGCGGGTTCAGGTACATTCAGGAGCCGGTGCATGCCCAGTATTTGCCAACAGTGCGTGACAGAGACGTGACCGATCGCCCGGGCGGCTAGCGAGTTGATCTTTTGGTAAAGAATATAAATGAAAAGAGACGTGACCGATCGCCCAAGCGCCTAACAAGCCGATCAGTGGCGAAGAGGATAAAAGTAAAAAGCAAAAGTAAAGAGTTAGGTTGGATCCATTAATTTAAATTCTATACTCTAACAGGAATTAAGAGTTGAGTATCATTTGTAAGTTAAAACCAAACTAATACAGTATTTTAGTCATGACTATTATGAGCTCTTGTTAGGAAAATGTGTATGGTAGAAAAGTTAGTTTTGAATAAAAAAAAAAAAAAAAATACAATTCTAAATAAACTAGGCTGAGTTAGGTAATAATCTGTCAGGTTAACACTTTAAATAACCCAGGAGATTTAAAGAAGGACACCATAAGCTTACAGATATAAATAAACGCATATTATGAAACAGACCTCTTTATAACAAAATATAAACATCTAAAGATATATAAATATGTATTCTAGCCAATATCATGATATAATACAGTTTAATGCACTACACCATTGCTGAGGAGTATTTAGGACGAAATAGTGCATTGGTCCGCCATCTGTTGGGAACTGACGCAGTTATTAAGTGATTGGATGGGAGGAACCATAAGATTACAGATATAAATAAACGCATATTATGAAACAGACCTCTTTATAATAAAATATAAAATTGTTCAAAGATAAATGTATATTCCTGCGCTATACCATTGCTCGGAAGAGTAGCATGTTATTAAGTAATTGGATGGGGGAAATACATTAACGAGAGACTGGGGGGTTGGGATAGAGGCTAGGAGTTTGGACAGAGACTAGGATGTTAGAATAGCAGTGGTCCCCAACCTTTTGTAAGCACTGGGCCACATTTGTCATTGTAAATATTGTGAATGGCGCCAAAATTTAGATCAACTCTCAAGAAAAATCTCATATAATACTGTACAGTTATTTACAGTTTTACACGTGTCTAACTGTTACCAGTGACATACTTTTTACATTTACTCATGCATCATGCATTCTTATATATATCAATCAACACGTTTCATCGATCTTAGATTAACACCGGTCGCCAATCATAAGAGACCAAAGGCTCGAATCCCGGCGATGATGATAAGACTCACATCCCCAGCAGGCACCATATCACCGGTGAGCCTGACCAGTATAATATGTAAAGTACTTGAGAGTATTATCAGAGTTGCCGCGATGGAACATCTACCACGAAACAACCTTGTAAAAGATTGCCAACACGGTTTTATGCCGGGGCTTAACACAATTGCTCAAGGTATTGGATATTTGGACCCATATTCTGGAACGGGGTGGTAATATCGACAATATTTACCTAGATTTTGCCAAGGCTTTCGACAGTGTACCCCACGAAAGGCTGAAAATCAAACAGGAAGGGTACGGAATTCGGGGAAATGTCCTAGCGTGATAGAAGACTTTCTACATGACCGGCAAGCAGTGTGTAAGACACGTATAATGAACGTCATCTACCTGTCACAAGTGGGGTACCACAGGGCAGTGTATTGGGCCCACTGTTGTTTGTTTGTTTCATAAATGACATGCATGACGTTGTACACTCCTCCATACAAATGTTTGCCGATGATGGCAAGTTATTTCGGGAAATTAAGAACCAAGCGGACTGTGAAGAGCTGTAGAAGGACCTCTGTGGGCTCCAGGAATGGTCGAAGAAATGGCTGCTGAGATTCAATGTCACGAAGTGTAAGAGGATGCACCTGGGGCGTACCAACGGTAAGGAGGCGTATCATATGTCCCAACGGGATGAAGAAAATGCACTAGTTGAGACTGTGTGTGAGAAGGACCTAGGTGTGTATGTTGACAATGAGCTGAAGTTCTCGGGCCATTGTGAGAAGAAGGTAAATCAGGCAAATAAATTATTGGGTCTTATAAGAAGGTCGTTCAGATATCTAGATGGTCCGTCCCTCGAACGATCTTCAGGAGTGAAGTGCTTCCCCATCTGGGTACTGTCACCCCATCTGGTCCCCGAGATATGCTAGGGACTGTCAGTTGGTTGAAAATGTTCAAAGGAGGGCCACCAGACTGGTGCCTGCACTTCGGCACCTCAGCTACGCTGAGAGATTGGAGCGCCTGAACTTGCCTAGCTTATACTACAGACGGGCAAGGGGGGTCTTAGTTGAGGTGTATAAGCATCTCAGGGGGCAATACTCAGTAGAGTGTCCTTACTTGGAGCTGGCGGACGCTCGTCCCACAAGGGGTCACAGCTCAAGATTGAAGAAGCCGCAAGTCCAGAAAACCGTGAGGGCAAACATTTTCGGAGTGAGGGTTGTAAACTCTTGGAACAATCTACCAGAGAGTGTTGTGACGGCACCGAGTGTGAGCTCTTTCAAGAGAAGACTTGACCAACACTGGAGCGGGTTCAGGTACATTCAGGAGCCGGTGCATGCCCAGTATTTGCCAACAGTGCGTGACAGAGATGTGACCGATCGCCCGGGCGGCGAGCGAGCCGATCTTTTGGTGAAGAATATAAATGAAAAGAGACGTGACCGATCGCCCAAGCGGCTAACAAGCCAATCAGTGGCGAAGAGGATAAAAGTAAAAAGCAAAAGTAAAGAGTTAGGTTGGATCCATTAATTTAAAATCTATACTCTAACAGGAATTAAGAGTTGAGTATCATTTGTAAGTTAAAACCTAACTAATACAGTATTTTAGTCATGACTATTATGAGCTCTTGTTAGGAAAATGTGTATGGTAGAAAAGTTAGTTTTGAATAAAAAAAAAAAAAAAATACAATTCTAAATAAACTAGGCTAAGTTAGGTAATAATTAGTCAGGTTAACACTTTAAATAACCCAGGAGATTTAAAGAAGGACACCATAAGCTTACAGATATAAATAAACGCATATTATGAAACAGACCTCTTTATAACAAAATATAAACATCTAAAGATATATAAATATGTATTCCTACCAATATCTTGATATAATTCAGCTTAATGCGCTAGACCATTACCTCAAGAGTATTTAGCACAAAATAGTGCATTGGTCCGCCATCTGTTGGGAACTGACGCAGTTATTAAGTGATGGATGGAGGGCACCATAAGATTACAGATATAAATAAACGCATATTATGAAACAGACCTCTTTATAATAAAATATAAACATCTAAAGATATATAAATATGTATTCCTGCCAATATCATGATATAATACAGTTTAATGCACTACACCATTGCTGAGGAGTATTTAGGACGAAATAGTGCATTGGTCCGCCATCTGTTGGGAACTGACGCAGTTATTAAGTAATTGGATGGGGAAAATACATTAACGAGAGACTGGGGGGTAGGGATAGAGGCTAGGAGTTTGGACAGAGACTAGGATGTTAGAATAGCAGTGGTCCCCAACCTTTTGTAAGCACTGGGCCACATTTGTCATTGTAAATATTGTGAATGGCGCCAAAATTTAGATCAACTTTCAAGAAAAATCTCATATAATACTGTACAGTTATTTGCAGTTTTACACGTGTCTAACTGTTACCAGTGACATACTTTTTACATTTACTCTTGGATCATGCATTCTTATATATACTGTATATATAATCAACACCTCACCCTGCCAGGATTCGAACCCACGATCTTATGATTGTAACGTTCCCCGGTAACAATCATAAGATCGTGGGTTCGAATCCTGGCGGGGTGATGGTTTTTTTTTTTTATTGGGCACTCCCCTACATCCTTGTGTAAGGTGAAGCGCAGAAGCGTTTACAGCGCCCAACAGGGAAGCATGCTAAGTTCATGCTTGCCTTTATGTCTCATGAGTTAAGGGCGTAGAAGACTGAAGTGTCAAGGGCGTAGAAGCCTGAGGAGTCAGTGGTTTATGTCATCAAGTTATTGGAAGCTCCAACAACTTTCCCTGAAAACGAATTCGCAATTTTCGACTTACAACAGGTACCTATTTTACTGATAGGTGAACATGGGGGCTAGGAAGTAAGTCCAACCTAACTCTTTAATTTATCTCCATAAATAGATTCTAACTAATAAATCATATATCAGAAATCCATTGTTGGTATGGATTTTAACTTATTTTTATTTAAGTTATAATATTTCTTGATGTATTGATGCTGAGTATTGAATCTTTTCCTAACTCCTGTCTTAGTTATGGCATGTGGGTGGTGAACTAGTCAATTTTGACCTAACTCCAAGAATTTTGTCTTGACCCTTGGATTTTAACTTATAAACCTTACCTGACCTTACCACCCTATCCTAACCTGATCACCCTATCCTAACTTGACCACCCTAACCTAATCTGACCACCCTATCCTAACCTGACCACCCTATCCTAACCTGGTCATTCTATCCTAACCTGACCACCCTATCCTAACCTGATCACCCTATCCTAACCTGACCACCCTATCCTAACCTGACCACCCTATCCTAACTTGACCACCCTATCCTAATCTAACCACCCTATCCTAACCTGACCACCATATCCTAACCTGGTCATTCTATCCTAACCTGACCATCCTATCATAACCTCACCACCCTATCCTAACCTGACCATCCTATCCTAACCTGACCAACCTATCCTAACCTGACCACCCTTTCTATCCAACCTGTCTATTACAATTCCTACAAATTGATCACCCTATCCCAACCCCTGTCTGCCCTATACCAACCTGACCACTCTATCCCTAACCTGACCATCCTATCCTAACTTGACCACCCTATACCTACTATCCTAAGTCATATACAACCGACCACCCCTCCTAACCTGACCATCACCCCTGACCTTTTCAACCCTATCCTAACCCTCTATCCTAACCACACCCTATCTATCCTAACCACCCATCCCTAACCTGATCACCCCATCCCTACCCATTACTTACCAATCTCTATCCTAACCTGATCACCCTAATCCTACCAGACCACACCTTATAATTTACCTGACCACCTCTCCTAACCTGGTCTTTCTATCCTAACCTGATCCTACCCTATCCCATCCTAACCACCCTGATCTATCCTAACCTGACCACTATCCTAACCTGATCCTTAGCCTGACCCCTATCCTAACTAACCATTCTATCCTAACTTACCAATATCCCCTGTCTGACCACCCTATCCTAACCTGGCTATCCAAACCTGACCACCCTGTCCTAGCTATCTAACCTGATAACCTAACCGACCCAACTTGCCACTCTCTAACCTGGTTTACTAACCTGCCTAAGCCACCCTATCCCAAATGCTCAATCCTAGCTACCATCCTATCCTAACCTGACCACCCTATCCTAACCTGACCACCCTATCCTAACCTGACCATCCTATCCTAACCTGACCAGCCTATACTAACCTGACCATCCTATCCTAACCTGACCACCCTATCCTAACCTGACCACCCTATCCTAACCTGGTCATTCTATCGTAACCTAACAGTTTGTGGCGTCAGCATCACTGGCCTAGTAAGACCTGCCTCTATCAACTGTCACCAACCCCTAGCCTCTAACCCGTGTACCCAACCTGCAGTCCGCGCGCGAACCATATCATGAAGCCCTCGAGGGTTTAATAGAAAAACGTGAAATATTTGGGATTCTAGTGAAAACAAACAAAATATGTAATAACGTCATACGACTCACCCATGAAGATGTGAATTACACGATAGCGCTTAGGAACTTCGTGTTTTCTTCTTTCCTTGTGGTTATCAGCATATACCTAGATCACGCGCACCTACAGTGATTTACTTGCATATATATATATATATATATATATATATATATATATATATAATATATATATATATATATATATATATATCCATAATATATATATATATATATATATATTTATTAGCTAATAAAGCACGCGGACTTTAATACAACTCATTCAACCCGCACAATTGAAGCCTATGCACAGGGAAGCTAACTGTGACCACCAACCTGCTCTGGACCGAGATGTCATGGGTTCGATTCCGGCTGGTGGAAGTTTTGGACTTACTTCCTAGCCCCCATTAGTCCCTGTTCACCTAGCAGCAAGTAGGTACCTGTTGTAAGTCGAAAATTGCGAATTCGTATTCAGGAAAGTTTGGGCCATAACTTGATGGCATAAACCACTGACTCCTCAGGCTTACGCCCTTACCTCAGCTTCAGGCTTCTGACGCCCTTGACTCTTCAGGCTTCTACGCCCTTAACTCATGACATAAAAGGCAAGCATGAACTTAGCATGTTTCCTGTTGGGCGCTGTAAGCAAACGCTTCTGCGCTTTACACAAGATGTAGGGGAGTGATCAATAATAAAAAAAACCTCACCCCCACGCCAGAGAGTTTCGAACCCACGATCGCAGTTGTGACCGTGAACGTTACAATCTAAGATCAAGTAATCTGGCCATGTATAATATGTACTATATGCAGTATATATAAGAATGCATGATCCATGAGTAAATGTAAAAAGTATGTCACAGGTAAGTTGGGCAGTAACTGCAAAAACAGTACAGTATTATATGAGATTTTTTTTGAAAGTTGAGTAAGTTTTGGCGCCATTCACAATATTTACAATGATGATATATGGCCCAGTGCTTACAAAAGGTTGGGGACCACTGCTATTCTAACACCTAGTCTCTGTCTAAACTCCTAGCCTCTATCCAACCCCGTCTCTCGTTAATGTATTTCCCCCCATCCAATTAGCTTAATAACTGCGTCAGTTCCCAACAGATGGCGGAACAATGCACCTATTTCGTCCTAAATACTCCTCTTAATAAGTGTAGTGCATGAAATTGTATTATATAATGATATTGGCTAGAATACATATATTTATATATTTTAGACGTTTATATTTTCTTATAAAGAGGTCTGTTTCATAATATGCGTTTATTTATATCTATAATCTTATGGTTCCTCGATCCATCACTTAATAATTGCGTCAGTTCCCAACAGCGGACCAATGCACTATTTCGTTAATGTTCAGCAGGCGCATTAGCTGTATATATCGCCAAATAATGGCACGAATACATATTTATATATATCTTTAGATGTTTATTTTTTATAAGAGGTCTGTTTCATAATATGCGTTTTATTTATACCTGTAATCTTATGGTTCCATCCAATTACAATTAATAATAACTGTCAGTTTCCCCAACAGATGGCGGACCAATGCACTATTTCGTCCTAAATACTCTTCAGCAATGGTATATTAATTAAGCTGTATCATATCATGATATTGGCAGGAATACATATTATATATCTTTAGACGTTTATAATTTATAGTATAAAGGGTCTGTTTCATAATACGTTTATTTATATGTAATCTTATGGTTCCTCCATCCATCACTGAATAATTGCGTCAGTTCCCAACAGATGGCGGACCAATTTGCACTATTCATTCATAAATACTCCTCAGCAATGGTGTAGTGCATTAAACTGTATATATCATATATATTGGCGGGAATATATATTTATATATCTTTAGACGTTTATATTTTATAAAAAGAGTCTGTTTCATAATATGGGTGATTTGTATCTGTAATCTTCTGGTTCCTCTCATCCAACGCACTTAATAACTGCGTCGATTCCCAACAGATAGCGGACCAATGCACTATTCATCTAAATACTCTCCAGCAATGGTGTAGTGCATTAAACTGTATTATATTGATATTGGCTAGAATACATATTTATATATCTTCCAGACGTTTATATTTTTATAAAGGGTCTGTTTCATAATATGCGTTTATTTATATCTGTAATCTTATGGTTCCTCCCATCCAATCATAATAACCGTCCAGATGGCAATGGCGAACCAATGCACTTTTTTTTACTTTTATCCTCTTCCGCCACTGATCGGCTTGTTAGCCGCCAGGCGATCGGTCGTCTTTTCATTTATATTCTTCACCAAAAGATCAGCTTCTAGCCGCCAGAACTCCGGGCATCGGTCTCGTCTGTCACGTGTTGTTGGCAAATACTGGGGCTTTCTCTCTGAATGTACTGAACCCGCTCCAGTGTTGGTCAAGTCTTCTCTTGAAAAGAGCTCACACTCCCGGTGCCGTCCACAACACTCTCTCGGGATTGTTTCCAGTTTACAAACCTCTGCTCGAAAAAGTTTGCCCCTCACGGTTTCTGGACTTGCCGCTTCTTCAATCTTGAGCTGTGACCTTATTGGGACGAGCGTCCGCTAGCTCAGTATGGACACTCAACTGAGTAGTGCCCCCTGAGATGCTTATACACCTCAACTAGGTCCCCCCCTTGCCCGTCTGCAGTATAAGCTAGAGCAAGTTCAGGCGCTCCAATGTCTCAGGGTAGCTGAGGTGCCGAAGTGCAGGCACCAGTCTGGTAAGCCCTCCTTTGAACATTTTCATCCAGCTGACAGTCCCTAGCATATCTCGGGGACCAGATGGGGTGACAGCAGATGGGAACACTTCACTCCTGAAGATCGTTCGAGGACGGACCATCCTGAATATCTGAACGACTTCTTATAAGACCCAATAATTTATTTGCCTGATTTACCTTCTTCTCACAATGGCCGAGAACTTCAGCTCATTGTCAACATACACACCTAGGTCCTTCTCACAGTCTCAACTAGTGCATTTTCTTCATCCCGTTTGGGACGCCGCATGATACGCCCTCCTTACCGTTGGTACTTGGGTGAATTCTCTTACACTTCGTGGCATTGAATCTCAACCATTTCTTCGACCATTCCTGGAGCCCACAGGGGTCCTTCTAAGCTCTTCACAGTCCCCTTAGTTTCTTAATATCCCGAAATAACTTTGCCCATCATCGGCTGGCTTGTTTGTACTGTGGAGAATTGGCCTGTGTAATCAGTATGTCATTTTATGAAACAAACAAACAACAGCAAAGCCCAATACACTGCCCTGTGGTACCCCACTTGTTACAGGTACAGATGACGATTTCGTGCCATTAATCACCACACACTGCTTGCGGTCATGTAGAAAGTCTTCTATCCGCTAAGATTTCCCGAATTCCCGTACCCTTCCTGTTTGATTTTCAGCCTTTCAAGTAGATTGCACTGTCGAAAGCCTTGGCAAATCTAGGTAAATATTGTCGATATTACCACCCCGTTCAAGAATATGGGTCCAAATATCAATACCTTGAGCAATTGTGTTAAGCAAGAGCGCCCCGGCATAAAACCGTGTTGGCAATCTTTTACAAGGTTGTTTCGTGGTAGATGTTCCATCGCGGCATCTCTGATAATACTCTCAAGTACTTTACATATTATGCTGGTCAGGCTCACCGGTGATATGGTGCCACCTTACACAAGGATGTAAGGGAGTGCCCAATATTAAAAAAAAAAACCTCACCCCGCCAGGATTCGAACCCACGATCTTATGATTGTGACCGGGGAACGTTACAATCATAAGATCGTGGGTTCGAATCCTGGTAGGGTGAGGTGTTGATTATATATACAGTATATATAAGAATGCATGATGCATGAGTAAATGTAAAAAGTATGTCACTGGTAACAGTTAGACACGTGTAAAACTGTAAATAACTGTACATTATTATATGAGATTTTTCTTAAGAGTTGATCTAAATTTTGGCGCCATTCACAATATTTACAATGACAAATGTGGCCCAGTGCTTACAAAAGGTTGGGGACCACTGCTATTCTAACATCCTAGTCTCTGTACAAACTCCTAGCCTCTATCCCAACCCCCCAGTCTCTCGTTAATGTATTTCCCCCATCCAATTACTAAATAACTGCGTCAGTTTCCAACAGATGGCGGACCAATGCACTATTTCGTCCTAAATACTCTTCAGCAATGGTATAGCGCATTAAGCTGTATCATATCATGATATTGGCAGGAATACATATTTATATATCTTTAGACGTTTATAATTTATTATAAAGAGGTCTGTTTCATAATATGCGTTTATTTATATCTATAATCTTATGGTTCCCTCCATCCATCACTTAATAATTGCGTCAGTTCCCAACAGATGGCGGACCAATGCACTATTTCGTCATAAATACTCCTCAGCAATGGTGTAGTGCATTAAACTGTATTATATCATGATATTGGCAGGAATACATATTTATATATCTTTAGACGTTTATATTTTATTATAAAGAGGTCTGTTTCATAATATGCGTTTATTTGTATCTGTAATCTTCTGGTTCCTCTCATCCAATCACTTAATAACTGCGTCAGTTCCCAACAGATGGCGGACCAATGCACTATTTCGTCCTAAATACTCCTCAGCAATGGCGTAGTGCATTAAACTGTATTATATCATGATATTGGCTAGAATACATATTTATATATCTTTAGACGTTTATATTTTATTATAAAGAGGTCTGTTTCATAATATGCGTTTATTTATATCTGTAATCTTATGGTTCCTCCCATCCAATCACTTAATAACTGCGTCAGTTCCCAACAGATGGCGAACCAATGCACTTTTACTTTTACTTTTATCCTCTTCGCCACTGATCGGCTTGTTGGCCGCTTGGGCGATCGGTCACGTCTCTTTTCATTTATATTCTTCACCAAAAGATCGGCTCGCTAGCCGCCCGGCCGATCGGTCACGTCTCTGTCACGCACTAATGGCAAATACTGGGCATGCACCGGCTCCTGAATGTACCTGAACCCGCTACGGTGTTGGTCAAGTCTTCTCTTGAAAGAGCTCACACTCGGTGCTGTCACAACACTCTCTGGTAGATTGTTCCAAGAGTTTACAACCCTCACTCCGAAAAAGTTTGCCCTCACGGTTTTCTGGACTTGCGGCTTCTTCAATCTTGAGCTGTGACCCCTTGTGGGACGAGCGTCCGCTAGCTCCAAGTATGGACACTCAACTGAGTAGTGCCCCCTGAGATGCTTATACACCTCAACTAGGTCCCCCCTTGCCCGTCTGCAGTATAAGCTAGGCAAGTTCAGGCGCTCCAATGTCTCAGGGTAGCTGAGGTGCCGAAGTGCAGGCACCAGTCTGGTGGCCCTCCTTTGAACATTTTCATCCAACTGACAGTCCCTAGCATATCTCGGGGACCAGATGGGGTGACAGTACTCCAGATGGGGAAGCACTTCACTCCTGAAGATCGTTCCGAGGGACGGACCGTCTAGATATCTGAACGACCTTCTTATAAGACCCAATAATTTATTTGCCTGATTTACCTTCTTCTCACAATGGCCCGAGAACTTCAGCTCATTGTCAACATACACACCTAGGTCCTTCTCACACACAGTCTCAACTAGTGCATTTTCTTCATCCCGTTGGGACATATGATACGCCTCCTTACCGTTGGTACGCCCCAGGTGCATTCTCTTACACTTCGTGACATTGAATCTCAGCAGCCATTTCTTCGACCATTCCTGGAGCCCACAGAGGTCCTTCTGCAGCTCTTCACAGTCCGCTTGGTTCTTAATTTCCCGAAATAACTTGCCATCATCGGCAAACATTTGTATGGAGGAGTGTACAACGTCAGGCATGTCATTTATGAAACAAACAAACAACAGCGAGCCCAATACACTGCCCTGTGGTACCCCACTTGTTACAGGTACAGATGACGATTTCGTGCCATTAATCACCACACACTGTTTGCGGTCATGTAGAAAGTCTTCTATCCACGCTAGGACATTTCCCCGAATTCCGTACCCTTCCTGTTTGATTTTCCGCCTTTCGTGGGGTACACTGTCGAAAGCCTTGGCAAAATCTAGGTAAATATTGTCGATATTACCACCCCGTTCCAGAATATGGGTCCAAATATCCAATACCTTGAGCAATTGTGTTAAGCAAGAGCGCCCCGGCATAAAACCGTGTTGGCAATCTTTTACAAGGTTGTTTCGTGGTAGATGTTCCATCGCGGCATCTCTGATAATACTCTCAAGTACTTTACATATTATGCTGGTCAGGCTCACCGGTGATATGGTGCCACCTTACACAAGGATGTAGGGGAGTGCCCAAAATTAAAAAAAAAAACCTCACCCCGCCAGGATTCGAACCCACGATCTTATGATTGTGACCGGGGAACGTTACAATCATAAGATCGTGGGTTCGAATCCTGGTAGGGTGAGGTGTTGATTATATATACAGTATATATAAGAATGCATGATCCATGAGTAAATGTAAAAAGTATGTCACTGGTAACAGTTAGACACCTGTAAAACTGCAAATAACTGTACAGTATTATATGAGATTTTTCTTGAAAGTTGATCTAAATTTTGGCGCCATTCACAATATTTACAATGACAAATGTGGCCCAGTGCTTACAAAAGGTTGGGGACCACTGCTATTCTAACATCCTAGTTTCTGTCCAAACTCCTAGCCTCTATCCCAACCCCCCAGTCTCTCGTTAATGTATTTTCCCCATCCAATTACTTAATAACTGCGTCAGTTCCCAACAGATGGCGGACCAATGCACTATTTCGTCCTAAATACTCTTCAGCAATGGTATAGCGCATTAAGCTGTATTATATCATGATATTGGCAGGAATACATATTTATATATCTTTAGATGTTTATATTTTATTATAAAGAGGTCTGTTTCATAATATGCGTTTATTTATATCTGTAATCTTATGGTTCCTCCCATCCAATCACTTAATAACTGCGTCAGTTCCCAACAGATGGCGGACCAATGCACTATTTCGTCCTAAATACTCTTGAGGAATGGTATAGCGCATTAAGCTGTATTATATTAAGATATTGGCAGGAATACATATTTATATATCTTTAGATGTTTATATTTTGTTATAAAGAGGTCTGTTTCATAATATGCGTTTATTTATATCTATAATCTTATGGTTCCCTCCATCCATCACTTAATAATTGCGTCAGTTCCCAACAGATGGCGGACCAATGCACTATTTCGTCATAAATACTCCTCAGCAATGGTGTAGTGCATTAAATTGTATTATATCATGATATTGGCAGGAATACATATTTATATATCTTTAGATGTCTATATTTTATTATAAAGAGGTCTGTTTCATAATATGCGTTTATTTGTATCTGTAATCTTCTGGTTCCTCTCATCCAATCACTTAATAACTGCGTCAGTTCCCAACAGATGGCGGACCAATGCACTATTTCGTCCTAAATACTCCTCAGCAATGGTGTAGTGCATTAAACTGTATTATATCATGATATTGGCTAGAATACATATTTATATATCTTTAGACGTTTATATTTTATTATAAAGAGGTCTGTTTCATAATATGCGTTTATTTATATCTGTAATCTTATGGTTCCTCCCATCCAATCACTTAATAACTGCGTCAGTTCCCAACAGATGGCGAACCAATGCACTTTTACTTTTACTTTTATCCTCTTCGCCACTGATCGGCTTGTTAGCCGCTTGGGCGATCGGTCACGTCTCTTTTCATTTATATTCTTCACCAAAAGATCGGCTCGCTAGCCGCCCGGCCGATCGGTCACGTCTCTGTCACGCACTGTTGGCAAATACTGGGCATGCACCGGCTCCTGAATGTACCTGAACCCGCTCGGTGTTGGTCAAGTCTTCTCTTGAAAGAGCTCACAATCGGTGCCGTCACAACACTCTCTGGTAGATTGTTCCAAGAGTTTACAACCCTCACTCCGAAAAAGTTTGCCCTCACGGTTTTCTGGACTTGTGGCTTCTTTAATCTGGAGCTGTGACCCCTTGTGGGACGAGCGTCCGCTAGCTCCAAGTAAGGACACTCAACTGAGTAGTGCCCCCTGAGATGCTTATACACCTCAACTAGGTCCCCCCTTGCCCGTCTGCAGTATAAGCTAGGCAAGTTCAGGCGCTCCAATGTCTCAGGGTAGCTGAGGTGCCGAAGTGCAGGCACCAGTCTGGTGCCCCTCCTTTGAACATTTTCATCCAACTGACAGTCCCTAGCATATCTCGGGGACCAGATGGGGTAACAGTACTCCAGATGGGGAAGCACTTCACTCCTGAAGATCGTTCCGAGGGACGGACCGTCTAGATATCTGAACGACCTTCTTATAAGACCCAATAATTTATTTGCCTGATTTACCTTCTTCTCACAATGGCCCGAGAACTTCAGCTCATTGTCAACATACACACCTAGGTCCTTCTCACACACAGTCTCAACTAGTGCATTTTCTTCATCCCGTTGGGACATTTTATACGCCTCTCCTTACCGTTGGTACGCCCCAGGTGCATTCTCTTACACTTCGTGACATTGAATCTCAGCAGCCATTTCTTCGACCATTCCTGGAGCCCACAGAGGTCCTTCTGCAGCTCTTCACAGTCCGCTTGGTTCTTAATTTCCCGAAATAACTTGCCATCATCGGCAAACATTTGTATGGAGGAGTGTACAACGTCAGGCATGTCATTTATGAAACAAACAAACAGCGGTTGTACACGCCCTGCGCCGTGCCCCACTTTTATTATGAGTACAAGGGCCAAATTTTATTACCGCTAAATACTTACACTGTTTGCGGTCATGTAGAAAGTCTTCTATCCACGCTAGGACATTTCCCCGAATTCCATACCCTTCCTGTTTGATTTTCCGCCTTTCGTGGGGTACACTGTCGAAAGCCTTGGCAAAATCTAGGTAAATATTGTCGATTTTACCACCCCGATCCAGAATATGGGTCCAAATATCCAATACCTTGAGCAATTGTGTTAAGCAAGAGCGCCCCGGCATAAAACCGTGTTGGCAATCTTTTACAAGGTTGTTTCGTGGTAGATGTTCCATCGCGGCATCTCTGATAATACTCTCAAGTACTTTACATATTATGCTGGTCAGGCTCACCGGTGATATGGTGCCACCTTACACAAGGCTGTAGGGGAGGTCCCAATAATAATAAAAAAAACCTCACCCCGCCAGGATTCGAACCCACGATCTTATGATTGTGACCGGGGAACGTTACAATCATAAGATCGTGGGTTCGAATCCTGGGAGGGTGAGGTGTTGATTATATATACAGTATATATAAGAATGCATGATCCATGAGTAAATGTAAAAAGTATGTCACTGGTAACAGTTAGACACCTGTAAAACTGCAAATAACTGTACAGTATTATATGAGATTTTTCTTGAAAGTTGATCTAAATTTTGGCGCCATTCACAATATTTACAATGACAAATGTGGCCCAGTGCTTACAAAAGGTTGGGGACCACTGCTATTCTAACATCCTAGTTTCTGTCCAAACTCCTAGCCTCTATCCCAACCCCCCAGTCTCTCGTTAATGTATTTTCCCCATCCAATTACTTAATAACTGCGTCAGTTCCCAACAGATGGCGGACCAATGCACTATTTCGTCCTAAATACTCTTCAGCAATGGTATAGCGCATTAAGCTGTATTATATCATGATATTGGCAGGAATACATATTTATATATCTTTAGATGTTTATATTTTATTATAAAGAGGTCTGTTTCATAATATGCGTTTATTTATATCTGTAATCTTATGGTTCCTCCCATCCAATCACTTAATAACTGCGTCAGTTCCCAACAGATGGCGGACCAATGCACTATTTCGTCCTAAATACTCTTGAGGAATGGTATAGCGCATTAAGCTGTATTATATGAAGATATTGGCAGGAATACATATTTATATATCTTTAGATGTTTATATTTTATTATAAAGAGGTCTGTTTCATAATATGCGTTTATTTATATCTATAATCTTATGGTTCCCTCCATCCATCACTTAATAATTGCGTCAGTTCCCAACAGATGGCGGACCAATGCACTATTTCGTCATAAATACTCCTCAGCAATGGTGTAGTGCATTAAATTGTATTATATCATGATATTGGCAGGAATACATATTTATATATCTTTAGACGTTTATATTTTATTATAAAGAGGTCTGTTTCATAATATGCGTTTATTTGTATCTGTAATCTTCTGGTTCCTCTCATCCAATCACTTAATAACTGCGTCAGTTCCCAACAGATGGCGGACCAATGCACTATTTCGTCCTAAATACTCCTCAGCAATGGTGTAGTGCATTAAACTGTATTATATCATGATATTGGCTAGAATACATATTTATATATCTTTAGACGTTTATATTTTATTATAAAGAGGTCTGTTTCATAATATGCGTTTATTTATATCTGTAATCTTATGGTTCCTCCCATCCAATCACTTAATAACTGCGTCAGTTCCCAACAGATGGCGAACGAATGCACTTTTACTTTTACTTTTATCCTCTTCGCCACTGATCGGCTTGTTAGCCGCTTGGGCGATCGGTCACGTCTCTTTTCATTTATAATCTTCACCAAAAGATCGGCTCGCTAGCCGCCCGGCCGATCGGTCACGTCTCTGACACGCACTGTTGGCAAATACTGGGCATGCACCGGCTCCTGAATGTACCTGAACCCGCTACGGTGTTGGTCAAGTCTTCTCTTGAAAGAGCTCACAATCGGTGCCGTCACAACACTCTCTGGTAGATTGTTCCAAGAGTTTACAACCCTCACTCCGAAAAAGTTTGCCCTCACGGTTTTCTGGACTTGTGGCTTCTTTAATCTGGAGCTGTGACCCCTTGTGGGACGAGCGTCCGCTAGCTCCAAGTAAGGACACTCAACTGAGTAGTGCCCCCTGAGATGCTTATACACCTCAACTAGGTCCCCCCTTGCCCGTCTGCAGTATAAGCTAGGCAAGTTCAGGCGCTCCAATGTCTCAGGGTAGCTGAGGTGCCGAAGTGCAGGCACCAGTCTGGTGCCCCTCCTTTGAACATTTTCATCCAACTGACAGTCCCTAGCATATCTCGGGGACCAGATGGGGTAACAGTACTCCAGATGGGGAAGCACTTCACTCCTGAAGATCGTTCCGAGGGACGGACCGTCTAGATATCTGAACGACCTTCTTATAAGACCCAATAATTTATTTGCCTGATTTACCTTCTTCTCACAATGGCCCGAGAACTTCAGCTCATTGTCAACATACACACCTAGGTCCTTCTCACACACAGTCTCAACTAGTGCATTTTCTTCATCCCGTTGGGACATTTTATACGCCTCCTTACCGTTGGTACGCCCCAGGTGCATTCTCTTACACTTCGTGACATTGAATCTCAGCAGCCATTTCTTCGACCATTCCTGGAGCCCACAGAGGTCCTTCTGCAGCTCTTCACAGTCCGCTTGGTTCTTAATTTCCCGAAATAACTTGCCATCATCGGCAAACATTTGTATGGAGGAGTGTACAACGTCAGGCATGTCATTTATGAAACAAACAAACAACAGCGGGCCCAATACACTGCCCTGTGGTACCCCACTTGTTACAGGTACAGATGACGATTTCGTGCCATTAATCACCACACACTGCTTGCGGTCATGTAGAAAGTCTTCTATCCACGCTAGGACATTTCCCCGAATTCCGTACCCTTCCAGTTTGATTTTCAGCCTTTCGTGGGATACACTGTCGAAAGCCTTGGCAAAATCTAGGTAAATATTGTCGATATTACCACCCCGTTCCAGAATATGGGTCCAAATATTCAATACCTTGAGCAATTGTGTTAAGCAAGAGCGCCCCGGCATAAAACCGTGTTGGCAATCTTTTACAAGGTTGTTTCGTAGTAGATGTTCCATCGCGG
>NW_024755055.1:1445136-1581807 GCF_018991925.1 Homarus americanus | reverse complement strand
ATTAAGTAATTGGATGGGGAAATACATTAACGAGAGACTGGGGGTTGGGATAGAGGCTACGAGTTTGGACAGAGACAAGGGTGTTAGAATAGCAGTGGTCCCAAAAACTGTTTATAACTATGTTTCTTCCATGTCTTCTACGATAATGTTTATCACAATAACAAAATATTCGTTAACTGGAGCACATATTAGTCAGTACATTAATATAGCCAGGTACTGTGTTAATTATACCTATCTATCTTACGTAAGCAGTATCAATCAGGACTACTCTCCATATATTTACATCGACATTCTTTCCCAGTAGAGGCAATAAATCTACATAATGAAGCTAAAATATTACCGAGTGGATTTAATTAAAGTCCGATTTGTTTACCATGTGGAGTACCTACAGTTCCTACACCTCCATGACACAGCCCTTGACCTGTACAGCCCCACCAACCGGGAGTTAATAAGTTAGATAAAACATAATAGCCACGTATAAATGGCCCAAATAACTTTATAATCATATTTTATCCATCTATTCTACGACTGTCGTTTGCCTGTAGATTTTAGTAAATAATATAAGACAAAACAGAGTTCCTACCTGAGTAAATCAGATGAAAAATAAGCTTGAAGCACTGATAACAAGACAACACTTCCGCCTCTTATTTGAGTTACTTTTCCCGCTGCACCTGCTGGAGGTAACCAACATATAACATATATTTAAAAACTGATTTAACACAAAATGCGAGAAATTATATAAAATACATGAAATTATGATGTAATTAAATTAGATTAAACTACTAAATACTAATTCATGCTGCACTGGAAGTTATAATATTGAAGAAAAACTTTTGCTAAACGCGATACACTTTATATCTTTCTTATGAACCGCATTTCGTCTAAATTTTACTGAAATTTTGTCACATATTTAGCAACAGTTAAAAATTATCCATTCTTCTGAGGCTTAATTGTCATGGTGTTATATATTCTTCAACGAGCCGATCAGTGGTGAAGAGGATAAAAGTAGAAGGAAGAATGGTTTCACCGCCATGAATGAGTTGCTATAGTTACCCTTCTTTCTTTTCGGGAAAATTTTCTTTGAATTTGTAGATTTTTAGGGTAAACTTATTCATAAATGATATTTTCTGATGTTATATATTTTGACAAGAATTATCCTCATCATACTTACACAATGATTATTATCTTATCACAGAGTACACACAAGGCCCAAACAAAGTAGTTAACATGTAGCTTTTACTGTTTCTTGAAAAATTACTAATTCTCCGCAAAAAAATCTACCGTCTAGGGAATATGGTTATCATTTTATATTTGAGACAAGTATGTGCTAGCTTCAGAGGTGTATAGGTGGAGGAAGGGTTGGGCCATTCCCCTCCCTCCTTTCCAAAAACTTATATGTCACTGACTAACTTAGCTGGTGGGTTGTTAAATAATACCCCTCCCCAAGATGTTCAAACAACTCACTCATTCTTAGGCTATCCTTAGTTGTACTGTACTGTATTAACTCACAGTTCATGATTGTCTGTATGTTTACACTATACATGATGAGCCAATGCAAACTTGTATGATGATTTTACTATAATAAATATTTATCTACTTGTTCACCATAACCACTGTAAGCCCGTCTGACCAGAAATCAGACTTGAGATCTTTTGTCTACAAAGTGAAAGTACTTGTCTTTACACTAAATACATCAATATTTATTCAGGATAATTGTCACACCAGTCCACATTAACTGAAGCTGCACGGTATAGACACAGAAATAAACAAGCTATACAGCACATAATGTGATGAACAGTACAACAGAGGACAAAGTAAATATATTGCACAGAACAAACACACATTTTATTTATGACATGTAAACCATACCCGGCCAGACACAATATCACAGACAATAAAATTTATCACAACATTGATCACACAGCCAATCAACAGTGAGATACACTCCCCATATACAGTAAGTATATACTGTACCGGTAGTTTAAAAAATTGATTTCCATCTTTCCTATTTGTGAAAATAAACAAAATCTACATCAACACTACACTACAGTATAACAATAATCAACAATTCTAAACATATGAAATAAATTCTATATCTACTACAGTACTAAACTAATAGATTCTACATACATAAGCTTTTCTTTCTTATAAAATACATCATGACCTGTTCTTGAGTCATGTAGGTGTTGGCTTCTCACCCATTTCTCCGAGTTAGTCAGGTTTGGTGTTCATATAGCTGGATGATGCAACTCAAAATGCTTAGGTAGTGCTCAAACCTAACCTAACCAAACCACGAGGATGAGGTTCATTGTTAAAGGGCCTTACACTTAAGGGAACTCCTAACACATCCCCTAAAAGACCATGGATTCTTAACCCCTTCACAATGGGGACGCCACTTTTAATGTTTCATTAGGTTAACGTCAGATGATTTTATTCAGCTCAGCGGGGAGCCTGTCTGGGTATAACATAACACATTTCATTACAACAGATACACAGGAACAAATTTGACACTGGTTCTCATCATCTTGGTGTTGTACAGTACGAGAGAAAGTTAGAAGTATCCTCATTGTGGGTCGTAACATCTGCCGTTGTTTATAGTATGGGCTAACCCGCCTATGTAACCCCCCTCCGCCTCGTTTAAGAAAACCAAATGATACACAGTTCGCTAAAAGATGTCACAAACCTACACAAGTAGTTGTTGTAGCAGCTGTAGATGTTACAAAATATAACCTTAGGAAAGGATAACATGTACATACAGTGTCTTTGAAAATCCATCTTTGCATTGTAGTTTAGGTGAGGTAGTTAATGCATTCTCACAACAGCAGTAAGGGAAAATTACCTTACAAATCACTGAGAATTGGTATACAGTAGTGCAGTCTTCTCTTTTCTCTGACCAATCCTAGCTTTTATAAGATCTTAGTGAGCTCTCAACTACAGGAAGTGAGATCAATATTACAGCAAACAAAAGCTAAAATGTTAGTTAAGATGAAGAAAATCTAAGACAAGACTGATGACAACAAAATAACAAAAATATGAACAGAAATTATACCAATCCTGATGGTTAGTTAGAAAAAACTATGACATACAGATAGTAAAGGTGAATATCAACACACACACACACACACACACACACACACACACACACAAACCATAGGATTTCGTCAATATATTCCCACTACTGTACTGTCTACTATTCCCATATCTCTTTTCTTTTAGTTGATCACCTTCAGACTCAAGCATTTGTCAGGAGATAAAGTTAGTAAACTCTGCCCCTCTTGGTATAGTGATGTCCCCGTCAGCCATAGTAATTGGTGCAGAGCTCTTCCAGGGATGAAAGATTTCCCGGTAACAAGATGACTCTCATACCCAGAAGAATTCCACATCCCCGAGATTTTCCGAGTCTTGGGAAGATATTCTTGGAGTTTTATGGAAACGCGTAATATTTCATCTTTGGAATTTGCTCCCAGACACGGAACAAAAATTGGAGTTTCTGAAATTTTCTCGGGATTTTCCAGAACGACACATTACTTCACCCTCGGAATTTGCTACTAGACCTGGAAAAAAATATTTGGGGAGTTTCTGGAAATCTTAAATTTAAATTCCGGGTATTGGAGAATTCCTGCTCACGTGGATTCTGGCTAACGAGATATTACTTTACTTAACTACACTTGGACATTTACAATACAATACTAGAGAGATTGGTCTCACCCTTGCCTACCAGTCATTTCCACTTCATATTTCGTTTTTTCTTTTACTTTTCCCCTAATGCAGCTGTCTCCACTGTAGCTATTGTACTGGGCCCTGACACGCCACTCTCTTTCGCTGCGTTTTCTTTATACACCAACATTTTCTTCAATGCATTTATTCGATTGGTAAGGCTGGCTGGGTTCTCGAAGAGTTGTGGTCCAAGGGGAAGTGCATCAAGGCCAAGACTGTCCGGTAAACCAAATCTGCCGGTAATGTTGATATGCTGTGAACACGTTAAAAAAATTTTCCCACCTATGTATCTATTAGTCTATTTAGAATTTCATCTGTGTAATGTACTTGTGATTCAATCTATTTCTCGACCTATCCATCTCTATCTGATTCTTTATAATGTATATCTCGCAGCTCAATATCAACAAATGGATGGAAGAAAGTGTATCATACCAAGAAATACACAACTATAACAAAGAGGATCCAACACTTATTACAGTTGGATCACTAAAACAAGCCAAATATTTAAACAGGTGCAGGAAGACTATACTCACCTACGGGACACCTCACTTCTCTGCAGACCACGAAGGAAATTTATAAAGGAAAGTTCTGACCTTGAAAATTGCTGACATTTGCTGCTGCCTGCACTTGGTTTGTATCCATCCACCTGTGAACCAAATACCTTACTGTATTAGTTCCCTTTTTACCACAACTCCTGGGGGTCTGACTTCATATTAATGGATATCAATAATCCTGACCTCATCTCCCCAGTTCTGACTTCATCTTCCCAGCTCTGACTTCATCTCCCTGGCTCTTTATCTAGCTTCATGATAGTTGAACTAATAGCCCAGTGCTATAAGCACATCATCACCATACAATACCATGGCTAGATGATGTCATTGGTATAAACATATGGTTGCATAAGAATAATCACCATAACTCACCATGCTGGACCAGGGTTTATTAGCTCCCGTCATCAGATTAGACGACACCTTCGTAAACTCACACGTGTCCATCAGCTGCTTAGTTAGTGCCCTTAGCCTGGTTATCTCACGGGCCATGCGCTTCCTCCCAAAGTCCTCCACTAACTCGTCCAGTCTCTTGACAAAGGTCCTATAGAGCAGGTAATCCGGGGCGAGCTTATCACGGAGTACCTTCTGTGACTCTTCACTCATGGCCTTCTTGAACTGTTGACGACAAGTAAATTTTTAAGACCTCATGTAATAGTGTAATGGTGTTCAGACTTAATGGTAAAAAGGTGTACAATATTGGTACATTCCATTTGCACACTTGGAAATAACACCAGGTACATCACCAGAGATTTAATGCACCTTGATTTGGATTTTTTTTCATCCATGATGGGATCTGTAAAACTAAGTTGAAAATTTTGGTGTGAGTGAACACAGTACAGTACTGCACAGTAATACATAAGATTAGACCCCTTTAAAGTACAGTATGATAAGACAGATACTGTATATGGTAATCACCTAACTGAATATGATATATTTTGTGAGTTGCATTCAATATTCAATAGAGTGTACACTCGCTACAGAAAGTATCTGCAAGGTTGAGTCTGATATGTCAAAATGAACACTGCGACTCCCCAGGTCTCGGTGGGATTGTCAAAATCCTTCATCCGTTGTGTTATATTGTCTAGCTTAATATTTTGCAGATCTTGTACTGTACTTTTTGTAGCAAGCGCATTTTTGCCTTTAAAAGTACTTGTCTTCCCCAGTTGTTTTGGCATTCATGTATAAATCACAAATCTATGTAAAACAGGGAACAAGAAGGTGAAAATGTCCAACTACATAAGTATAAGTAAATTGTTATCTTCAACTTATAAAAATAATTTGTAATACTATATAAGTGTACGCTATATGAGAGGTTGAGGAGCAAGGTACCAAATAAAAGTTTTTTCTCTCTACTAGGACAAAGAACAGCTCATTGTCTGTCTGTCTCTCTCTCTCTTTACTAAGACAAATGAATAGCTCTCTCTCTCTATCTCTTCTAAGCTAAAAGAATAGCTCTATCTCTGTCTCTCTTTGTAGGATACAGAACAAGAACAAGAGCTGCAGGAGCCTAACCTTGGAGGATCTAGCATTGAGTTTGAGAACAATGACATCCCTCAGGTCCCAGCAGAGAAGGTGACTGAGAAGGACCTGGGACTCCTCCATCCTTTCCGCCACCATCACCAGGTCAAACTTCTCCTCCGCCTCCCTCACCTGTAATACACCTTATACCTGTTACCCATGACACAATTATTATCCATTAGTCCTCTTATGCTCGATATATATATAAAAGTTATCCTCCATACCTAATAAATATTACTCATGACTCGTATAAATGCTACCAAGATCGTGTAAACATAAAGAAATAAACAATATTAATAGAAGTTACTGGTAATGTTCATGATGCTTTATAGATCTGATCACATGCAAGGACTGGACTAAGCACATTACTCAATATATTTTCTTATGGGTAAATGATGTAATGTACTCTAAGACGTAGTGGCACATCGGCCGTCACTACACACTGCACTCTTCCAGTCATTATCAGGTCAATCCTCTTTCCCTAGTGGCCACCTGTAGCAATTATTAAATTAAGGTGATGTTAGCACCTTTCACCAGCAGCTAGCACCTTTTTTTTACTTTTATCCTCTTCGCCACTGATCCGCTTGTTAGCCGCTTGGGCGATCGGTCACGACTCTTTTCCTTTATATTCTTCACCAAAAGATCGGCTCGCTAGCCGCCCGGGCGATCAGTCACGTCTCTGTCACGCACTGTTGGCAAATACTGGGCATGCACCGGCTCCTGAATGTACCTGAACCCGCTCCAGTGTTGGTCAAGTCTTCTCTTGAAAGAGCTCACACTCGGTGCCGTCACAACACTCTCTGGTAGATTGTTCCAAGAGTTTACAACCCTCACTCCGAAAAAGTTTGCCCTCACGGTTTTCTGGACTTGCGGCTTCTTCAATCTTGAGCTGTGACCCCTTGTGGGGCGAGCGTCCGCCAGCTCCAAGTAAGGACACTCAACTGAGTAGTGCCCCTGAGATGCTTATAAACCTCAACTAGGTCCCCCCTTGCCCGTCTGTAGTATAAGCTAGGCAAGTTCAGGCGCTCCAATCTCTCAGGGTAGCTGAGATGCCGAAGTGCAGGCACCAGTTTGGTGGCCCTCCTTTGAACATTTTCAACCAACTGACAGTCCCTAGCATATCTCAGGGACCAGATGGGGTGACAGTACTCCAGATGGGGAAGCACTTCACTCCTGAAGATCGTCACGAGGGACGGACCGTCTAGATATCTGAACGACCTTCTTATAAGACCCAATAATTTATTTGCCTGATTTACCTTCTTCTCACAATGGCCCGAGAACTTCAGCTCATTGTCAACATACACACCTAGGTCCTTCTCACACACAGTCTCAACTAGTACATTTTCTTCATCCCGTTGGGACATATGGTACGCCTCCTTACCGTTGGTACGCCCCAGGTGCATCCTCTTACACTTCGTGACATTGAATCTCAGCAGCCATTCCTTCGACCATTCCTGGAGCCCACAGAGGTCCTTCTGCAGCTCTTCACAGTCCGCTTGGTTCTTAATTTCCCGAAATAACTTGCCATCATCGGCAAACATTTGTATGGAGGAGTGTACAACGTCAGGCATATCATTTATGAAACAAACAAACAACAGCGGGCCCAATACACTACCCTGCGGTACCCCACTTGTTACAGGTACAGATGACGATTTCGTGCCATTAATCACCACACATTGCTTGCGGTCATGTAGAAAGTCTTCTATCCACGCTAGGACATTTCCCCGAATTCCGTACCCTTCCAGTTTGATTTTCAGCCTTTCGTGGGGTACACTGTCGAAAGCCTTGGCAAAATCTAGGTAAATATTGTCGATATTACCACCACGTTCTAGAATATGGGTCCAAATATCCAATACCTTGAGCAATTGTGTCAAGCAAGAGCGCCCCGGCATAAAACCGTGTTGGCAATCTTTTACAAGGTTGTTTCGTAGTAGATGTTCCATCGCTGCATCTCTGATAATACTCTCAAGTACTTTACATATTATGCTGGTCAGGCTCACCGGTCTATAGTTGTTCGTGGAGTGCCTATCGCCCTTCTTGAAGATAGGACTCACATAAGCCACTTTCCATTCACTGGGGACCATTTGTTCATCCAGGCATTTACAAAACAGAATCTTCAGGGGCTCTGCAAGCTCGTTGCACAGCTCCCTTAGCACTCTAGGATGCACCATGTCAGGTCCAGGACTCTTATGGACCTTTAGCCTGGACAGTTTATTTCTAATACCCTCTTCTGTGAACACAATGTGGGTCAGTGCTGTGTCGAACCGTCTGTCCTCAAAACAGGAAGGTGCTCCTACTCGCGTTTTCAATTTCGACTTTGCATAGCGGTAAAACGCCTTTGGGTTTGACTTGACCTCGCGTGCAACCAGCCTTTGGAACTCCTTTTCAGCCCTCCTACACTCTATCTTTGCTTGGTTTCTGGCTCTTGCATACATCCTCCTGTCTTGCTCATCGTTTGACCCAACCCACGTCTTGAATTTCTGGGTTTTCTTCTTAATTTTGTCGACCACCGCATGGTTCATGTGTAGGGATCCCCTCGTATTCCTAGAAGCACTGGGTTTGGTCTTGGGTATATATTTATCGATCAAATGGGTCATTTTACTAGTTATGATATTCAGCGTAGTGTCTGCGTTCTTGTACCTTAATAAGTCAGGCCAGTTGATACCTCTCATCTCTTCCCTCATCCCATTGTAATTTCCCTTGTAATATTTGCACCTTGGCCTGGCCTTATCTTGAACTAGGTAACAGTTAAATCTGAATGACAACACTGTATGGTGACTGGTGCCAACTGGGGCAAGGTGTTCCAGTTTGGCCACCATACCCTCCTCGTTTGTTATGATGAGGTCAAGTGGCTTGGGTGTTTGCTCCCCTCTGTAATGTGTCGGGTCTCTCACATGTTGGAACAGAAAAGTATCTCTCAGAGTTTCTACAAAAAGAGTAGCAGGATTATTCAAGTCATTCGGGGTTGACTCGTTTCTCCAGTCGATGTCGCCATAGTTAAAGTCCCCCATGATAAGGAGGTGGCTGGGGTTGAGCATCGCCGCATTGTTTATTAAGGTTCTTAAGTTCCTTTGATTTAGTGGGCCACAGTTCGGGGATCTGTAGATACACCCGACGATAAGTAAGTCCCCTCCCTTTAATTTAATTTTACACCACTTGGACTCTTCAAAGACATCCTCTCCCTGTACCCTCGCCTGGCTGGCTCTCAGGTCTTGCCTAGCGTAGATAACCACACCCCTCCTGCAGGATTCTTGAGTTAGGTTCGTAAATGAGTCATATCCAGCAATACTGAACTCACATTCCTCTGGGTCGATTCTCCTGTTCTTGTACAACAGTTCTACAACTCCTACAATATCTGGTTGGTGTACTCTTAGTAGTGTTTCAAACTCCTCCCTCTTATCCAGGAACGTGTCGGTATTAGTGTACATGACATTCAAGCCAGAATTTGTTCTCGGTAACGTCTCTGCTCTTAGTAATAAACCCGCTCCACCCACATTCTCAGAAGCTGCAGCATTTGCTAAGTACACTGTATTTTGCAGGGTGTGGTTAAAAATTTCGTTGTTTACACGGCGCTCGTTTCCTCCTGTCCGGTAGGCTGAGCTGGTGCCGCCTCCCGGGTGGGGGGTTGAGTGGGTGGAGGGTGCACTGCTGCCCCCTGGCCCTGTGTCGGCACACTTGTTTCCACTACCCTCCCCCTGAGTATAACCCATGTGCACCTGTCCCCGTTCCTTCTCGACTCCTCCCTCCTCTGCTTCAAGTCCAGCAGGAGCTTCTTGTGCTGTTCCCTCTGCATTACCGTGCGGTCTGGGTGAATAAATACATCTCGAAATGCCTCGCTCCTTGCTAAGTTTTTTGCCTGCCGGATAACTTGCCATTTTTCCTCCTCACTCCCTAATGTGATCCTGAGGGGGCGAGGCTTAGCCCCCTGCTTTTGTCCCAGTCTCCTCACATCCTGAGGGGTTGCTGGAATCTTCAGAACCTCTGTGCAAATATTTTGAAACAGCACCTTGTCGTGTGTTTCCTTACTCACCGTTCCCTCTGCCTGGCTCTCTGGGACTCCAAAAACTATTACATTGTTCCTGCGCTGGAGCCGTTCCTGGTGTTCCTCCTCTCCCCTAACAGTAGGTCCGTTAATTTTCATTTCTTCGACACACTTTTTCAGAGTCCCAATCTGCTGTAGAACCTGTACTGATTCTGCATTACTCTCCGCCCCCCCCACCCGTGGCCCTCCTAATACGTCCGCATAGCTCCTCTTAGCAACCACCCCCATTCTATTAGCTACTTCCTCAGTCTTAGCAAGGATCTCTTTCTCAACTTGCTCCAGTTTGTCAACCAGCAGGGCTCCTGCTTCATCTATTTTCGTCCCTAGAGAACTCGTTCCCTTATGGATTGCAATCGCTTCATTCACCTTGACTATGCAGCCAGGGCAATACCAGCAACAGCCATCAAGCTTTACGGCAGTTAGTAACTTCCTAGACGTTGCATTAGTTAGGCCTGCATCCTCCATATCCGACGTCTCCCTGCAGTAATCACATACCAAACTCATGGTTGTTGTTGTTGTGGGGGGGGGGGTGTAGACTGTGTATAGATCTACACCTATTTCAAAGAAAATAAAGAGAGAAAAAAGTACTTAGCTACTCTCTGTTGCCTATGGAGTTGTCGTCTGCGACTGCGTACCCTGTATCTCCCTGTGAATGGTGTATTGTAGGCACAGTTTCAGTCCTTGAGCAAGCACACAATCAACATAAAATAAAATTTAAAGTCTCTGTGGCACCTATGACACGACTTGGTTTCAGCTGGCACGGTGCCTTTCCAGCTTGCTTGCTAGTTAGCGCTCACTTTAAGTTATTTACAACTTCAGCGGTCACTGATGACACTATGAACTATCACTGTGTATACACTTTCACCTCACTAAGACGATCTTGACGAACTTATGTAATCACTGTCCAATTTCTGCCGCTCTACATCGAAGGCCCGGATGCCGAACACGCTTTGTTACAGAGACGCAACACGACCCGCCCGCCCTAAACGAATTAGCACCTGGATCAATGGGATATACTAACAACTTCCCATTCAGAGCCTGACATAGAAATAATAGCTCACAACTTCCCATTCGTAGCCTGATATACAACTAACTCACAACTTCCAATACAGAGCCTGACATAGAAACAATAACTCACAACTTCCAATACAGAGCCTGACATAGAAACAATAGCTCACAACTTCCCATTCGTAGCCTGATATACTAACAACTCACAACTTCCCATTCATAGCCTGATATACTCACAGGGGAACAAAATACAATACAAATAGCTCACAATCACACTGTCTCTAACATCCCATCTCTCACAGAACATACCAGCTGACTGACATGAGTGAGATTATATATTTGCTTCTGGTCTGGAATGCCAAAGTCCCACACCATCTGGTTATAACCAATGTATCCCAGGTGTCTGGGAGCATCAATGGATACATTCAGGGCGAACTCCTCTACCGTCATGTGGTATGCCTGAGGAAACACAGTACAGTCAAGGAACATCATAAGATTGTTTTTAATATTTAGGTAAAAATCCTAAAAGGGATTTAAAGGGTTTAGGAATCAAGGTATCTGTCTTTATCCCACAAATCATTAAATAAACAAGTCAAACAACATTGTATCTCAGTAAACAAATAAATACATACATGTTTACAGATTAAATTAGGGTTTATTTGTAATTTTTTATATTTTATCAGATTTATGAAAATGTTCCCTTCTGGCATAACTTGAATCAGTTCATATGGTTCACAGTGTAAGCCATACTATTGGATTCTATCGGTCTATTAAACTCATGATTCTTATTAAAATTATGAATAGAATACAGTACCAACTTGAAGAGTAGAGGTCAAGGGGTACTGAGGAAAAGCAGGAGGGAATGAGTGTTAGTGAGAAATGACAATTCCATAATAGAAGGAAAGAAAAAATAAAACTAATAGAGTAAGAAAAGATAGAAATTAGCATGATGATGGTGGATAGACGGAGTAAGAAGAGACAACACTAACCTTGTCCATCTTGACGTAAGTATAGAGGGACTCGAACAGCTCTATAGGATCCCTGACTATACTGACGAAGGCCGTGTCGAGGGGCATCACCTTCTTCACCTGCGAAGTAAGACACACTCAGGATATGTGTTAAGCTACGTTGTAATGACCACAGTCGGACATGTTAGTTAACGTAAAATCAGACGATTCATATTAAACTCAATAGCTCACAAAACATGTAGCTATGCCTTCTTTATTGAGTCTCCCCTCTGAGGCGTCCGTTTTCTCATCACTTCAAGACACCTGAGTCGTCCGTTTTCAAATTTTCTCTGACTTCCTGAAACCAACCTCTCTATAAAGTAAATCTGAAGGTGAGAGAGAACACCATTGTTTTAAGTCAACTTAGATATGTCTGATTACAGTTAAAGCACTAGTTGAGACTGAATGCAAGAAGGACCTAGGTGTGTATGTTGACAATGAGCTGAAGTTCTCAGGCCATTGCGAGAAGAAGGTAAACCAGGCAAATAAACTATTGGGTCTTATAAGAAGGTCGTTCAGATATCTAGACGGTCTGTCCCTTGTAACGAACTTCAAGAGTGAAGTGCTTCCCCATCTGGAGTACTGTCACCCCGTCTGGTCCCCGAGATATGCTAGGGACTGTCAGTTGGTTGAAAATGTTCAAAGGAGGGCCACCAGACTGGTGCCTGCATCGGCACCTCAGCTACCCTGAGAGATTGGAGCGCCTGAACTTGCCTAGCTTATATTACAGTCGGGCAAGGGGTGACCTAGTTGAGGTATAAGCATCCCAGAGGGCACTACTCAGTCGAAGTGTCCTTACTTGAGCTGGCGGACGCCGCCCACAAGGGGTCACAGCTCAAGATTGAAGAAGCCGCAAGTCCAGAAAACTGTGAGGGCAAACATTTTCGGAGTGAGGGTTGTAAATTCTTGGAACAATCTACCAGAGAGTGTTGTGACAGCACCGGTGCGAGCTCTTAAGACAAGACTCGACCAACACTGGAGCGGGTTCAGGTACATTCAGGAGCCGGTGCATGCCCAGTATTTGCCAACAGAGCGTGCAGAGACGTGACCGATCGCCCGGGCGGCTAGCGAGCCGATCTTTTGGTGAAGAGGATAAATGAAAAGGAAAAGTAATCAGAGACGTGACCGATCGCCCAAGAGGATAACGAGCCGATCAGTGGCGTAGAGGATAAAAAGTGTAAGTAATTGCGGATCTATTTTATCAATAGTACAGTAAGACCTGAGGGTCCAATCTTGTCTGAGTGAACTTAATAGTTGTTTAATGATGTAATAAGTAATTGAAGTTGTTTAATGATGTAATAAGTAATTGAAGTTGTTTAATGATATAATAAGTAACTGAAGCCCTATTTTATGAATGATAAAGTGGGACCTGAGTGGTCCAGTCAGGGGTGAGTGTACTTGATTAACATCTTGCTCACTCCTTGTGTTAATAAATGTTGAACTGGTAGACTACGAGTATCACCACTCTATCCTTTCACACATTGGTTCTCAGAAAATAACTAACTCACGTGCCTAGAAGCTCGCTACCTAACAGTTAACTAAGATATGTTATAGTCTAATAAAAGTCTGGGTGGTGGCAGGCTACCGTTGTAAGTATAATAAGTGTGGTAATAACAAAGACATGGTTACCCAGGTTAATCAATGGTTTAGAATATAACTAGAACAGAATATATTGAAGAGGATATAATATATATGAAAGAAAATGAAAAGGAAGAACATGGCTTAGAAAATATAAGCAGAGAAATATAAGTTACTTATATAAGAATATAAGCAAGAATATATAAGAATAAGTATATATATCAAGTATTGAAGAATAAAAGGACTACGTCTGAAATAATAACAAGTAAAGGAAAACGTCCCATTACAAATGATGGCAGCTTAGGTGGGATATAAAATGAAAAGAAACTCTCCCATTACAACGTCACACTAAACGACAACCTGAGATAAACTTATAAGCCCTGGGCAGTAAACGTATCTTGAGTATTATATAATAAGACCAACACGCAGACCAGAGCCCACAGTACAAATGACTGAGTTTGATCGGGGTGTCCAAGAAACATTAAAAAACAAAAGAGAATAGATAAAGCACTGAGTCGTATGGTCTATATTTATATCCACATTATAAACTTGAGAGAATCATTGAGTCAAAACGTAAGTGAATAAGTTGCTGAATTATCATAAATCCAGTTTGACTTTGATATGTATTATCATGGATACTCACCTGTTGATGATCCCACTTCATATGAACAGCCATGATATTAACACCGAGTTTGTTCCAGGGAGAAGCCTTGAGCATGTCAGCATTGAAGGGCCGCAACCCTCCTCCGAAATAGTTGCCAACGAGGGGCAGAGCGAAGTGCAGGTTGTGTTTCAGTCCATACCGAAAGAAGATGTTCTGTAGAAGGATGTAGCAACAGATGTAGTTAGGTTAGCTTAGGTTGGGTTAGGTTAGGGTTGGATTAGGTTGGGTTAGGTTATCTTTGTCAGGATCAAGGTGTTGTTTACTAGAGAAGGAATTAATGCCTTTTTTGTTTCAATGTGTAAGAATTAGGGGACAATATTATATTTATTTTTCGTTATTTGGTGTGTGTGTGTGTGTACCAAAGTCTCTCTCTCTCTCTCTCTCTCCTCCCCCCCTCACCCCCCCCCCTCTCTCTCCCTCCCTCCCCTCCCCCTCTCACACCCTCTCCCTCCCTCCCTCTCTCCACCCCCCTCTCTCACTCCCTCCCTCTCTCTCTCACTCCCTCTCTCTCCACCCCTCCTCCCCACCCCTCTCTCCCCACCCACCCTCTCCTCACCCCTCCCTCCTCTCCACCCACCCCCTCTCACTCACTCTCTCTCATTCCCTCCCTCTCCTACCCCTCTCTCTCTCTCACCCCTCCCCCCCACTCACACTCCCCTCTTTCTCTCTCACCTCCTCTCATCACTCCTCTCTCTCCTCCCTCCCTCCCACCCCCCTCTCTCTCTACCCCCTCTCACCTCACCTCTTCACTCCCTCTTATCTCCCTCACCTACCCCCACCCCATCACGCCTGTTTCACCCAGTATGATGAAGCACACTTTGTGGCTCTTCAGGAAGGCAACGTTGTGTTGGACTACAGTTCGGTCACTTCACTTCTTATCCAACATGGTGTTGGTAACCTGTAGACAGTAATAGATAGATAATAGATATAGATAGATAATAGAGATAGGTAGACAAATAATAGATAGATAGATAATAGAGATGTGGCTGTGACTTTGAGGAAGAGCCACAATAAGAGGCTGTGACTTTGAGGCACAATAAGGGAGTAGTGATTGTCAGAGTAAGCGCCACAATAAGGAGTAGTGACTGTCAGAGGAAAAGAGCCACAAGGGGGTAGTGACTGTCAGAGAAAAGACACAATAAGGGGAGGCTGTGACTTTAGGCACATGGGGAGGCTGTGACTTTGAGGCACAAAAGGGGGGTAGTGACTGTCGAGGAAAAGAGCCACAATAAGGGGAGGCTGTGACTTTGAGGCACAATAAGGAGGCTGTGACTGTCAGAGGAACATAAGAACATAAGAACATAAGATGGGATACTGCAGGAGGCCGACTGGCCCATGCAGGGCAGATCCTTTCACACCCACCCCAGCACTTCCATGCGCCTATCCAACTCGTCTTGAAGTCCCTAGCGTCCCCGATCCTACTATAGCACTGCAGCCTCCATTCCACATATCCACAACTCTATTACCAAACCAGTGCTTGCCTATATCCTTTCTGAATCGGAATTTATCTAATTTAAAGCCATTTGTTCTAGTTATTTCGTTATTACTGAGCTTCAGAACATCTTCCATTTTACCCTTGTTAATCCCACTTACCCACTTGTACACCTCTATCATATCTCCCTAACTCACGCCTCTCTAATGAATGCAAGCCTAAGCTTTTCAGTCTTTCTTCATATGGAAGGTTTCTAATATTATGGATCATTTTTGTCATTCTTCTTTGTACTCTCTCCAAAAGAATCTATGTCCATTCTATAATAAGGACACCAGAATTGAACCGCATAATCCATGTGTCCTCACTAATGCTAGGTAAAGTTTCAAGATAACGTCAGCAGTTCTGTTACTCACAGACCCAGATATGAACCCAAGAATCCTGTTTGCCTGCGAACGCTAATACATTGTTTTCTAGGTTTCAAGTCGTTGCTAACAAATACACCTAGATCTTTTTCACAATCTGAGTTTTCTATTTCCGTGTTACCTAGTTTATACTTAACGTTTGTATTCGTCTTCTTCTCTTTAGTACCTGCATTTATCAGTATTAAAATTCATTTGCCAGTCTACTGACCACTCATGTAAGGTATCTAGATCTCTTTGAAGGTGTTCAAAGTCACTGTCTGAATTTATCACTCTCCCATTTGTATCATCTGCAAATTTACTAATCCTACTAGTTATGCCTAAATCAAGATCATTAATGAATATAACAAACAGAGAGGGCCTAATACAGATCCCTGGGGAACTCCGCTTTGACCGCACCCCAGTCTGACTTTAATCCATTTATGCTGACTCTTTGTTTCCTACCAGTTAACCATGACCTAATCCATTTTAATACTGATCCACCTATTCCATGTGCTTCTACCTTCCTTATCAATCTCTCATGAGGGACTCTATCGAATGCTTTACTGAAATCTAAATAAATTATATCATCTGACATCATTATCTACCGCTTCATATACTTCTGAGAAAAAGCTAAGCAAATTTGTGAGACAAGAACGTCCCTGGGTGAACCCGTGCTGAAAAGACTGAATTAAGTTGAATGTTTCAAGGTGGCTTCTGATTTTTGTAGCAATAATTGACTCTAGCAACTTGCCTATGATTGACGTGAGACTAATGGGACGGTAATTTGATGCCACAATAATGAGGAGGCTGTGACTTTGAGGCACAATAAGGGGGGTAGTGACTGTCAGAGGAAGAGCCACAAAAAGGGGGTAGTGACTGTCAGAGTAAGCGTCACAATAAGGGGGTAGTGACTGTCAGAGGAAGAGCCACATACCTCCTGCTGGTATCAAGATGAAACTTCAGGTGGAGGGTAACGACCAGCATCACAGGCAGGAGCACAACTAATAATATTCGGTGACGGAAGAGCCGGGCGCCTAGCACAGTAACCATATTCAGTAATCTCAGCATCTAGTCAACACTTCTTCAAGGATTCTGGCGTTAATTCTTGGGTGTGTGTGTGTGTCTGGGGATGAGAGAAAACTTGGGGTAAATTAGTCTAACCCATAAAATAATTAAAAACGGTGGATCCCCGACCGAATTTGGTTATCACAGTACAGTACCTTTGTCGCTGGGTAGCCGACCCCACGAATTCTCCAGTGTATGCCTCGTGGTCTAGGTCAACCAGCGCCGCCCACGGAGTGGGGGTCAACTACTAAGCCACGCCTACCCCCCGCTATTTAAGACCTGACCTCGTGATCTCTCTTTCTACCTACACCAACCAGCCAGCAACACCTCCTCCTCCTCCGCCTGCCTGGTGGTCCTCGCTCCCGCCGGCGAGCATGGCGACCCACAGGCTGGTCCTCCTCTGAGCACCCTCACCAACCAGCTCTCTCTACATCACGCTTGTAACCATGCTGCCTTCCCAGCACCAAGCTGCATTGTACATCCAATACAACATGTATATAGAGAGCACATTGTGAGTTTCCTTTCTCCAACCCATCCTGAGTGTGAACCAAACATCCCATACCCCACACCTTCAAACTAAACACCCGAGAACAAGACAGCAAAATCTTATCATATCCTTACGCACCAAAATATAAATAATTATAATATATGATACACGAACAGTTGAACATTTGCTGTTATATCACCAAAACTTTCTATCGGGGGATGAAAAACTGTATAAACTACTGCATCACTATCAAATATGCATAAACTTTGGCCAGCACTCGAGCTCCGTGGCGTGAAGATTATGTTGTCCGCCCTTAACATAAACAAAACAAAAAGATTCTTACCTAAAACATGGCCGAACAATATCAAACTCAAAAGAAAATATATTTACATGCAAACAATTTTATGGAAAAACTTGAAACTAACAATGTTTGGGTGGAGTATAACAGGCAGGAACCCAACTTGTAAATAAAGTGGCTTCTTAAAACGCACTTTAGGAAATTACACGCTGAACAAAATTACCACAGAGGCGAATTTCCAGGAACAGAATAGTACATCAGAGGAAGTGTTTGTGTGAAAATGACTTTCATCCTATGTCTGTCGGAGTGAGAGTTGTGAACTCTTGGAACAATCTGCCAGTGTGTTGTGACGGCACCGAGTGTGAGCTCTTTCAGGACCAGACTTGACCAACACTGGAGCAGGTTCAGGTACATTCAGGAGCCGGCATGCCCAGTACTTGCCAACAGTGCGTGACAGAGACGTGACCGATCGTCCAAGTAGCTAACGAGTCGATCAATGGTGAAGAGGATAAAAGGAAAAAAGCACTGATTACTTAATAATGATTTTTAAGAGGCCTTGCTGTAGGTAGCAGGTAACTAATATACAGTATAATGCTCCAGCAAGATACTGTACACTTCAATACAACAACATACAATACAATATTCGGCCACGTATCATTATCTCCCTTAAGACATTTTGAAAAATAATCTTTCTTAAAGTTACAAATATAAATAATGTACATCTCTAGAGGTCACAAAGTCAAATATAGTTAATGTCTCGTGAAGTCACTAAGATAAATAGTTTGTCTCGTGAAGTCACTAAGGTAAATAGTTAGGCTCTTGAAGTCACTAAGATTCATAGAGTTAATGTCTCACAAAATGTCACTAAATCACTCTTTTAACAGCAAAGTAACATGGGTAATATGCGTCGGAATTACTAAATATCTCCGGCGGTACATAGCATACCCTAAGGGAAAAGATTTCACTCTTACTTTCACTATGGTTAACGTAGGATACAGCACACCCTCTTCTGTAGTTACCAGGGTTTGTTTTAGCCACTTGTAGATTGTAATGGTGGTGTCTTGTGTAGTTAAGAGATGGTATAGACACACACACACACACACAAGTTCCTATATCCTTGGCGCAGGAACTGTGTATATAATTCTGTTGCCAAAACAATGGCTCGTATCCTTCGACTTCTTCAGATATTCTCAGATAATACGTGTATATTAATCTTACAGCAAATGATAATTAACTCGTAATCTGTGCTAATTGGTAGTTTATTAGGTTTTGTAGTGCGGGTACTAATTTCTAGAGAATGATCACAAGAACCTTACTGACAGACACTCGTACACGTACTAATACACCTTACGCCCGACAACTACGAGTGTGGATGTGAAAGTGACCTGACTAGTTAATCACATGTGCACAACGTCCAACGTATCGTACTGCTATCAAGGCATTTTCCCATCAAAACGATTGAAACTTATAATACCGACTTTACTACAAAACAAAAAAATAAATTCCAGATTTGTTCCCATTTTCAACGTCTTGGTAGAAAGAACAGGTAGTCACGTTATTTCCACTCCATCATCTCCATGTAAACAGAAAAACATCACTCGGGGAAAAGAACATGGAAATGCTTAGCAAAAATAAATTAACTAAAAAGTAAGAAGAAATTTACACAGGAATTGGAAAGAATAAAGTTCATTTAGAGTACAAACAAAAAAAGAAACAAGTGTTGGGGCTCACAGCCACAGGTGAGGTTGTAGCCGGCTAAGTTTCTTCACTGCTGGGCATGATGACCAAGGAGAGAACCGAAAGATCACTTCCATCACGACCCAGGTTTTGTAACTCTGAGATCGTCTCACCGGTACTGAGAAACTGAAGCAACTAGCGCCCATTACGTGAATCGTGAGGCTTGAACGGGGAGGTGGATCTTGTGATGGTTTGGTGAGCTCGGTAACTGACACACCCAGTAGACGAACAAATTAAGTTCCCCCAACAAAATAGTTGCGGAAGCAGTCCCGCTATGATGATAAGTTCGTGGCTAAAATGACACTGTTCTTGGCGAAATGATTAAGAGGGCATTGCTTGGGTGGGGGATTCTTGGGGTCCCCTTAAGTCAACGGTGTAGAGTTAACCCCTATACACAGCTTCTCCAGCACCACCTCCGTTGCCTCGCACTGCGTTAATAAGCTACTATTACTACACAATCTAGCAGCGACAACAACAAGTACTACTGACCACTACTACACAGCCTAGTACTCATAGTCTACTATTACAGTTCCCTGCCTAGTACTGTAAACACTACATAAAGTGCTCGTATACATCTGCTACTGACACAGGTACTACTACTGGACAATGCATCTGCACTGGGAACACAGCCTTTAAGCGAAAAGATCAGTCTGGAGAATGTCACTTGTGCCTTCACGCTAACACGGCAACACACCTCATTGGCTGATATACAGTACCGTAAATAGCCTCGTCAATGGCCACCTATCCTTAAACGACTACTGAAACTCATAGCATAATCGTATAGTACTACCACACCTACTGTATACCACTGTTAGCTGCGGGCCTATGTACAGTACACACAACATCAGTCTTTGTGCTACCATAGTTCAGTACAGTACAGCCTCTACGATTCTAGCTACTGTACGTATTAACGCTAGCTGACGCGCTCTTACACCAAGTTTAATTATTACTGTACCACGTGTTCCAGTGGGGCATCGGTAAATTCGTCTTCTCAATGCAATCACTCTACTCTGCAGATAAAACTAATATATGGCGCACAAGTGAAATCTCAGCACTCGTTAGTTAGGGGCGAATATATATATATATATATATATATATATATATATATATATATATATATATATATATATATATATATATGTTGATAACCACAGGGAAAGAAAACACGAAGTTCCTAAGTGCTTTTCGTAATTCACACATCTTCATAAGTATACAGACTGTACTACCCTGAAGATGAATTATATATATATATATATATATATATATATATATATATATATATATATATATATATATATATATATATATATATATATTCGCCTCTAACTAACGAGTAGTGCGCTATATACCTGTCAGCAAGTCAAGCACGTAGGGAGAGTACAGGTGTCGGAGAGTGTTTCAACTGTACAGTATATGTACGAGTTTGTGGTTATTTGTGCGTTACAGCAGCATCAAGAAGCTTCCACGGTTAGAGGAGCTTCTCTTCCTCTCTCTTATCCTCCTCAGTTTGGTTACACTAGGTTGGATTACAAATCATAAACAACATTGATACATAAATGCACGCTCAAACAAGAAAATTATAACGTAAAGCCAATAGTCACCCACAGCTGTGCTCGGTAGATAGTGGTAAAGTTTAGTGTTTCAACTTAACTGTAATACCAATTTGTGGTCGCGTTTCGTCATTACAGGGTGAAGTATAATATCTTTCTTTTTTTCTTGGTAAATTATTTACGCGTGCATTGGGGCAGAGCCGTCCCTAGGGGGGTGCGGGGCCCAGGGCAATTCATCCACTGCGGGGCCCCTTTACATTTGCTATGTTATAACATTTTTCATATATTCCCCATTTGACAATCTTCGCAGGCAAAAATCTTCTGAAAAGTGTCGGTTTTCACCATGTTTTTTAATAATTTTCACTAGATACCTTAATAGGTCCTTTCTCTACCAAAATATCAATTGTCGTAGTGTCCAGTACATGTGGCCAGTTGGCTGGATCACATACATCTTCATCAACATGCCCGTTAGCGTAGGTACAACTGGCCATTTTAAAAGCCTTAGTACTTTTTTCAGTACTCTCCTCTTCCTCAGCTTGAACATGACCCACCCATCACAGTCGCTCAGGTCCAGTGTTTGGTGTTTCTAGGGAACCTTTCATTGACATTTCTATTTCTTCCCTCTACCTTTCCTCTGCACCCGAGATGTATTTTCTGTATCTGTCTCTATCCCTGCTGGCCATGGTATAATAGAGGGCTGTGTACAACAGTCAAATAATGTAGATCAACAATTTCACAAAACACAAATCACCGACAACTGGAGATTCAGAGTTGGGACAACACTGACAGGTGACCGCTGTCAACGTCCTCACTCCTCTTCGACAGAGCACAGTAAAGAATGACATATTGTTCTCAGTCTGGGTGGTAAGATGGTGTGGCTTAATAAGAACATAAGAACATAAGGAGTCTGCAATAGGCCGGTTGGCCTGTGCATGGCAGCTCCTGTCGAGAGTTACTACCACTCTATCATCCATGAATCTATCCAGCCTCCCTTTGAAACTTTCCAGCGTTCCAGCACTTACTACAAAGTTGCTAAGCTTGTTCCACTCGTCCACCACCCTATTTGTAAACCAGTTCCTTCCTATCTCCCTCCTAAACCTAAACTTACCCAACTTGTCAGCAGATGCATTGCCTAACTGTGCTGTTCACTAATCCTTCAGGTGGTCTCCTGAATCTGGGTGGTAAGGTGAGGTCCGCTTAATGTGGTCACAAATTCTGGTGTGGGGCGAGATAAGGGCCGCGGGCAGGGGCGGTCGCACGGGTTACCACACCCTCGGGACGGCTCTGCATTGGGGTGACACGACAACTACCACCTAATACATTGGGGAGGCAGCATCTGTGCCACCTTCGCTTGCAGGTGTGAGGTGAGGTAATGAATCCAGGAAAAAATCACGAGAAAAAAAGTAAAAAAAAAGTCACGGAAAAAACCTAACCTAACCCAATCTAACTTAACCTAACCTAGCCTAACCTACGTGCAATGCCATCATATATATAATGTGTTGTCAATGTGTACAAGTCATGTGACTTTTTTTCCGTTCACTGATTATGACATGACATTCATGACGTGACACAATTTAGAGAAGTGATCTGTGAGTTGATACATATAATAAATACTGCAATGGCCACTCTGATGGAGGCTTCAGGAAGGGAGGGGGAGATGTGCACTGTTAAATGGAGGTAAACGGAGGAAGAGGTGCAAGATTGAGGTACGGTGCTAGCGCCTGCCTCTCATTATTGGGCAGACCTCACCAAGCATCGTAACTTTTTTCCTGTACCAACACTGAGCAATGATGCTCATCAGTAATGCGCATGCGCAAAATCGACGGGGAATCTCCCGGTCTGGGAGCTCTCTGCTCACTCATTTGACCTGACCTAACCTATCCTAACCTAACGTATCATAATTTAACCTTACCTAACACAATTGGGGGAGCTCTCAGACCACATACACTGTACTATACATGTAAATAATAATAATAATAATAATAATAATAATAATAATAATGAGAAGGCTCCGACTGGGGTTATTGCCACACCGGACACACGTGGGGAGAACGCTTTCCAGAGAATGGCAGAGATCCTACTAATTACAGGTTTCCTCCGGATACTACAGCCTCCTTCTGTACCAACACTAGAAAAATAAAGTTTATAAAGCAACATAGAACAGACCCACCCCCTGAACAGCTAGTAAGTTGACAAATGGCGAAATAAAAAAATGATTCACGGATATATTATGTCAGGTGTGATGCAATATTTCTTTTGTAACTATCTCTGCTGCCATATGTTGCAGTGAACTACCAGTATTATTAAGCAAAGAATAAGGACTTTTAGTCTTTGGTATTATCAAGCCATTGTATCTTAAGTAATAATGTATTTTAAAAAATTGTTTACCAAAAATATAAAAATTGGGTAAATGGGAAAACAAGAAACATTTTATTAGAAAATGTTCAGGCAAAAAATAAAACAATATATATATATATATATGTTCTTGGTTATAATAAAATCTATACAATGTTTAATAAAATAATATTAAAGGGGTTAATTACCGCGCCAAACAGCTGATGATGTGATGACATGCACAAGCTGCAAGTATAGATATCATGTACCGGTATTTAATGTCTATTCTGATCCCATATAAAACAATATATGCTGAAAACGGTTGATGGGTATCGAATCCGTATTGTGAGAACCGATTCTCGATAGTGTTTTGTCTCGGGTGATGGCTCGTGTTTGTTATGTTTTGTGGCGTCTATGAATCCCAGACCCCAGCGAGCAAAACAGAAGAAGTAGCTCGAATGCAACCAACAAAATCTCCACCATGGTACGTGTTTTAGAGTTACTTTGAGGTGTAGATGGAGGTTAGGTTATCTATGGACCTAACTTTATAAGGGAAATGACGGTACGGGTGACATAGGAGGTTAATTGGGTGAATATCTTTGATGGCTGTACTAGGAGCCTGTGTTCTTGACACGTCTCGATATTTCTTTATTTAATTCACAAAAAAATCTCCTTTTCGCCATTTAACGTAAAATAAATCCAAGTTAATGTTACAACAAATGATGATGTTTGAGGATAAGATATGGATTATGGACTCGAGATAAAACGGAAAAAAGTCATACAGGGAAAACACAATATATCCCTGTACTTTAAATTAAAAATATCTTAAGTGTAATATACTATTTTGTATTAATTAAATGAAGTTTACTTATGTAGCCTAGAACTCAAAGAGGCCATAGGATAGATAGAATGAGACTGAATATATTTTTTTTATGTGTACTTCATTACTTTCCCTTGTTTCATCATGTTGACCCCAAACCTAACGAGTCATAATCCTTGTTTCCCCTGGTTGATGTAACTTGTACCTTTAGTGACTATGTCTGTCTAGTTGAGTTCTATGGCCATTCAGACAGATTATTTGATATTTTGTTTTTTTAGGTGAGGAACAAAGGGAAATTGTGTATGTTTTGTAGCAGGATGGATTGTCTCTAAAGGGTGGTTGAAGGTCTTGTGTAGATAAATATGTGTTTTGCTTAACCCAGACTAAGTAATTTTTTGTTTACTCTCTCCAGATTATACGCGTACAATCAGCCGACGGCACCAAACGAGTGGAGGCAAAACCGACAGATTCCACCAAGACTTTCTATGAAAAAGTCCACGACGCATTTCAGCTAACGAGCATCACATTTAGTCTGTATCTTACCCGGGATAGAAAAACAGAACTCGTCTCCTCGCCGCGGAAGACCCTCAAGGGATGCAAACTGAATCATGGAGATATGGTTTACCTTTACAAGTTGGATGCTGGTGGTGAGCCTTTAAAAATGTTAAGTATTGTAGATCACCTGAAGATTAGCCCCCCTAGCTTACATCACCTGGTGGGGGTTAGGTTACCATTAGGGTTTTTAAATCGTGTGAGATATACTAGTGGACTAATCCTCTGGTAATCCATTATTATAGATGAAAGTACAGTAATTAAGGACATTTCAAGGACGTCAAGTTCTTATTTGCCGTCCAAAAACAATTGGCAGGTGTTTGAAGACAACTACATTGACAAAGAAATATTAAATTAGTCCGAAATATCAAACTGTAATTATTTAATTAGTGAGAGGTGAGTATTTTTGATGCACTTGACTTGCCAACAGGTGGGTGTAAAAGTACACCACCACCACCGCCCTTCACTGCATCAACCAGTAATCCTAGTAACAGCCAGAATGGTGGGAAGGTGATCGTTCCTGTATCAACACAACAAGTGGCATCTAGTATCAAGAGCATGGTGGAGGAGAACGAGGTGGATCAGCTTCTGGCCAAGGAAGTCGGCTTGATTGACAGGAAAATAAATCCACAACTGTAAGTTTTGCCAATACTGTTTTGTACTACATTAACTTAACCTTCAGGACCAGATGAGTATTATTTTGGATATTAAACTTTTGAGAAAATTAACAAATACATTCTTTCCTTTCTTTCTTCCCCTTCCTTCAATTATTTCCTGTTCTCTCTCCCTCAACTCTTCCAATACCCTCTTGTTGTCCTGTATACTATACATTACCCTTACATAACAGTGTAATACAGTACTGGTAAAAGGAGTTGGATTCACTGTAGATGCCAAGTACACTGGTAATGGATGAAAATAATTTTTCCCTTAAACACTGTGGTGAAACATGGATAGTCTCTTACATGTACTAGAGAAATATTTGACAAACCGTGGTGTCTACAGTCAGGGTAGTGTCGTAGGTTAGCTATGTAAATGTCTACGATACTGATATAAATTAATGCAAAAATTTATCGAAACTATGAAATTATTACTGTTATTTAAAAGATTTTGTTAAATAAAAAAAAGATTTTATTATTATTATTATTATTTTTTTTTCCAATTTACCTGGTCTGTGGGGGGGGGGGGTATATAGGTAAATTATAACTGTACTGATCTTAACTCTCCCTTGCAGATGTCGCCATGGCAATAACAGTAAATGTGTACACTGTATACCACTGGATCCCTGGGATGAAGGTCACTTGAAGGAACAGAACATCAAACACATATCCTTTAATTCCTACCTACGGAAACTGACTTCCGGGGTCGACAAGGTAAACGTTGATGATGTGTTATGAATCTATATAGAACACTGAATTTATTACTGTATTAAAATTAAGGTCAGATAAAGGAGTGGACAAGTGCTCACTGAAAGCCATAACCAGCATCACGTTAATAATTCTTGTGACTCCTTTGAAACTTACACAGTACTAGAGTGAGTGATGTTATTATGTTTTGTTTTCATTAATTTTTATTTGCAGGGGAAGTTTGTTGTTTTGGATGATATTAATTGTAAAATCAAGATGGGTTGTAAAGATCACCCACCATGGCCAAAAGGAATCTGCTCCAAGTGCCAGCCATCCGCCATCACACTAAATCGACAATCGTACCGCCACGTGGACAATGTTATGTTTGAAAACCCTAATTTAGTAGAGCGCTTCCTCAATTACTGGCGCGTGACGGGACACCAGCGTATAGGCTTCTTGTACGGGCGCTATGAACCTCATCTAGATGTTCCACTGGGGATCAAGGCCACTGTGACAGCTGTGTATGAACCTCCTCAGGAAGGGTCAAGAGATCATGTGAAGCTCTTGCCAGACCCAAAGAAGGAAAGTGTTGATGATGTAAGTATGGAATCTGTCACTTATTTTTCTTTATATGCATTTTTTATCAAGTGGAAACTTAAAGCACATTCCAAGGGCCTGGAGTCTTCCCTCAAGCAGGGGTTCAGGGGACACAAATATAACGGTTAAAGTCAAAGGAGTTTGTGGCATGTTTGCCATTTTTTAACCTGGTAAAATTCAACAATGTAGATGCTCTTTGGTGATTCACACAAACATTACTTTTTTCCAGATTGCTAAAGGCTTGGGATTAACATGCGTTGGTTGGATTTTCACCGACCTAGTACCCCTTGATTCAAACAATGGTACGGTGCGTTACCTCCGACACGCAGATACCTACTTCCTCTCCGCACACGAAGTTATCACAGCTGCTCATCTACAAACTCTTCACCCTAACCCCTGCAGACTGTCACGTGAGGGCAGATATGGTTCAAAATTTGTCACAGTCATAGTGACGGGTGATAAAAATAACCAGGCAAGTTGTGAACCTCGATAAACTTTTGTAGTTGTTGATGTGTGACTCCTAAATTGGGTAACGGTCAGCTGGGTCATAGTTCAAGTCAAAGAGCTACTGAGGACTTTTTTGGGGGGACCAGTCAGCACTTATTGTAGCATGTAGCCTTAGAAGGGCAAGGGATTATACTTGTTAGAATATGAAGTAGGTTGTGTATCCATAAGAGCCTCAAAGACTAATGCAGAAGGGTGACTACATCAAAACATGATTAATAATATTATTATGTATAAGCTATGGTGCATTTGGCCAGTTTTAATTGAAAGTACAAAAATTTACCTTTGACTGTAGTGGTAGAAGGGGTTGAACATTTTCTTTGATATAATTATTGCAGGAACTTCATTTTGCCAATTATTTCTGCAGGTACACATGGAAGGCTACCAAGTGAGCAATCAGTGCCAGTCTGTAGTGAGGGACAAGTGCCTCATACCTACCAAAGACGCCCCAGAGTTGGCCTACATCCGTGAGTCGTCAGCAGAGCAATATGTCCCAGATGTTTACTTCAAGGTAGGTCTTCTAATGGTATAAAAAAGTGAATAATGAATAACTAATTCTGAATATTTAGTACTATAAAAAGTGACCCTGAACCTGCATTAATGGAGGAGTCTGTGTTGAAGAATGTGTAAGACTGTAGAGGTTGTGATATGGGGAGGGCCTAGCTTCTAGATGAGCACCCGGCTATTGAGTGGTAGATGATGTCATTGAGAGTTGGTATGATGAAACTTTGTATCAATATTAACATGAATTAGTTTTTCTTACATCATGGCAAGCTATTATCAAAGATTTCTATATAACTTAACAAATTTAAAAGTGAGACAGCCGAGTGGACACAACATTTGATTCCTGTCCCAACGAATGAATGATTATGAATATTATCTTAAAGCCTCAACAGCCATATGGTGCTGGATATAATTAATGGTAAAAAGTAAAAAGCCTGGATAGACCGAGCTCTTCGGCAAGTTACCCCACACGGAAGCCTAAAGGGCGAGGTATAGAAGGTATCCCGACACTCAGGTTGGAAAAGCGCGGCATAAAGAAGGGAAACAGGGAGCCGTTTACCACACTAGTAAAGTCAGTTGCATCCAGCCATGTCTCCTGTTGTACCGTACGGCTGTGTCACTTTAAGGTCTTTATATTCCTTTATCTACTCCACATAAAGTGAGAGAAGAGAATGAAAATACTGTACAAGCAATAGATGACGTAATAAACCAAAATATATATTTTCTAATTGCAGGAAAAAGATCAGTACAACAATGATGTGGTACGTCTAGGAAGACCTTTACCTGTGGAATATCTACTCCTGGATTGTCCGGTTTCCACCCCCAATGAACCTATTTATACATTTGCTGTTAATGAAACAAATTTTCCAGTGGCTAACAGGTAATACCTTTACAATTTTTTATTTCCGTTTTGATCCATATGCATTTTGCTGATGTGCATATTGAAAACAATCTCACAATAATAAATCTCTTTTGCAAGTTAATTGACGCAATAAGGTATTGGTATTAATGGAGGTTTTCATTTAAGTCGGTTGTGTTGCTAGATGGCGTGGAGAGCCAACATATTTTCTGGATCAGCTTTCTTATAATCATTCAAACCAAAACTCTTTCTTCTGTGGCTCTGTGTTTATAGTCTCACCACAAGAGTGTGTACTATACTGATGGAGTACATACCACACACTTAACACCATATAACCCTCACAGAATGGTGGAGGGTCACCTGCAGGACTTCAATGCACTGGCTACATATCTCAAAAAATTTGGTGATGAACAGTTCTTGGAAGCTGTATCAGATTTGCATGTCTTAGTGTACATTGCAACTATGGACATGTTACCTCTCAGGGTATGTATTGAATTATATTTGTGTTAATACATCAGTAATGTCTACAATGTAGTTTACTCATGTGAAGCACTGAGTTGTTGACAGTTTTGTTTTTCGAACATATATTTTACATTTAACATGGAATTACTTACTCATATGGTTAATATTTTAAGGAAAAAACTCACCATTTCAGTAATAACTTGCACTCATTTTCCTCAGGAATATATTGAACCCTTACTTGAAGCTGTGAAAAAACGTGATAGGGCAGCAGCATTGGAGTGGAAACAGTCTGGCCACTGGGCTACTGTGGAACAGTTGGTGATGGCATCAGGTGGGGAAGGTGCAGTGGCGGGAGGGGAGAGCGATGTAACAGGCAGAGGCCCAAGTGTCCAACCCTCTACATCATCTACCTCATGGACATGTCAGCACTGCACATTCATTAATCAGACAGCAAGTGAAAACTGTGATATGTGCCATCTCCCACAGTGAACTGGCAACAACTTTGATACAATACGAAGGTGTCAGTCCTGATGCTGATATTCAGTGTCTTGTGTGTCCTAGACAAATTCCTAGTAGATTTGTTAATGGTGAAACAAGCTCACATTGTTCACAGAACCAACAGGAACATCTCAAACATATATTTACAGTATTTGCTTGTATTATATCAAGCACTGTAGTGCATCCTCAGAAGAGGGTATTCAGGTTTTTAATATGACTTGGTTGTAAATTGTTTAAATCCTTAATATAGAAACTGTTGAGCTAAGCTTAATGTTCTCACAATGACTGTCTGATGTAAGTATTCCATTGAGAATATTTTAAGCCCATTTTCTTGAAGTTAGCTAAATTTTTAAGCTACAGGAAAACACAATGTGCTCTTATTAAGTCTTAGACTCTCCATGCAAAATTCTCCAGTTACCGTGCAAGCTAAACAGGGAACCTTAACAGCTAAATTAGTCCCTCTTGATCCTATATGCTTTCTCAATACTGTGTTGTGGCACACTTTGTAATATTTCTCTATCGATTAAGAAATTTGTATTCAAAATTATAGTTTAATTTATATCAGGGTAGTTTTATGCAAAATTTCTATAACTAAAGCATAAAAGATCTGTTACTGTAGTTCCACCTAGAGATGTTGTGTGCCTTGTGTGTAAGTCTTGGCATTTTTAGTCAAGTTAAATTGGTAAATATTTGATATGATTTAACAGTTTCTTTTTTTAATGGGTTTCTTTTTATAAGCAAGCTTCCCTTTCTTACTTAAAACAAGAGTTCCCTCTTCACTCTGTCACAGTCAAGTTTTCAATGTGTGAAGGTATGGAGGTCTTTAGTAATATTGTTCGGGATATTTATTAATTCTGCATGTGCCGTCCTGTTAGAATGCAGGAGGTGACGTGGAAAATGCAGAAAAGCTGCATTAGTGACGCGGATCATTTACGAGTTTATTGATCCTTGAATTGAAGCACAAAAACAGTATATCGGGTTGAGACTCTGACTAATGCCTTCATCCAAGTTGAAGTAGCCATTGTAGTTCTGATCATAGTATGTTTTCCTTGGATCACTTCACCCATCCTGGTTTCAGTCAGTCATAGAGCTTTGATCTCCAAGATTGACACCTGGTGAATTTGTGGGTTTCCTCATAACTTCTTCAGGTATAACTCTAATGGTGAGCACAGAAACTGAGTGTGATCTCTTGTGGTTAGCCACGGGGCTCAACCTCAGTTTGTTGGGTGCTCGATATCTGTACCACATTGCATGTCTGCTTGGCAACTTTAAAATCTTCTAAATTGGTAATTAAAATTTTCTTATTTGGAGATTTTGACATACATATCTCATGATCATTGCATTTGCACTCAATGACCTTTATACAATTATTCTGGGCACCGTGTGACTTAGAAAAAATGCTAAGGATGTTTCATTACTGCATAAATATCAGAGGTCAGAGGTTCCCGTAAAGTTACAGTACAGTATATGTAAATTCACTCGAGTTAACTAAATTTTATATATGGTAATAATCTGTTACTTGATACAAAATTGGTAGGGCTTTGTTACAAGTGTGCATTGAAAATATTCTGTCCATACAGTGAGTTAAAGAGGAAATGTAGGAAATTACAACTGAATTTAATCTGTATGGTGTTTTAAAGTAGCCATATTATTAAATTTTTTCTTAGTAAAAGTTAACTTTTGCAATATGTTCAAATCCATGAATAATATTTCTTTTCAGGTATATATTTATTATTGGTTTGATAGCACACAGAATATTAGTGAGAGACCTTGGTGGTGTTTAACATGAAACAACACTCCCAATGTGAGCCTTACTGACGACCACTTTTTGCACCTGCTGTTGCTAGCTTGTACAGAACCCATTGTGGTCAAGTAGCTTATTAATAAAATAATTGAAATTAAGAGTGCTTTCATATCTTCCAACTGTGACAGTTGTTACTTAAGGCCAACCTTTCATTACGTTACAATCTCCAGTTTTCCCACTAGTACTGTAGTGCCATTTACGTACCAGTTATCGTAACCCAAATTGTGATTCATATTCTTTCCATTGTCATCCAAAGTGTATGTGTGTGAACATTTAGACCCTGCATTATAAACAGTATTTTATATGGTAATATAACCATACCCTATCCCCCGATGTCTAGGTCACCTTCCCACCCACATGAAGGAGTGTGCATGTGTGCCCACTCTGTTCTCTCCAGTTTCTGAACCACAAAAATCTTGCTGTGTCTCAACTTGCAATTGTGAACTTTTCCCTATTGCCCTTAATTGTGGCCTCTGTAAGCATAAGATGAGTGGGGAGGGGGAGTGTGCTGGAAAGATGAAGTGATGAGTTTGAGCAAAAAAGTTTATGTGCTAGACAGGTTGGCTGCAGGTGTGTGTGTTTGTACTGGCCTGGCCTGCTATTTTGGTGTGAACAAGTCCACTGTCTAGTACACATAGAAAAATGGAAATGTTATCATGGAAGTGTTGAGACAAGTTCTCTAATAAATGCCAAAGTTATTAAAGCCTTCCAGGGCTTTCCTGTCCAAGAAGGAAAGGCTCTGTTTGTGGCTTCAAGGTAATGAAGGTCAAGTTATCCCTTATCTTCAGCATCAAAGCCTCAGGTGGCTGTTGGGTCAACCTGTGCTGCTGTATTATGTCCTGCACTCAAGAAGAAGAACAAACATGCTTGACTGTGTTATGAGAGGTGAAGAGGAGAGTCTGGGTTTCAACTGTAGCAGGCAGATTGTTACTTGTCAGTTAGAGGGATTGGTGTATTTTGGGGTAATGTTTTGGGAACGTGACCAATTTCTGACCATGGATGCAACTGATTTACAATTTAGAAACTAACAGCCCAGTGGATTAGGCAGAAATTGTTACAGGCTGGACCTCCCTGGTCTGACACCACCTGTGGTCCAGCAGCAGTTTTTCTTGTTGTCATTATTTTATGCTTCCTGTATGTACAGTATTTCCTAATGCCAACACCTTAAAATTGTGTAAAAACACAAATACATTGTTACAATGACTTACTGTATATACAGTACTTGAGTATATTTCAAGTTTTTATGATTGAATTTTTATGTAAAAAGTAGGGGGTCGAACGATACTGTATACGAGTATTGTATAGTATATTTGAGGGGTAAAAATTTGTGCATTTCAGTGGGTCATTTATTGTGAACGATAGGTACCTTGTACATGCTCACAGTAGGCTAACTTGACCAATAAGCTCCTTTATCCTGGGCTTGCCTACCTTACCCCTGGATTCGTTATGTTGCTACACGAAGAGGAGCTCATACACTATATACCGCTTTAAAACCACAATAAATATTTGATAAATTTCTTTTTGTTTGCCTCTGTTAACATCAACTTGGCAGACTCATCACTGTAGCCCTCTCACTGTGAGCTATGTTGTGGTTATTTTTCAACTCGTAATTTCAGGTACAGTAGATATGCATAACTTTCTTCATATTTTTTTTAACGCCATTACACTCACACAATCCTACATACAGAATGTGCAAAAAAAAAAAAAAAAAAAAGTACTAATTATCACAAGGACAAACCATAAAGAGAATAAACATTTCTACACATGTGTGAGTTAACATGCAACGTGGGGGAGCCCCGATGCTAGGCAGAGTCTGTGTTGCTATGGTAAGCTTTGAGGCTGTGTTCATGAACTTGTTAATTTTTGGTACAGTAATATATTGACCCCCCCCCACCCATGGTACTGAAAATTCTCTGGTTCAGTTCTGGTGTGATCCCAAGAGTGCTGGATTGGAGAGGTTCAACCTGTATACTGTCTTAAGATTTTGAAAAAAAAATATATATATATACAGTACATTATTGTACAGTACTGTATATACAGTACATCTAAACAATGATAAGACATTGTCAGATTTTATTTATTTTTTTTTTGGGGTCAAACTTAATAAGTTCGAATGTTTTGGTAGCTTCAGTCTTTTATCTGAATGTAAATAAACAATATCCCAACTTACAGGAAGTCAGTCATAAGCAAATGTAACAGGTGAAATTTCGTTACGGGTCATCAGTATGATGACCACTTTTTACCCAAGACCTTTAGCGGTATGTTGAAAGTCTATACTGTACTATATAGAAGGTCAATAGTTTGGGCTAGTGTGGAGGCAGGGTGGCCCGAGAGTCATATGCAGTACAACGAAAAGGACGATTACACTAGGTAAAATTTCCGCCATTCTCACTTCTCACTCCTACATAAAAAAAAAAAAAACACCACGGTCTTAATCACACTAAAATTTATCGCCATGTTCTCGTTCTGCCGTTTGTGGAGCAGCAGAAGAGGCGACAGGACTTTTTTTTTTCTCAACTGTACAAGAGAGTTGGCACTGTATGCAGTAAAGATGGGGGTAAAATACATACTGTACATGCTCAACCCTACCTACACCCTGTACCTAATTGATCCTTGACAAGTCTATGGTGCCTTTGTATGGGTGTTGTCTTAAAATATACTGTTAAGTGTTATGAAAGGAAATTTCTTGCCAACCTTAACTGCTATCATCATCTTTGGATAATTTACCCAAATCACACTACTGTATCACCATGAATTTAAAGCTGTGAGCCAAGAATGGAAAGTTGATGATTGGTAGACACTCTAAGAGCTGGTGGAGCCTCAAATCAACTTACTATCATCATCTTGGAATAATTTTCACCTCATCACCCTCCTCCCTATGATGCCACACCACCTACGAAAGGGCTCGCCACCCACTTGGCACCACAAAAGCCTGCCACTGCACCACAACCACCTCTTGCATCACAACAACCAGGCTCGACCACCCAATTTGCACCACAAAAACCTACCGCTGCACCACCACAACCACCAGAGCTCAGTAGTTGCCAGTTACTTTCCACCTCAACTTCAGACTCGTCACACGCGATAATTATAAAATCTTATATGGTTTCTACGACTGAAATTTCATGTGAAAAAAAATCTTTATCTTTCATGTTCTTTGTTTTTGGTTGGGGGGGTTATGTTTACAGTACTCGCTTCCCTAGACAGCCAACTAATGGGTATCTACCAGAGAAATATTAAAGAATGGGATTTGAGGTACTGAAGACACTGTTTCCCTCCCTTCAGTATAAGATTTTTTTTCAACTTTTTTTGTATTGCTTCATCTTACACCTACAGTACTGTATACCATTCAAGTGTGCTTATATGAGGGGGTGTAAGTGGTAACGTGTGTACAGGTATCTCGCAAAGGTTAGAGTCCTGTTTGGTCTGGACACACATTAGAAGAGAGTTATCCAGCATGACCGTCACTACCAAACATCGCAGGTTTCTCGCCCGAATGGCTAGTACAGTACGCCGAAAACTGGTGAAAATGACAAAAAGAAGAAAAAAGCTACTAGCTGACTCTTAATTATATATGAGCCTCTTTCTGTACAGCACTGCCATTGTGGGTATGTTGAAGGCTAAACTGGGTTATTAAAATACATGCTGTAATTAACAAATAAATTCTTATCAAAGCATTCTAAGTGATATAAAATATATCTATAACTTTTAATTTCCTCAGACGAATTTACTCCAACACTTTCTTTTGGTAAATTATATCCTCCCCAAGTGGAAACAATGATAAGATACTTTACTATTAGACGGTGGCTGTGGGGCTGAAAGACACTCAAGAACCTCTTACGGAAACACTCATATTTAATGATACTTAATATTTACTGAAGGTATTTTCTTACATACATACACTGAGTTCTGCTATAACGCGTGTTTTGATAACGCGAATTTCCCCAAACGCAATTTATGAATAGAGGAACAATATTTGTATAACGCGAACGCTTGTTTGCTGTAACGCGATTTTTGCTTACTATTTCTCCAATTTTGTGGTATTAACTGTGAATATGGTAAAGAAGAATATCTCCAAGAAGCGTTCTTGTGATCGAATTCCCGGTGATGATCGTAAAAGAAAGGATATAATACTTGAAGAGAAGCTCGATGTTATCAACCTCAAAATCACCCTTCTCCCCCATCAAGTTAGGTATATTCATATTTTTTCAAGGTAAAGTGTTACATTTACTGTATGATTTCATTATTAGATATGAATGTAACATTTATTTAGACTGTGCTATCCTTTGTGTTAGGCTAACTACTAATTTTTTTTCGATTTCGAGTAGTAATCTGCACCTAACCCTATTTTCTCCATAAGCCCTGTTATTTCTATTACGCAATTTTCTATAACACGATATTTTACAAGAACACAACTATCACGTTATAGCAGAACTGATTGTATAAGATCAGCCCTAGTAAATGTTTCCGAAAATATCAGAGTATATTTATTTCATTTTTAAATATAATTCGCCCCTCCTTCCTGTAGGGGGTTCAGGGGCTTGGTAGCAGCCTTCTTACTTTACTTATAAATCCAATAAATTACTGGCCTCAACTTTTATCATTAGGATACAGTAATGTTGCTTAAAAGGGCCTTTCCATTTTGATCCCAGAATAATGTTCTAAAATAGTGTACAGTACTTCAGTAACTACTCATAATAACTTTTAAACAATAGCAAATGTTGTACAAAAAATAAATAAATATATATACTATGAAACTACTGTACTGTAGCTACTTACAAAATATTTTAGACAAATATACTCACCAAACCATGGAAGTTTCATGTTCAGGGTTTGCTTGCCTTCACATTGATAGGAAGATATTTGATATTCTGAACACATGAGGTTTCTAGTTACTTACTTGCCAGGTAATAAAGTCCTTCCTGTAAAATGTTATCACTCCTCATGGACCCTTCACATTAGAGCCTCCTGGGACAGGACAGAGTGGGTCGAGGTCAACAGTTGAAAACATGTTATGATAAGTGGAAGTGATGGTGGTAAGCTGCCTCTGAAGAGTCGAGTTTCTTAACTGAAGCTGATCAATTTGCTCCTCCAGCTTGCGTACATGATTTCGAAGAGATTTCTCATTGTGATCCTTTTCAGAACGTAATGCAGAGAGCTGAGCCTGGTAGCGTGTGGCTAGAGTCTGTGCCTCCACATACTGCTTGTGAGAGGCACTGTCTCTCTCGGTTAACTGGGTCTGAATTCGATCTGATTCTTGGTTTTGTTGTAATCTGTAACGCTCTACTTGGGAGGATAAACTAGCACATTCGCGGATTCTTTCCTCCAGCTGAGCCGACGTATGTTCTAATATGGTATCCTTGGTGGACAACTGTTCTCGAAGGTGACTCACTTCCCTCGTCACCTCCTCCAGCTGGTGGTGTATGGATAAAATATTTTCCTTGTGGTTTGCAATTTCCTTCTCTCTAGTGGTGCTCTGTTCACGTTCTGCTTTGAGCTTACTTTCTTTCTTGCTCAGTTTCTCTCCCATTATCTTAACTTGATCTTGCAATGTTTGCTTTTCTCCTAGTGCTTGCTGGAGTAACTCCCTCGTGTCCAGCAATCGTTGTTCCGTCTCCTGCAATGTCTTCGGAAGGCTTTGCAGGACATCCAGGTGACCCGTTATCTGCGATGCACCCATCTGAAAAAATATGTAATATATACACTTATCAGCAAAATAAATATATAGAACAACTTACAAGAAATACACAGAGGAAACCCAAGTCTACCTTAAAAACTAATCCAATCTGAAAGGTGTCATTCTGATCAAAGGCTTTAATTATACACACAAGCCCAGCTACTGTACTCTACCAGATGTGAAAGTAAAGTGGGCAGACTTTTCGTCACCAGTCTATTGAATACCAAGTCATAATAATGAAATTTAGATAATAATGCCTTTATTTTGGAGGTGATAAAGCCATGGTTAGGTTAAATTAAGTTTATATTGAACTAGTGACATATTGTACTAGAACTGAAAGTAATACACTGTACTGTACTATTTTATAAAAGTTCTTGGAAATTAAAGCATTCACAAAGTACCAAATACAGTGGAATGGCTGGCAAACACAATAACCAGTTCCACCACTGTACCCAAGCAAGTATAGAGCTAACAGGAGAAAAGTAAACCTACACTTACACGTGACTCAAGTTGTGAACACTGATGAATGAGCTTTATATTTTTTTGTTCGAGATCTTTGTACTGATACTGCAGTGATTCAGCTTTTTTGTTCTTCGATCTGATTTTCCTTTGTAGGTCATCATTATCCTTCTTCAGATCATCGTTACCTTTCTCTAGGTCAATGTAATCCTTCTTCAGGTCATCGTAATTCTTCTTCAGGTCGTCATAATCCTTCTTCAGTCTGTCAGCATCATCTTCTTGTTGTCTCCACACCTGCTGGAAACTCTCCCTCCACTCCTGTAAACATTGACTTATTGTGTCTTTTATAACAGAAACTGTATTAACTGAGTCCTCTCCCCCAACACTCAAACTTTCAACTCTTTTCACCAAGTTTTCTAATGTTTCACTGTACTTCTCAAATCCTGCTATTATAAAAGGTGTTCCAGAAATAGCCTGATCACCTTTATCATGATTTTTTCCTCTACTATTGGCATGGTTTGCTTTTTCGCTTTTGTTACCATTTTCATCATCTTTTAAATTGTCGGTTTCTTTTGTTTTATCATTACTCCTACCAGGTACCTCATCACCAGCTCTTGCAGCCCCAGTCCTTCCTTTTTCTCGTTCTGTTTCCTCACTTTTGCTACTGACACTATCGGAGTCTTCGTCTTGTTCTGGGCTCTCGGTTCCAATAGATCTAGACCGTTCACCATTTTTACCTTTGTTTGACCTCTGCCGTCCATAAGGTTCCCCATTCTGATGACTTACTGCCTCATCGTGTGTTTCATTACTGGTTCTTGCTGATGTGACTTCACTCTGGGCTTTAGTTAACCTTGCCACTAGTTCTTGAACTTGCTCGGCATGACGCTGCTCAGAGCTCAGTAGCTTCGCCTGTAGTTCTTCGAGCTGGTCCTTATAACCCTGAATAGCTCGATCGTACATTTCACGGGTCTCATTCAAGCGTCTCATCCACTCCTCCTCCAACATGGCAGTGTCGATGTTTCCGGCACTAGCATTCTGGTTTCTCCGGGATTCTTGGAGCGAGATGTTTTCCTTCAGAGTCTGCATGTGCCTCTCACAGTCCACAATGTAATCATCCTTTTTCATGATCTAGAAAGAACGTGTAAATGAGTCAGGGGTCGAAATTGGATATGGCTAAAGAGCACATGCTAAAAAAAACCCTCACTACCTGTATATGCACGACATAATGTAAACTTTTAACATAATCAAGACACCTTATATTACCAACAATAAGTATTCCTACCTCTCTTCTCAGTGCTTCTAGTTCACCCTCGAGTCTTGCTACAACTCTCGGACCACACGTTATATCCTCACGATCCGAGCCGTTGAAATAATCTTCATGATCGCCGGACATTCCCGTGAGACTCTTCAGCTTTTGGTTTTCCGACTCGACCTGTTACAAAATGAAGAGATTTTTCATTAACACACGCCACTCTTGGCTTAATTTACCTGTTGTATTTTAACTAGCCAATAATATACCTAGAACAAATAATTTTTCCCCACAGTATTCAGAGTAGTCAGTAACATTATAGTTTAAATTTAACTTTTCCTGTAGAATTTTATATTGCCAAAAACAAAACTGAGAACAATTTATTATTTCCTTAAATTATTTTGTGTAACCAATAAAAGTAAAAAAATATTTAGCTTTAGTTATGAACTTTATCCTTTACAGGCTTAAAAAAAATTATCACTGAAAACAACATAAAAAAATGAACTCGAGTGCAGTTGAGTGAGGCCCAAACCCGAGTGTTTTAATTTTTTTTTACCGAGATTTATTAAACATTACCAATGGTTGGTCGAGTTACTGTACCTTCAAGACGTAATGAAGCAGATCTTCATATTTCTTCTTAAGAGATAAAATAACGAATTCTTCCCTACTTCCAGTTCCCTGTTCACCTCCCATGCTCTCTCTACTTCCTCTTTGTGCTTCTTGTTGCCTTTTGGAACGCTGTCGTAATTGATGAATCTGAAAGACATATACAGTATAGTTACACAAAGCTGAAATCCCTTATCCTGTCTGCTACAATCTGTTGGATGACAACCATTGTGTGAGAAGAGTTAATTTAGCCCAGAGTGTTGATGTGGCTAGTGGTCAGCTCAGCACACACACCACATCAGGTTAATACCCCAACACCCAACCAGCCATGGGACTGAATTTGTGTTTCTTGGGCTGGGATTCAAAGTACAATTAAATGGATGCCAAGAACTGCTGGTTTAACAAGCGATTGCAATTTAGTCAACCTGTCACTACAAACTAGTTAAAAGTTCTGAGAGAGAGAGAGAGAGAGAGAGAGTACTAGTCATTACGGAGGTGACTAACACAGCTAAAAATATTTATATTATCTGTAACTACTGTAATTTCTTGCAATTCTCTCTTAAAATTTCAAAAGAACAAAAACCTAAACCAATGCATTACTACACGTTTGGTCAGCCATTATCACACTAGCTGTGGCCGGGACGATGGTGTGTCGATGGATTGATCTATCAAAATCAATTACCTAAATACAATTATAAAACAAGTACAATCTCCCTTCCTAATGGATTCCTACCAACTGAGTGACTAATGTAAATCTCCCTTACACAACTTCATTTCAATACATCCTGACAGATTCAACCATAATTAGCCCTTGTTCATTCATTTTACAATTTTGAGCTCTCTCTCTCTCTCCTATTCATCCATCATTCATCAGTATCTCTATCCATCTACTTATCTCATTCACTGTTCTTCAACTTGGTTTTATTATGTGACATTACAGAAAAATAAATAAAAATAAAAACCGCACCTTTCTCATGAGTTTTTTATTTTCCTCTATCAACGCTGCATTATTCTGCGTCAGTTCACGTAAATTCCTGAGTTTGTGTCTGAGGGCTTCTTCCTCCCTGGCAAGTTCTCGTGGACTCCTGGTATCATCGCCCTCTGCTTGTTGACTGTGATCTGTGTGAGGTTGTTTCTCCTCCCTTCTTCTGCTTCGCTGTATGGAGGTAAATATTCCACATTAAGTTTTCTATCTTACATCCGACTGGTAGAAAATATTTCAAAACTTAATAATAATAAAAGAATTTGAATTAACCTAATCTACCCTGATCAAGCAGAGGTAGTGGGAATCAAGAGGGACGTGATTTCCCCGTACTCACTATAGTTTCCTCACTTGGCAGATCCCATTAACAAAATACCCTGTAATACCTAACCAACTTTTAATATACCTGTACTCTCTTTTGGTCTTATATACATTGCCATATATTTAATATATTACAGAGAATTACATTTTTAAGCTAAAGTAGGACTCTTGTAATTCATCTGATATTTTTGAAAATCTAAAGTTTAAGATCTATTAAAATTTGGGGCTAATTTGTCTTACTGATTGTCATTTGTGATTAAGTGATAGCAAATAAAGGGATGAATCTATATTAGTTTGTGCTTCAAGTGACTGTGCAGCCTGATGGGGAAAGACATAAAAGATGGGGAACACACAAATATATGAGAATGAAACACACCTTTGACCTATCATCTTGTTCTGGTAAATTCTTCTTACTCCATTTCTTTACGGTGTTACGCATATCTTTTGACAGGTGGTCACCCTGACGTACTTTTGAGAAAGCTTCCTGTAAGAGAACAAGTACTGTACAATTTTGTCATACAATGTTGTGGAAGTGTGGTAATAAAAAAATAATTGTTTGTCAGTGAATGAGTGACAAAGACAGAGGTGAGGTCATAGATGAAAATAAATACATATCAGATGAAAAGACATTACAATTAATATGGTTAATATACGACCGGTGACTGTCAGTGGTTCGGTAATTATGGAGAGCGTTTTTAGGCACAGTTTTGTACGCTGATTACTTTCACTTCTATTAATTTTCTTGGGCAAAAGGTTAGGTTAGGTTTTCTTAGGTATCTCCACACAATATCAGCGGACAGTTATTATCAGAATAATTACCATTAACATACAAGAAATTTTAAGTGTATCATAAGAAAAATGAAGCCTCTCAGTGCAGCTGGTGACCTTGATTACTTTATACACAGCGGCTCTCAACCTCATCTACAACTGTAAGGACTAACATAATGATCCAAACAAAGTTCTTAAATGTATTACTGTACCTTGAGAACTCTGGCATCATTGTACAGATGTCGTAATGAGTACTGGCCCTCATCATCATCTGTCACCCAGCCTTGGTGACTTCTGTCCATTCTCTACAAATTAGACAGGAATAAGAACTAGAGAAAGACACAGTTAAGCCAGATGAATGTTACTGGGACGTGTAGAAGGGATGCATAAAACATATCTGGTAAGGCAGTGGAAATGAATGACAGTACAGTGAATGAGAACCTAAATGTCTTTGTGGTTTATGACTTAATCCACTCTGCACCATACTGGGAAAAAAAGATTGTAAAAATGAGAAAAAAAAATGGAGGGAGGTAAACAAAGGCAAGATGGTCATGCAGTAGTGTTAAATATGGATGAATAACAATATTAGTGAGAGAATAAAACTCACGGGAGATATATAGAGTATTTGAAAGGAGTGATTGATGGTCATTAAAACACAATAGTAATAGATTATTTTTATGCCTTTAAATACTGTGATATTTTTCAATATATAAAAGAATAAAATATTAATTAATGGTGTATAATCTGATAAATGTCTATATATACAGGTATAAATCACTCCCCCAGAACACACACACACAAGTATCAATAATAGAAATACTTACAGATGATTGTCTAGAGTACGTTAACAAATCTGGATTGGAATGAGACCTTCTGTGTAGTGAAATTTCTTCCTAGTAGAAAAAAGAAAATGGAATAGAAGTTAAAATTAAATAAACTTATGATTCTTGTTCTGTCACAATAAAATCAATAAAATAATTCTTATAGCGTAGTTATCGTACCATAATATGATATACAATACATGTAAGGTGAAAACTAAAATAGTAAAGTATATTAATGGAAGCAAAGATGAGACATTAATTTAAGTACCAGTAATTATTTGGATTTTGACTGTTGCTAGTTTGGAAGATAATTTGGGTATATTTTTTCTCAATATTTGATGCGTAATACAATGGGGATGAGCTATTTTATGGAAATGATAAAAAATTTATTGTTTTTTTAAACTTCCGAGTTGAGAATCACTTAGACCGTTTTCCATTGAAGAGCAACAAATCATAACCTTACCATTATAACCTAACCTAACCTTAGTCACAGAGTGGCTGGTGTGGAGAATGATCAAGAGTTCACAGGGGTTGGCACAATAACATCTACAGTCGATAGCTTTCCCTGCTGATAAAAACTTCTCAACTCGAAAATTGAAAAAAATAAATAAAAAATTTTGCGTTTCGAAAAAAAGAGACTATCTTCATTGCATTAAACATCACATATTGAGCAAAATGAAACCAAAATTGTCCGTCAAACTAACACCAGTCAAGATTAAAAAAATATCCAAAATACCTAGTGGCAATATAAAGTACGTACAGTACAGCATATCATACACTAACACCAAAAATAATACAATACACATAATACAAAAAAAGCTCAAAAATTCAAATTAAAAGTTAAAAGACGTAGAGGAGAGCGCCATCATCCATACCCCATGAGGCCGCGTTGTGCGACACGGAGGAGGAACCCAAGGTCGAGGATGGAGGTGTGACGGGCAGGAGCAGCGCGATGATTCTGGCTGTCTGAGGGTCTTTAAGAACTTCTGGTAGCGACGTACTCTCCTATCTCGTAACATCTGCGGAAATAAAGTTATGTGAAAAATATGTAAATAGTAAGTTCCCCACAAAATTATATACAGTAGCAGTAATTCAGAGAAATGGTATAATTATCGTTTTGGTCATGCACCTATTTCCCAAAGGTCAAAATGGTTCAAAAGACAAAAATAAAACCCACCGGAAAAACATAATTTCAACGTTTTCTACCCTAACTCAATCTACCCTAACCTAACCAAACTTAATCTACCCTAACCTTACCCAACCAAACTCAACCTAACCTAAACTCGCTGTATGACCGAAACGTTAATAATACCCAGATTTTTTTTAAAATAGTCACAATAAATGGTTTTTATAGCATAGTAAATTTATTAGTCTTCTGTCTGGCTATTTTACCGTGATAATAAACGAATCTTGCAAGTGTTTTAAGATAAGTAAAAACAAAACATAAGTAAACAAAGTATAATTAACATTTACCGTATATATAATGAAGGTATACAATGATAAACGGTTAGGTGATTAGACCATTAACAGCCCAACCGTCATCATCGTCAACAGTCAATAATCACTTTAATTTATCCTCTTCGTCCACGGACAGTTCACCAGTCAGGGCATCGGTAATGGGTATATAAAGGCTTTTCAGTGACTTGTTTCCCTTGAGACTGTGACATCTAATGGGGCAGTCAACCACCACCTCCAGAAATGCCCTTTGAGGTGCTTATAACCTATTAAATCAACCTTTGCCAGCACCTTCCTGTTGAAGAGCCATTAAGAGTCAAGCCATTTATGTATGTTTAGTACCTTAATATAAGTCGAAGTTGTTATTAAATGGCATTATTAACCTTCTCTCACTCACCTGGCTGACGGTCTATCGTTAACTGGATAATTAAGACAAATAGAAGTCCTCCACTTACTACACAAACCTTTTAACTTCTTCTACCTCGTCCAACTGCATAAGATCTCAACCAGGAGGGCCATTGTAATCAGGCTGGGGTGGTGGAGTTACACAAGACTCGACCCGTAACCATCAGTGTCATAGGTCACCCTCGACGCCTACTGTAGGTCAACTGTTACAGAAGACTCGACCCGTAACCATTAGTGTCGCGGGTACCCTCGACGCCTGAGTCAGCTGTTACACAAGACCCAGCAACCATCAGTGTCGCAGAGTGCCCTCGACGCCTGGGTCAACTGTTACACCTAAGACTCGACCCGTAACAAAAGCATCATTGTATGGTCACCCTCGACGCCTGGGTCGCTGTTACACAGACTCGACCCGGCAACCCATCAGTGTCATGGGTCACCCTCGGCGCCTGGAATCGCTGTTGGTCTGTTTACATGATGCGGTGTTGCCAACTCGGGTTTTTCAACTGTCGCTGGCTGAGGTACTTACAAAAAGTGGCTAAGTAATGCTTCGTCTTCCATGGAAAGTCGCTAGCTATTATTCCCCCCCTTCAGTAATTTGATGCAAATAATATTTTCATAATGCCGACTATAATGGACTGAGTATAAATAAAATGCATTATGTAAAAATAAAAATATTATTTTGTTTAAAGTTTAATGTGCACACTTACCTATTATTCAATAGTAATTGCATCAGGTCCTCTCATGCATTACGATGAATTTTCTAATCTACATTAACATACTTTATTGTAAGAATTGCCTTTAATGTCGACAGTTTCATTTTGTTGCGCAATTTTGATTTCACAAAGTTCATATTACTAAATGTGCGCTCTACATCTGCGTTTGAATGCGGAAGAGATAAGGCAGCGAGTGCAATTTCAGCCAGATCATGGTAAGGGTTTTCACCGGTCGCATCTCTGTAATTTGCCACTTCTGACCACAATTTTAGGGTGTTAGATGTTTCTGTCCAGATTGTGTGATGCAGTTTTTTCCACTGGAAATCAATCTTGGTAAGGGTGCTGGAATCTTCTGTAAATAAGTGTGCCAAACCAAGTATATCTGATTTAATAGGCTTCAAGCATTCATCGGCATTCAGAAAAGAAATAGACTGCAGCACACGAATGTTGTCAGGTAAGAGTTGACGAAGTTGTTTTATGAGTTCAACCCGTTCAAATGTATTGTCCCTGTAACCCCGTTGCTATATATTATGGCTCGAAATTAGGAAAACTGAGTTTTCATGGACAGTCTCAAAGTATCCAGAAAGTCGCTAGATCTCAGTGGATATCTCTAGACAAGTCACAAATCGCTCTAAAATGTCGCTAGAAAAAAACAAAAAGCTCTAGATCTAGCTACAAAGTCGCTAAGTTGGCAACTCTGATAAGATGAGCAATGTTGATAAAAATACTGTAACAAAAACCCACAGTAATTATTATTTTTATTTTAACTGTTAATATATACCCAGCCTAAACTAACTTAATAATCTTTAAGTCATCTTTTAATTTTTAATGAGTTAATTTATATCTTATTGTTACCTGAAATGTTCTGAAAAATATTTAGCTTCACAATTCTTGATCGCAATGAATATTTAACATTAACTATATTGCCCTTTTGACAGTTGAGTGTAGTACTTGAAATATTTGTTTATTTGTCTTGTTCATATTTGAGTTCTACTTCACATGTATTTATATTAAGATTATACATCTATAATGGTATAAACCTTCATGTTTTGGGTTACTTTCAGATTGGTTTATACAGTTGGGTCATAAACATTTAAGTTATAGTGTACTTATTATAATCTAAACTAAAAATAACAAATAAACAGTAAATAAAATAAGATAATGATATAATAGTGATGGAAGACATTAACATTAAAAAAATATATAGATAAACATTTATACTGATGGTCCTTGACAGTATACCCCGGCTGGACGGTGATTGGCTGATATGTTCCTCCAGACTCGCAGATCTTAAACGTGATTGGTGGGGAGAAGACAGAGTTTGTTTGCTGCACGCGGTAGTTATCCTCGTTCGTCTTCACTAAAACTACTTAATATAGAAAGGTAAGGACATTAAGATACAAATAATGGCGTTTGTGTAGTCGTGAAGAAGCTGGGTATAGTTAAATATAAGAGAAGAAAGGAAGATGAGGAGGATAATGGAGATGAGATGATTTTTTCTTTTATCCAGTTTTATTTTAAATCTATATAAATTTAGTTTGTATTTTTAGTTAATATTGTATCATATTGTATGTGAATTCTTAGTATAGTCAATCAAAATAAGTTAGAACCAGTAGGTCATGTGTTAAGGTGGCTATAGTACCGTCATAATCCACGAGGGGCGCCACTATCTCCCTCCCCCCGGCCACTGAACAGAAGGTTAATATTTCACTTTATCCCTGGTTAACTATCGTGGTGTGTAATTACAGTAACCAGCTGTGATTAAATGAACCAACCCAACGTATTTAACTAACTAATCGGTGGAGGCTAGACTTGGTTTGTTCATTTCGTGGTCAATAAGTCGTGTGATGTAACAGTTGCTCATAAGTCGTAGTGTTTGACCTTGCGTATGTTTGGTATGGTAAAAGTCGTAAATATATGGTAAAATTATCGTTTTGTTAATGTACCAATTTGGGAATTCGTTCAAAACTCATCAAAAGTCACCGGGGAAAACCATAATTTCAGCCTAACCTAACCCAGACTAACCTAACCTTACCTTAAAATCCTAAAATTCTCTACATAACCAAAATGATAATACAGTAATACCAAAAATATTACCGTATTATGAAAAATATTATTCCTTACCCAACTGTTCTCCGTCCTGAACATAATGTACAGCCACGTGCTCCAGTGGGGTCATGTACCCACCTAACCTAACTGTATGTGGCGTTGTAGTGTCCATGCATAGGTTAAGTGGTCTTTTAACGGCTGTTGTGTGCAGTCATTGATTAAATAAACTTACTATTTTCCATTGTTTGTATACCTGTACTGTCATTGTACTGTACAGGGTGAACATGTATGACATTATTACTTTACTTAATAAATGTGTTCCTTGTTTCTGTAAAACCCATTAATATAATAAACTAAGCCGAGAGATACTGTAGTGGAGTACGCTACAATACAACTTATATTTGTCTATACTGTTTTATTAAAGATAAAGGTGGGTGCAGTACTGTGAGTTGTTGTGTTTATAAGTCTGTCAGTCAGCATATATATGTATACTGATTATTATTCACATGATATCTTCCTAGGGTGCCATTTCTGCTTCTCTAAACACATAGTCATGAAGTAAAGTATTACAGCAGATTTGATGAGATCAGTAACTCTCCAATTACTACTTCAGGTTGGAAGCAGAAATGGCATCTTCCCAAGTCAAGTCACCTCCGGGCAAACAGGGTCGAGCGAGCAACGTTGCCAGTGACCTGACTCTCCCGACCCAGCGCGTCAAAATGATCATGAAGAGTTGTCCCGATGTGGAGACGGTCTCTCAGGAAACGCTCCACCTCATCACCAGAGCCACGGAGTTATTTATCCAGTATTTATCGGAAGAATCTCTGACAAATTCCAGCAAGAGAGACAGCGTCGACTATGAAGCCTTGGCTGATTCTGTTCACTCTATTGATCACCTGGAGTTCTTAAAAGAGGCCATTCCCAAGAAGGTGATGTGGGCCGAAGCTCAGAGGTTGATTGAGGAAAACAGCAATAGGTTTGAAGGATTTTTTTAAGAAACATATATTGGACTCTCCAGTACGTCGGTCTAGTAATTTAGCCAATGAACGTTGTTTTTTTCGATGGCAAATGACTCGATGAAACTGAGAAACAGACTGTGTATGTGATTTACTACAGCACAAAACTAATGTTTTTAGACTGAGTTATTGACCAAAGTATTTTTACTGTACTCTATTTAATTTATGTTTAATATCAGTTAGTTATTTCAAAGGTATTTTTATTATGTGTCCCGAAGAAAATTTTGTGCTAATTGAATCTCGGTCTGCTCTAAATTGCACTTTACGAGTTATACTTAGTTGAAGACAATATGGAGAAGGTTAGACGATACATTACTGTACATTAATTGCTTTGTAAATGTGATGAATGGGCTCAAAACCTCAGTTAATACTCTACCCTGAAATACAATATTTAGGGCTCACTAAAGTGGCCAAAGAACTCATCTTTTTGTGAAGCATTTAAGATGGTGTTTATTGTTCTCTGGGTTGGTGAAGACACAAGATTTTATTTTATTTTTATTTTATTTATTTATTTATTTATTTTTTATCTCTCCATGGGATTAATCCACCAGACACAGGTCAATGACCCACATCAGGGCCTGGGGACGAAAATATAATAACAATAAATAAATAAATAAAATGAAAAAAAGATCAATAGTGAGAAACAATATACATATGTATGTTGTGTTGTCATAGTAAGAGAAACAATTGAGACCCTGCAATTGTGTGTAAATGAGGCAGAAAGTCAGATCAGCAACCTGGGACTTGGTCACAATTTTTGTGATGCCGTATGGCAACAGGTTCTACCGTTAGACAACACATTATGCTTCCAATATCTTCCCAGGCGGTAGTACCTCCCAACTACCTACCTACCTGAAAAGGAATTCACGTATACCTGTGTGTGTGTGTGTGAAGGTGTAATAGATTCAGAGATGAGGAACAATTTCAGGACAACAAGATTCCTCCCAAGGAATTTGCAGGGCAATGATGCTCCTGTGATGATTTTAAATTGGACTCTTTTTTTTTCACTTTGACATTTAAGGACAATGAACCCCCTCTCCTGTGATGATTTACGAACACAATATGACTCTTCTCTCTTAGTAATTTTTAAGACAATGAGGATCCTCTCTCTAGGTGGTGAGTTACTGATCAGTTCCTCAAGCCTGTTATTTCTTCACTGATGGACTATGATATTATGATTTATCCTGTTTATTGTACACCAGCTCGTTGGCCCGGCAGTACTGTACAGGGTGCCTGACTGTAGGAGAAAAGTGAGTTTTGTTATCTTTTTGAACATGACAATTTTTTTAACTTTTGGATAGTTTAGTTTTTAATAACTGAAGAAAACATTCAAAATGTTATGTAACCTATCCTAAATTAGCCTAACTAACCCAAATTAACCTAACCAAATCTAATTAACCCTATCCAAACTAACTAACCAACTAACCTTACCCCCTAAAATGCATCTAGTTTTATTACTTTATTTGTTAATGGTTTTATATAAAGTGCAACTGTATTTCCTAGCCAAAATTGTGACTTTTTTTCTAGTCACCTAATTTATGAGACGCAGGTTTTATTCTGCGGTGGGGTAGGTTGGTGGTGTTATACAGCACAGTACAGTACTATGGTGTGGTGTAATAAATGGCATAAAGAATGTTAGGTTTTACTATATATTGTGTGTACCGGTACTTGTGTACTTGGCAAGTATTTATAGAAAGTAATGATTAACTAAGTTTAGAATGTAATTTTATGTGTGTAATGAATTTACTCTGTTAAGAAAAACATTTTATAAGTGTATGTTGAAGTTTAGGGTAATTTAATGTTATCAGTTCAGTGTAGAACATATTTAAGTAACAAAAAGTATATACAGCTCCTCCCCGACTTACGACGGGATTAGTCCAGGTCGTAAGTCGAAAATGCTTAAATAATACATAGAAAATCTAAAATGGGTGTCTCTTTTTCTTCTCAGCACCACAAAACTCACTTTTAAGCTTGCCAGCCATTTTAAAGTGAATTACAAACGAAAAAATTTTCTGTGTACTGACGTTGGGACTCGAAAATACGTAATTTGACAAAATTTTGGTACAACTGAGGGAGGTCGTAAGTGCGGGTGGTCGTAAGTCGAGTAGGTCTTAAGTCGAGGAGGAGCTGTACTTTATGTATTCAGCAGCAGCAGTTATCATGATATACCTTGTGATAAGTTAAAAAAATAAAGTATACGATAAAGTAATGGTACTTTACATTCCAAAAGCCAAAAACAAACCTACACAGGATATCCATTGTTCCATTAACTGAAACTGTGTAATGTGACAAAGTTCTGTCTTTCTTTCTCATTCTTTTTTCCTTATGACAATTTTTATTTTCCATGTAAGGATTATATAATGTGCATTAGACTTAAAACATTCATCAGTATATTTTGTTATTACTGAACCCCAGAAGGAAGTAAACCCAGTTAAAGACCGTGTACTGTAATTACTATAGGTTGATGACAGCCAATGAAGAATACCTTAATAAGTTAGCTAATGACCGAGTGATAGACATTTATAAGGTATTAGAGCCCATATGATTACCGTTGGATTATTTACAGGTGAAAAAAAATGGCAGATGATGTGGAACCAACAATTGGGACAATGGCGGTGGAGGAGCCTCTCGACCTCATCCGCTTGTCCCTCGATGAGAGAATTTACGTCAAGATGCGGAATGAACGGGAACTTAGAGGCCGCCTCCACGCTTACGACCAGCACTTGAACATGATCTTAGGGGACGTAGAGGAGACTGTGACTTCTGTAGAGGTATGTATGGCTCGGTGGTTCTTAACCTAACATAACTTCTTATTATTTATGACTATTATAATTACTAACCTCATTATGCACTTAAAAGACCTTAATTGTTGAAGCACAGTAATAAAATCATTAAGATCATAATGTCAACAAGGTGATTTGAGGATGTACTGTGTGTTGGTTGTAACTCCCAAAGCTCTTAAGTACTAACACCAGAAATACAGAGGTTGGTAATATGGTTATTTTATAATTAAATTTGGTTTCTCCGATGAGCTGGGGTAACTACCCTTGTGTGCCCCTCAATAACCTTTACTAACATGTGACCATTTACAGCACTCCTAACACCATCGTCATCTCTGTTGCAGGTTGATGACGAGACTTTTGAAGAAGTCTACAAAACCACACGACGGAACATCCCAATGTTGTTTGTGAGAGGAGACGGAGTTATTCTTGTGGCCCCTCCCATGAGAGGTGGAGGGATGTGATGCGGCCACTTAGAAAAACGGAACTTCATTGTTTAATTAGATACAGTTGAGCAAATACTTTCTTGTATATTCTTCCAAGTACAGGTAGTTGGAATTAAATTAGTAATAAATTTAAATTATGTTAAAGGGATAGAGAATAACTTTTCTATTTTTTTTAGTGGGACAAAAGAGCCTTACATATACATTAACTTAATTTATCATGTTACTGGTATTAGATGAATTATTTTTTCAGTTTTGTTCACTGAAGAGATACAGAATTATTTTTGTTAAGTTACCTCCAATTGTTATCTCATTCTCACTTCTCTGACCATCAGCTCTCTCCTCTCACTTTCTATACTGTACTGTACTTTTCTTATGCCATCTGCTGTACTCTGACCATCTCCCTCTTTTTTTTTTCTATTAATTTTGTATCATGAACTACACTGTAGGTCGATTTATGCCATGAAGGTCAATTATAAAATCAATAAAATTACCTCAGCAGTTGGTATGTAATGATGATGATAAGTGTGAAAACTAGAGTTATTTTACATTCTTTAAAAGATTCTGAAAAAATAATGAGTTTGAATATTTTTATACCTAAAAAAAAATATGAACAATATGCATTACTCAGTTCACCAAATTTCACCGTGAGAATCTAAACTGGTGGTGAAATAAAATGTCAACATTACTGTTTATATAGATATATATATATATATATACTGTATGTATATTTATAAAAGTAAAAAGTGCCACCCAAATCACTCAATTATGTAATGGACTCTAAAATGCCTCAATAAAGCTGGGATACAGTATTTATTACAACAAGGGCATGTGACATGACATATTCAGCCTTCTCATTTAGATATAAGGCAGGAAGCTAAAGTGGAATACTGTACTATATTGCATTTTTTCCCAGCTGAGAAAAGATGCCCCCCCCCCCCCTCAAAATTTACAGCTGATTGGCCGTTGCAAACCTGTCCAATTTTGTCCCGAAGTAATGATGTATTTCTAAATGAGTTTATTCATAATCGTTGGGATGACCGTTTATGACGAGAAACATATGTAGCTAGATTATATAAAGATACATACATTCAGTATTTCAAACATAGGCAAGTAGGAAGTTTATTAGAAGTACAGTATTATACATGAATTAACTGTTAAACTCTGGTAGCAAACAACTTCATATTTTTCCCGCCTCTGCTAACGGTCGTGTAATATTTCAATGTGATTCTGATCTTTAAAAATGTTGTTTTTGCATAATGTAGTATTACTGATATGTAATTTGTCTTAGTATGCCTTATTGTGGGTAAAAATATGTATATATTAAATGCATCCTACAAAAGTGTGAATTTGCTACCAGAGTTTAACAGTTAATTCATGTATAATACTGTACTTCTAATAAACTTCCTATTTGCTTATGTTTGAAATACTGAATGTATGTATCTTTATATAATCTAGCTAAATATCTTTCTCGTCATAAACGGTCATCCCAATGATTATGAATAAACTCATTTAGAAATGCATCATTACTTCAGGACAAAATTGGACAGGTTTGCAACGGCCAATCAGCTGTAACTCTTGGGGAGGGGGCCAGGCATTTTTTTCTCAGCTGAGAAAAAAAGCACTATAGTTGTCAGTGGAGTTTGGCAATACAGTAATTCAGAGGTACAGTACAGTCGCCAGCACAGCTCTCAAAATGTACCTTCCACTGTACAGTACAGCACCAGGTACAAGTGCAGGTGACTGTACTGTACATATATAATAATTTAAGTTTTATGAGACCAGGGATTTGCTGACTTCTTCCTAGATGAAAATTAAAAGTTCGTATACTGTATTTTACAATAACAGACAAAACAACTCTACTATATCTGCGTGGGGCATATTTCTATCGTAGCCCGCCTAGAAAATGAGAAGACCACATATTAATAGACCTGACAATTATATAAAAGTCACTTAGAACTGAATGAAATATAAACAAAACAACAAAATGTATTAAAATATTATGTAATGACTACTGAACCATAGATATATTCTCAACAGTTTATCTCTGAAGTGAAAGATATGAATGAATAACGTATTACAGTACTACAAGACACGAGGCAAATAGTTCCTTGGGTGATCACATGATAAAAACAATAATACAGCTAAATGTATTTCATAATAATGCAGAAGAACTGGTTACAGCAGCACTGAAAGACCTATATGTTACAGCAAGGGGTAAATGTTAGTATTACAAATTATAATCAATATAATACTGTACAAGAACTTAAACTGTATCTTCTGTGTTACATTTACAGGTTCTAACATAGATTAAGAGCCTAAAACATTATGGAAAGTCTCGGCACAATCCAGCCATCAGGACAATACTGGTACCGGTATGTTGTATGAGAATTAGTACTGTTGTAGTGTATGGTTGTGCTGTAGGTACATTGGTTGTGAATATCGTACGTAAACAAATGTATCAACAGGAGTGGAAGGTAAGGAAGCAAGGATTTTATTACAACTATTACGATTGGCTATTTTAATCTTACAGCAGCATAAAAATTTGTACATATACTGTACACCTGTACATACACATTTCACATACTCCCACTTATCTCATCTCTGTATATCCAGAAACATCAGACAATCTCCATTTTTATAGTTCTTTGGGGTTAGGTGGTAAGTTGCCATACTCACATCCATTACTTGTGAATGCTACCGCGCTGTTCCCCGTACCCACTGACATTCTTGTGTTATTGAGCTGTTGTCTGTATGTGTGTCTTGATAAGTTTATTCAGTAGCATCATGTTATATCAGTCATTCTAATGGTAACCAACATACTCCATTAAGCTCTGGGTCAAAGAGGGAGTTTTTACTGTTAACTGTGCAGAGGAATGTGTTGGCTATGTCTACTTAAGGTTACCTTCAAATACTTGAAAGTACAGTAGATGTTCAGTGAATAATTTAACAGTTCCTACTACTAATATATATATATATATATATATATAATTTGCTTTCAACCATAACCATAGACTGCAAAAGGATGTACTGTACAGTATTGTGAAGCATCAGTTACCCCAAAGATTGGGTAGTCTAACTTGGTAATGTGGCTTTATAAACAGGTCTCAAATTTCATAGCTCAACAACCTAGTGTTTCCAGATTGAGGTCTGCTCTGACCTATCGAGTAGAACCTCAGTTGTAGAGCATTGTGGAACTCTTGTGTAACTCCCATTTTATTTACTGAAGATTACGGAAACTTGGGGTCCTGCCTCGAGGGTAATGGTTCTACACACAGTACTCTCTTGTTAAGGATTTATTACATTGTGTTCTAGTGCTCTGTGAGAAGACATTACAAGATTTTTCTGCTTATTAATTTTTCTCATTGACTTGAAATTGTAATGTGTCTTTCTCTCTCATTAATTCATAAGGCTTGTTTGAGCTGAATAATCTGAATCATTGTGGGGGGCAGCATCCACTGTCAGATGAGCCAACAGAGTACAATGTACTACTGCCACATGCTCTTAATAATCATAGATATGCTGCTATCCTTTCCCAGTATTAATCTTATGAGATGCCTATGGGACCTTGGGTTAGAAGGCTTGATATTCCCAGGAGATGTAAGACCTGCTTAACTTGGGAAATACAGTCATTAGGAGTCTTATGTGTTGCACTAAATACTTATTAAGGACTGACCAAGAATTTGAGATATCAGATTATACTGTAAAATGCAATTACATATCCAGTTATATTTAAATCGGTTTTTAACCGTCAAGAGAGCTTCGTTAGTCAACACCCAGATGCACAAACAGACAAATAACATTCCAGGTCCCCTTTAACTACATAACGACACAAAACAATGATGTGATGATACTTGTCAATATCATTTTGTATTCTACTTCCATACACAGCTACTGTATCTTCTTAACTCCTTCACTATGGGGACGACACTTTTAACATTTTAATTAGCTAATGCCAGATGATTTTATTCAGTTCAGGGGAACCCACACACGAGGGTTTAATTACATGGATATTCACGTAAAATGAATCGGTCATGTACACGAGTTGACAAACGAGAATCTTTGGTTCAATGATATATTAATATCTGATAGCAGCAATTTGGACTTAAAATAAATTTATATGTCATGATGCACAACTGTTTGAAGAAGTAAGAGTTGAGAGATCTGGGGATAATGAAGGTGAAACAACAATAATGGAAGGACATGATAAAATGTAATACAATACAGTACTCTATCAGCCATATACCACTCACAAGAGCACCAACCTTGATAGCAAAAGACAATCATCTTATACTGTACAATAAAAGTAAACAAAAATAGTATACAAATTGACTATTAAATTAAATGTTAACGGTTTAACCCGTCCCTTCCCACAAATCATAATAACCCCATCTAGTACAGCATGCCATAATGCTGTCACTGCTACACGTGCAAGCTCGGCCATGCGGTAAGATAGACATTAAATCATGGAGCTGTAATAATATCAGGTGAACTAGTCACTAACAGCAGGATACAGGTTATTGAACATGGTACACACAAATTCCTGTTCCCAAAAGTTACTGTCATGCCATCAGATTATATTACTGTACTGTATTAACCTGTTCCGTACTGTGCTTATTGAACTGTATACCATTAGTAAATGATACAATCTGGATTTATTATTTAACATGCCATTAATATAGTTTGTTAAATATCTGAAGCAGGTGGAAACAATAACTGGACCAAAGAATAAAATTTCCCCTTTGTATCCATGAGAATCACATTATATAAATCTTCAAACAAAACTCATTGTATTCAAATAACCCAAACACTCGTGAACCAAGGGTGAGAAATAGTCTCGGGTTATGTTAGGTACATTTTAACTGCCAGGTAAAAATTCTACCTACATTTTCTCCCTCTTAGTTCTTAAATTGTTAACTATCATGTGCTGCCTCTGACTGTGGGACACCCTGAACAGTAAAGGGAATGATTATAATTTATTTCTTAAATTTCATTCCCCTCGAATAGAAAATCCTACAGACTACTTAATACCAAATAATAAAAATGACTACATAATTAAACACATGTATCAGTATATTATAAAGGTAACTGTATTCTTAAAAATAAAGTACATAATCAAAAATTATATACAGCTCCTCCCCGACTTACAACCACCTGGACATACGACCGCCTCAGTTGTACCAAAATTTTGTCAAGTTACGCATTTTCGAGTCCCAACGTCAGTGATTGTGCTGTGTACTGACATAATTTTCGTTTGTAATTCCTTTAAAATGGCTGGCAAGCTTAAAAGTGAGTTTTGTGGTGCTGAGAAGAAAAAGAGATACCCATTTTAGATTTTCTATGTATTATTTAAGCATTTTCGACTTACGACCTGGATTTGGGTCCCTAACCAAGTCGTAAGTCGGGGAGGAGCTGTACTACAAAAGCCTCAAACATAATTAAGGAATGAATCATATGTGTCATGGAAGATTCTTAACACCACATCTTGCAACAACTGAGATCATATTGCTAGTGCCACTCTCTTTATAAGTACAGCATTTAAACTAAAGAAAACAATGGAAAAACTAAACGTAAACATTAAGAATATTTCCCTTTACTATAAAATTAAATGCTAGACATACTGAACATTTGATATAATTAATACACACCAGACATACAGTTGGCATTTTATACAGAGGCCACCGTAAAGTCAAACAACGTACAGTATACTTTCCCTATACAGTATTTACGTCCGAGTCCCATTCCAGAAAACTCGTAAACCGTACTGACCTTTACAACGCAAGAGACAAACTTAACCTTTTCATCCCTCTACCATAAAAGTTTGAAGGGTTATTCCCATGATTCTGTCCACATAACAAATGACTTCTATACAGTAACAAAAGTTCTCGTGGACACAACCACTAGTCTATCATAGTGAAGAAAATAAACACTCTCTGCATTGATTTTTTAGGTTGCTGTTTATTGCACGTTCTGCTATATACAGTAATAATCATTTAGGATTCTCGGATAAAAAAAATGGCCCTGTACTCTCCCACTTAATTTCCACCTCATAAAAATCTGATACTTAACACATGAAATGCTGTACTGTAATAACATTATAACAATATATAGTTATATTAATATATAATGAACAGTAATGTATATAATTATTTCATGGTATAATTATGGTTCTCAATCAATTCTTTTTCAATTATAATTTTGTCGTATATTTGAGAAATTGTAGATATTTCTTTACAATTTCCTATTTTTACATTGATATCCCTAATATAGCAGGACCTCTTATCTGTAATGGGGGCAGAACAATGGTAGGTTTTTGGGTAATAAACATCACATAATCTCTACCTCCAATAATGTTTAAAACAGTAACATGTTGAATTATTAACCATTTACACATCTGGAACATTGTAAACACAGACCGAGGATTATCCGGTATTTATCCCGAAAGATGAAACACCGGAGAATGACCAGACTAAGCAAAGTGGTGAGGGCGAACACATGTGCCTCTAGGACGAACAAAACAATCAGGTTATTAAATACTGCATAGATTTATATTCCAATGCTTATCTTAATATCTGGTAGCTTTATACTGGAAATAATGATGAATACAATACCCTGTACAGTACAATGAATCCCCGATCACTCAAACTTTATTAAACGACGAGTGGACGAAGTGTGTGAGGTGGGAGGGAGATCGCAGTACATTAATTTCTCTCTCCCTCAAGTGTGATTCCCTCTCTCACCATTCCCAACATAGCCAACACCATATACATGTTAGATCCTCATTTAATGTTATGTACTGTATATCAACTGTTGGAAAAAATAAGATAATATTCGTGCTTACGTATTAAAAATAAACTTTGTGTCTCATCTCATAATAAAAATTGCCCCCCAAAAAATATGAAGGTGAATAAAATGTCAACTGCAATACACAAAGGCAAAGCATCAGTTGGTGAGACAGTTGACTCAGGTGCACAGGACACAGATGGTTAAAATTGTAAATGCAATGGCCAGCAGATGTAGAGGAACACCTTCAATCAGCCAGTATTCAGACATTTATTAGGAAACAAATAAACAAAACCAATAGACTGCTTAGCAAGTTGTAAACGATAATAAGCGAGGGACACTACAGACTGTGCTGCCATTGTTTATAGTGACTGGTTCTAAAAGTACAGTGACACATTTAGATGATGGATGAATTATCAGGTAATAGAGGAGAGGAGAGATTATGTGATTTTTTTCTCTCGGGATATTGTGTGATTTTTTGTTATTAAACTTTCTGATAATTGAGGTCCTGCTTTAGTGATATATATCCTAATATGTATTTAATTTTTGTGCGGATTGTCTTGACCTTTCTTCACTCTTTATGTTGGTTGGATCATTGGAATCAAGAGAGACAATAACAAAGAGAGTGGTGCCAGAGGAGTGTACAGGTGACATGGTTGACACAGTTCATGTTAGTTACACCTACAATAACTATACAGTATTCTTAGGAAACTCGTTTGTTCAGTATAACAAGGTTCATGCTATGCATCATTTTCCCATTGACTATATACCTGTACAGTATAAATTCTTTTTAGAGGTCAAATTACATTTTTTGTAACAAATTGAACCTCATTTAATTTTTTTTTCTTTAATAAAAATTAAATCTATCTGATTTTGACAATTTAAATACATTTATATTACAGTATATAAAAGTCTGCCATACCTTTACTTCTTCCAGAAATTTGGGTTCTGATGTAATCTACGACTGAAATTTTCATACCACTTAGAGAGGATGGAGAGGGGGAGGTACTGCTCCGAGGGGTTGGGGGTAATCTGTGCTGGACTCTGAGCAAAGCTGGAGGCATAGTTGTAGAGGTTCTCACACATGGCTTGACTGAATGCCACATAGGAGTTGAGAGTGGATGCTTCTGTTGAGGGGTTAGCCACCTGCCCCTGAATCTGTGTTAATGGCTCCACCTGCAAAACATAAATACTCTAATACCCTTAACCTTTTTTTATGGATGACGATTACTTTGTTTTGTTTTGTTTTTTATTCGGGAAAAACAGTGCCCATGAATGTGTGCATGTAAAGGGGGGGGGGGGGTTGTCATTGTTAAAATAGAAAGCAACTTTATACATCCCCAATACGTCAGCCACTTCATGTGTGATCACCCGCCCACACCCTACAACTTCATATCTCTGGAGTGTAAATATGTCAACTCATATAACTTTTATATTTTGTGAGTTAATAATATGGCACTGTTATTCATGTTTAATGGAGTATAGATGCAACAAGGTACGATAAATGTTTGCTTAAAAGGGCCATAAATGGTTCAATTTCAAGTAATGGCAAACATACGTTGGTTAATTATGGGCCTCATTTCTTTCAAGTTAGTCTAATATAAGAAAAGTTTCGTGTAATATAAACTGAACTTACTGATATTCCAATTTGTGCATTGTGAGACATTTTTTGTTCACCAAATGAGAAGCCTGTTTGTGGGCCTTCATCACCTGACTGCTTCAGTCCAGAGATTTTGAAAATAGCTGATGGTTTTTCATTTGTGATATTGCCCAAGAGGTGCCAGGTGGGAGGCTTAGTAGGTTCAGGCCAACTGAAGTACACTGCAGAAGGTCATGGGTGTATTACTGAACTGCTATCAACCTAAACTTTGCTACAGTACAGTACACTATAAATGGTCAAAGTATAACTAATAACATTCAGTTTTAATCTTAATTTATACAAAACTTTCAAAGAGGGAAGTTATAGTACAGTACATATTAACTAAAAAAAACAAAAACAGCTACAAAGTTTAACAGACCTGATCCTCCGAGGCCATCAGGGAATGGTTGTGTTCCCGTAAGGAAGACGACAACATGATTGATGTTGTCCGCCTGTGGGATGACTGTCAGGAACTGTGTCTCTCCTACCTGCTCAAAATTTGTCTGTACCTGAAATAACAAAAGTACGATACAATCATACAGTTCAGTACTAGAGATTACAGTCTCCTGCCAAAAGTTGTTTAGGGTTTTGTAAGTAAAGATTTATTCTAGTATTAACCATCTTTATTTATTTTAATCACAATTATCACCAACACATTTGCTTTAAAACAGTAAATGTAAATCTAGCGACAAACCAATAAAAAAATCTATATAAATTTCCCTAAGAAACAGTTAGGCCGTGCACCTCACTTAGTAATAAAATAAAAAAATAAAAAAATCATATAAATCTGTTGTAATTTACGAGGAAGTGACCACAGTTCCCCGTTGCCAAAGGCATTAATATAAATGTTTTAGATCCAACCTTCTGGCCTCACAATTTTAGTTCGACCGGCAGCCACAGATGCGGTTCATTGGCTCTTTGGTGTATTATTTTAGTTTTGGTCATCCAGGGAGTCTTAGGAATTTAGGTTAGGTTAGGTTAGGTTAGATATAGTTCCTGGGTACTGAGGCTAGGCTAGGTTAGGTTAGATATAGTACCTGGGTTCTGTGGCTAGGTTAGGTTAGATATAGTACCTGGGTACTGTGGCTAGGTTAGGTTGGTTAGGTTAGATCAAAATCATTCAAAACAAGTAAAAAAACCATCGGAAAAACATAGTTTGGATATCTAAATACAGAGATGGGCGTAACTAAAATTTTACTGCCCCCTTTTACATATTACCATTCACAAGGGAAAGGAAATAGTAAAATCAATATTAAGCATTAACTTTTCTTCACACTTTTTTTTACCTGTTCATTAAATAAGAAAACATTTATCTTCAAGAATGAGAAGACCTCAAGTTAGTGATTCAAGTGTGAACAATTTCCAAACCAACTATAAGGTAACACCACCAAAATATACCTTTATTAATGTTTTTCCATATATTACAAATTATTCAAAATATTTACTTATAACTTCACAATTATTCTGAATATATACTCGTCTTTATATGGTTAAATAAAATATGTGAAATCATTTACCAGTCGTCCAGAAACAATAAGACCAAATAGGTTAGCCATGACAGCGGTATTTTAACTTCCTCCACACTTGTCTTCTTTATATACTTGAAGATAATAAGAATTCCTGTGACCACTAATTGTCCTGTGTTATATTCAAGAGAGATTTACAGTTAATAAGGGTTTAATAATGGTCGTTGGCTTCCCTTCTCTTGTCTACGTGCTGCTGAAACAAGATGGACAATGTTAAGTAAAACAACTGTACTGTAATGGAAAGTTTAAGTTATTTGTTATATATTTTTAATCCGTAGACAATAATAACTTTATATTTACCTAATTAATATAATGTAAATTTAGTAAAGTTATGTTTAAATTTTCTTCGTTAATGGAGTCTGAGTAATTATTTTGTTATAGGTTACTGTTCGTGGATATCTTTAACATTGACTATGATGCACCAAGAGATGTTACTTTGTGCATTATTGAATGATGTTTGTTGTTCATTATTCCGTTTTTAAGAATAACTCATAATCTTTAATTATTTATATGCTTAGTAAAAATTTGAATAGCCACATATAATTGTTATCATTATCAGTTATTTGTGCTTGGAGAAGGAATTATTTCTACTATTCTCGAATGTTGTTTGTTGCCATAAGTAGTTTCTGAATATAAATATGGAAATAGTTTTAATTGGCAGTTTTGACATTTTACATATATAATAATAATTATTCATGACAAACTTTAGGAGTGATATTTCATAATGGAATTAACATATATAATATAATAACGGCCACTTAGATTTGTCCGCCAGTCATCCCCCCATAAAGGATGCAAGATGCCACCTGACAACCTTCTGGTCTTTATTAATTAACATCAAGTAAGATATCAAACTCGCTAACAACTTGTATTGTTTATAATTGTGATTCTTCATCAGTTATATCCATACTTACCTCAGTTAGCCTTCAACACCTTGAATAACTTCTTTTGTAAGTCTTCATTCTGTTTTGGGGGATCTTCTTTCATCATTATCTGTGTAAGGTTTTGTTTCCAGTTTCCCTCCACCCACGTCTTCTGTTTGTTCCTCACTTCGTTCAACATACTGTGTTCCGTCTTGGCCAGGTCGACGCATGTCTGGTTGTCTTTCCTCACCACCTGTTTATTTACTGAGGCAACCCAATCCATTTCATGCGAGGCTTTTAGGGGGTCCAGCTCACTCACCAGGCAAGACAGTTTCAATCTTTCATTGGCTATAAACAGTTCATTTAGTTCTCGCTGCATCCGCTCCTCGCCAAACATCTTAACCTTCTGGTCAAATATATTGTAGAAAAATTTGTAGAGCTTCACGTCGGGGTGGTTAAGATGGCGTAACCTTTCCTTCGTCTCCTCAAACAATTGTATTCTTCCCCACCTTTTCCTGTCGTTAATTTTGAGGTAGGCAATATCTTCTGTAGTCCAGCACATGAGATTTTTAAGCAATATTAGCGATTCGTCGTATCTCTCGGCTATCATCACCAGATCAAAGACATCGTTTAATCTCTTGATCTTCTGCATTAACTCGCCAGGTTCATAATCCTCGATGCTGCTGTAGCCTAAGTCGAAGAACATTTGATGGATTCCGAATACTTTTTGTCGACGATCCCTCACCACTGCCGAGTAAGGTTGGGTGGCGAACTCTGCTATCGGCATCTTGTAGTGCTGTGGAGAGATAGGGCGAATAACAATGGCGAATAGCATTACGAATGAGAGAAAAAACGGAAAGAATACAATAAGGGAGAAATGTTTAGAGAGAGAGTTATGCTATACGATGGTTTAGTTATTTCAATCAGTCATTTTATTATCCAAATATAAAAGTAAACATCTCAGAATGACAAAAATATTTAATTACACCTTTTTAGCTCAGTCTCCCACTCCACCCCACCCGTGGCATGACAGCAAAGTAGTAGTGTGTGTGTGTTGTGTATGTGTCGTGTGTGTGTGTGTGTGTGTGTTCACGTGTCCAATGTCCACCGTACAATGAAACACTGAAACTTTTCCGGTGATTTTTCTTTTATTTCTTCACCTCCTCTAGATTGAAGAAGGACCAGACGGATTCAAACTGGGCCACAGGCTCTCGCACGATGGTCACCCAGGCAGCGTTGTCCTTCATCACCTGTACGGGTGGGGGGGGGGGGAGAAAATGTAAACACGATCATTCACTATATTCACATGTACTGATATCCCTTTAACTTAGAACTCATATTCTCAATGGGTTTAGACGATTAAAGATAAAATTGAGGATAAGAGAACGTACTTTGTGCAGAGCGTCAACATCCAGACGTGTGTGGACCACCATCATGTTGTACTTATGGTCGGGAGTCATTAGCGCCCTTGGTATCATTCCAGCTTTAAAGGGTAGAGGTGACCCCAGGTAATTTCCCGTCAGCGGTAGCACCTGAGTCAGCCCGTGGGTCTTACCGTATCTATAAAGAGGGATTTGATTAGTTTTTTCTTTAGTCATACTGTACCTGTATCTGTACCCTATCTGTAATGACACCTGTATGCCTGTATTTGTGGTTTATAATTGACCTGGTTAATTTGTGGGTCATTCTCATTAACGCTTATCTACCTGGATGTGTTCCTGTACCTATGACGTCATCTAATTAATTTATATTTTCTCTAGTATACAGGTATGGGGGCATTATTCTCTCTCTCTCTCTTACCTGAGAAAGATGCGCTGGGTAGTGGATGAAGCACATTTATGCGTCTTAAGAAACATAACATTGTGCCTCGGAGTACAACCTCCTGGAGTTGACTGTGATGGCGGCCAGGTGGTGTTGGGGGGCGGGTGAAGGGCCCTGTGGGATGGATACAAAGAAGTCAGGTTAAGTAACAGAACAACCGACCACAACAACTAACTTTTATTCCCAAATTATGCCGTTCTCGCCCACACACACACACAGACTCTAACATTACTGAATTCATCTCACACGTAATTGATGTAAAAAATGGATTCCTTTACAGTACAGTCTCAGTGTAGTTTCGATGCCATATTTCAAGTGTTTAGATGGTGTTTTTATATATATTTTCATTTTAGGGAAGAAAAATATCGTGGGATTTTGTCCAGTGGGAATTAGTCCGGTGGGGTTATGTCCGATGGTAACCTATAATATGGCTGGTTTGCTGATGCAGACAGACCCAAGCAGGCAACCACGAACAGACTAAGTGGAACACGAGTGACTGAGGCATGGTGGTGGTGGTGGTAGGAAAACTAAATTAAAATAAATTATTTTTCTTTATTTTACAACAAGTCCAAGATTTTTTTTGTTGTCTTAGTCATCAACGCTTCAATAGCTGTGTGTGTGTGGGGAGTTAAAATGAACCACACACACACACACAACACACACACACACACACACACACACACACACACACACACATACGCCTCCATCACCAAACCAACGGTGTATGAGAGTGGTTAAAGGCATGACAGGAAGTACTGTTGGCGGGCCTTGGAGTACAAAGCTACAACGGGATTACAAACATCGCCGTGAAAAGACATGAAGTTCACTGAAGTACATAACGAGTCTACTATTATTTACCCCCCCACTGTACATACGGCTCTGGTTTTTAGAAATTAATGCGGTTTTTTTTTTAGATGACATTTTCCTAAACTCTGACTATTTTGTTGTTGTCAGTATGTCACGCTCCACCAACGAGGGGCAAAACTATAAATTCGTCAAGTTATGCAGAAAGGTTTTTACTAGTGGGATGGTCATTCCGTAAATAAGGTAAAAATATAGTGGGCAATTACGTGGGACCGGAAGACTTCACAGAGTCATTCTCCTCCCGTACACAAACTCGTCTTTTTCTCCTCGCTTCCCCTACCCCATGTTCCCTCAAGCGTAGTGGGGCGAATTCGAACCCAGGACTTTATACTGTAGCGCATTTTCTTCACGATTCCAGTCTAAATAATTATCCATTTATACCCTCGTCCAAGACACGGGCGGCCATCATATAAACGGTGAACTTGAGCACCCCAAAAATAAATAAAGACAAGGTGGAGGTACGTACATAGCATTATAAAGTCTCCATCCATACCTTCGACTTTCTGATCACCGCTAGTATGATTTTTTTTCACGAATTTACATATTGAGAAACGATATATGTATGTTGTGTTGTCAAAGTAAGAGAACCAATTGAGACCCTGTAATTGTGTGTAAATGAGGCAGAAAGTCAGATCAACAACCTGGGACTTGGTCACATATGGCAGCAGGGTCTACCGTTAGACACATTATATATTCCCAGACGGTAATATCCCCCTATTAGCTGCTTACTACCTATTACAGCAGATAGTCCTTGGGTATTAGATGATTTGGCATACTACACACACACACACACGGGCGAGAATAGTATAATCAGAACACAAATAGTCGTATAAAGCAGCGCATATAGCCTCGTATTTGGTAAAAAATAAAGGAGCATAGCATCGTAAAGAATGGTTACCAGCCAACCTCATGTGCCTCTGCGATTCTTATACGTGGGAAATTTGTTTTTATGATCTGTAAAGAACTTGGTAGCGGATATTTTTTGAGTGGTGTATGTATGTCTGGTAGATATTCCCAATAACGGAAGATCGTTAATGTATCTAACGGATTGACGTGATATAAAGCGTAAATTTTTTTTTAACCCACGTGAATATAACATCAATTTTAAGATTCAACTTTACCTTAATTAACTATACTTAACACACTATGGAGATTGAGGTAGATGTAACATTTAACAAAAAATCCAGTTATTTATTTGTGTATGTGAGTACCTTTTAAGTAGTCTAGAGGTGTGTAGTGGAGCATAGTAGGTCAGTGACACCATCATCACCATCGTCATCACCACTATCACCACCTTCATCGTCGCGTTTACACACCGCCACCATTCTCGTCTATGGGAAAAAACAAAATTATTTCAATCTCAATTTTTTTTCCGTTGAAGTATAGTTATAGGTTTAAGTACATTATAAATATTTCACAATTATAATATAACATTAGTCAGGAGGATAGTGTAGTGTTTTGTTATATTGTCCTATAGAGTAGCGAGTATCTTATGAACTGTGGTAGTGTGGTGGTCATACGTCAACACGGCGGCGGATGTTTGAGGCATTGTAGAGCACTATTGTTACAGCGGTAAACATATATGTGTGTGTGTGTGTGTGTGTGTGTGTGTGTGTGTGTGCGGGAAGTTTTGATTAAAGTCTCCAACGGGTCACCAACCTCTGTTTTTGTTACACACACACACACACACACACACACACAAAAGAAAAACTGGGAGTATTGCTGTCTGTATAAACTTTGATCATTTTGTGTTCTCATGATGGTTGTGGTTTCCGGGTAAGTAGTAATAATTGCAGTTCTCCGTTAAAGTTATGAGGTAAAGTGGGTGAGTTGGTTTCTGCTCTCATTTACAATTTCCCGTGTTACTACACCAGTGTCTCGCTCGTCCTGGGGTTGAATGTTTCTGTATCAACTGAAGGAAAAGCTTCCCCCTGCAAGTGAAGAGGAAGGCATCAGGTTCCAGGGTGCCTATATCCCTCCTAATGCTGTCTAGTTCGAGAAAATAACAGGAGGGATGGTGTGGAAAAAAGCACTGAAGACACAGGGAGGGGCCGGCCCTTCAGGTCTGGATGCAGACGGTTGGAGAGTCATCCTCAGCACTAACAAGTTTGGCCCCGTAGCAAGTGATCTCTGCAACGCCACCACCGCCCTTGCAAAAAAGCTAGCAACCGCGTGCTGCCACCACCTCCATACTCTGACGGCCTGCTGCCTCATTCCTCTGGATAAAAATCCAGGATGTAGGCCTATAGGAGTGGGGGAAGAGCGGAGGCGGATCATTGGAAAATGCATAATGGAGGTGGTGAATGATCATGTCAGGGCAGCTGTAGGGAACCTGCAAGTATGTGCCGGCCACCAGGCTGGCGGGGAGGCTGCCATTCACGCCACGAGAACGATATTTGAGCAGCGTGATTGTGAGGCTGTTCTGGTTGACTCTTCCAACGCATTCAACATGATCAACCGCAAGGCCTCACTGCACAACATCAAGATCAAGTGTCCAAGCTTTGCAATGTATGTTGAAAACACCTCCAGGAACCCACCAGACCTCTATATAACAAGCTTCAAGGCCCTAAGAGGAGATACCACCATACAGTCAACTGAGGGAACAACGCAGGGGGACCCTGTCGCCATGGCAATGTACGCACTATGTCTGTCTGTGCTCCAACACAATAAAATATGAAACAACTGAGGTCAAGCAAGTGGCTTACGCTGATGACCTAACAGGAGCAGGAAAAGTGGAGGACATCAATAAGTGGTGGGACCTGATAACATCACGAGGTCCACAAATAGGGTACCACCCAAACGCCAGCAAGTCCTTCCTCATTGTGAAGTCAGAACATTATGAACGGGCTATGAAGGCGTTCGGTGGAAGTGAGGTCAAAAAAACAAGGGATGGCCAAAGACACCTAGGCGCAGTAATCGGCACGACGGACTTCAAGACCGAGTACGTAACGGGAAAGGTGAATGAGTGGGTGAAGGAAATCCAAGCTCTGTCTGAGATTGCTAATACAGAGCCACATGCGGCTTTTGTGGCATTCACCCATAGAGTCAAGCATCGCTGGAACTACCTGATGCGCACTATCCCTGATATTGGACCTCTCCTCCACCCTCTGGAAGAAGCCATCAAGGTCGCCTTTATCCCAACATTAGTGAAAAACCCTTACTTAACCCCAGCAGAAAGGTCACTCCTTGCACTACCCCCGAGACTGGGAGGAATGGGCTTGACTAATCCAGTGGAGCTGCCCGGACAGAACACCAGAACTCTGTCAAGCTCACGGCAGCTCTCACTGAGCACATAATAGCTTAGAATGCAGCAAGTCAGGTGGATACCAATGAATTAAACAAGATGCGACGGTACATTACGACAGAACGGCAGCACACCCAAAGTGATAAACTGCAACAACTGATGCAGCAATTGAAAGATAACTTTAAAAAAAAAACGCAACTATAGCGCAGGAGTTGGGCGCCTCAAACCGGCAAACAACGTTACCGATAAGGGCAATAGGTTTCATCCTTAATAAACAAGAATTCACAGATGCCATTGCTCTAAGGTACAGTAGGCCAGTAGAAGGTTTGCCCTCCTAATGCGTGTGACTCATGACATCGACCACGCCATGGTGTGTAAGAAAGGGGGCCTCGTGTGCATGAGGCATGGCGAAGTAAGGGATCTAACAGCAAATACCTGTATACTGAAAGAAATCTGCCATGACGTCATGGTGGAACCGCCCTTCCTTCCGTTGGACGGTGAGAACCTCCGTCACAGGACTTCAAACACATCCAACGAAGCCCGTGTGGACGTCAGTGCTCGAGGATTCTGGACGCGGGGACAGCGTAACCTAGCTCTCGATGCTGCACACAGGAGGAACGAGAATGACAAGATCAGGGCATATGGGGAGAGAATTCTGAATGTTGATCAGGGCAGCTTCACTCCTCTGGCGGGAGTGTTATCTGAACGGAAGCAGCAGCCCAGAAGTTATGTTACAGCCTGGATGAGATGTCGACTGTCCTTCTCTCTCCTTAGGTCTGCATTGCTCTGCCTCAGGGGAACGAGAGCATCGACCCCAAAGCCAACAACGGTCGCAGATATTGACTACGAGGCAACAGTCACTGGATGCCGCATAGATCTGCGGCTCAACTAACTCAACACAGGATATTTAATTTTAAGGTAATAAAATGGGGGTGAAGGTGTGGCTATTGGGGGAGGCTGAGACCACCTTTTAAAAAAATAGTAGTAGTAGTAGACGCACACACCCGTATCACCTTTAAAAGGTATATAAAAAAATAGCTTGTTAACTATACCCCAAATTTCTCACAAAGGACAATTATATATTAAATACAAAAAAATTTATCAACTATACTTTTGCCGTAAAGTCATTCAAAGTTTGTAAAGTTTAAGTATAATAATACCCAAAAATATATACTGTATACGTGTTCGGTAAGAAAATTATGAGGCGGTCTACAGCAAGTGTGATATATGAGTGTATATAACATTTTTATAAGCCATATTTTTCTTAATTCATGTATAAACGAATGTGTGTGTGTGTGTGTGTTCTTACAATTGGCTTACCTTGTGGTGAAATTCTTACCTACATATGGTTTTAGAAACCCTAAAAATTCTCTGCAGTCCTTCATATAACATCAATATCTGGGGGAAAAAAAAAGATTTGAATTCTAAGATAAATAGTCCTGAAATTTAGGGGAAAAATTGAGTTTAGGGAATAATTTTAAGGTTGAAGAGGGAAAAAATAAGGGTTTGGGAGATTATTACCGTACAGATTTTTAAATAATAACCACGATGCTTTTTTGTCTTTTAGGAGTTCATTCATTACGGACAAAACTTATTAGATTTAGGTTCTTTTGCTATTATCAGGGGATCAAATGCCAAATATAGGCTTTAAACACCTTAACTCAAGCTCCACACACGAGAACAAACATTTAAGATTTTTTCGGTATCTGTTTATTTTATTTAATCCAGATACAATTCTACAGGTTGTAAATAAAGGGATTAAAATTCATTTGCGAACGTTCACTAATAAAAAATAATAATTTCTCTCACGAACTCTATCATACTTACGGTTGTTTTGGTGTTTTGGCTTGAGGAAGACCTCCACCCCCTACGGCAGCCCAAGCGGTACTGATTCGTCTCCTTCCGAGGCTTTGTTTTACCTGGACGTGGTGTTCTTATTAGGAGGTGCTGCCCCGCCCCCAATTCCACGAAGCCATAAAAACTGTATTTTCACGGGTGATGTAGATTGCCTCGCTGAGTCTCTTAATATTAAATAACTGTCTATGTTAAGTGTAGCGGTTGGTGTTTGAATAGTTGTACATCTTGCAATTGACTAACTAAAGGGAACTTAAGGTAATTTACTCAAGCAATCAACAATTCTAATTATATCTTTGCAATAAACCTGATTTTTCTCTTTGCAATAAACCATAAATGTCTTAGCCAAAAAAGCATCATATCTGCAATAAACACGTGGTAAATCGTCAGACTTGTTTAGTTTACTCAAGCAAAATATCTTTACGATTTTGTGTGTCAGACAATTATGACAACGGACGAAGGATTTTGACAACCCTACCGAGACAACAGGAGTCGGTGTTCATTGTGGAAATTTATCGACCACCTCCATAAAGGTACTTTTTGGGGCGGGTGTGTCCGCGTGAGTGTATGAAGTATGTCGAGTTATTGAAGTATCTAATATATATGGAGATTTATTATTTTGAAACGTGGATGTTACGTGTATTTGTAGTTGTAACTATCTCTCTGTACAGGTAGTAGGCAGCTATCAAACAGGGAGGTATTACCGCCAGGGAAAATATTTAAAGGTTAATGTATTGTCTAATGGTAGACCCTGCTACCATACGGCATCACGAAAATTGTGACCAAGTCCCAGGTTGCTGATCTGACTTTCTGCCTCATTTACACACAATTGCAGGGTCTCGATTGTTTCTCTTACTCTGACATACAATACAACGTTTCTCAATATTGATCTTCTTTTATTTTATTATTATTATTATTATCATTGTTATTATTATTATTATTATTATTATTATTATTATTATATTTGTATTTAAAATTCTTTATGAATTTTAATAATAATATTACTATTATTATTATTATTATTATTACTACTACTACTACTACTACTACTACTACTACTACTACTACTACTACTACTACTACTACTACTACTATCCCCCCCCCCCAGACCCTGATGTGGGTCATTGACCTGTGCCCTGGTGGGCTAATCCCGTAAAAAAAAATTCTTCACTGTGTAATATTAAACATTCTATCATATATTTGTCCAAGGTATATTTATTTATATTTATAATACATTTTATCTAAGCGAAGGAAGGTATTGAAGTAACTTAATCGTAAATATTTAACAACGAGCATTATTTTACTGGATAACGCTTATTTTTCTATATCGAGTAGTTACCCCAAAACTATAAGGTAAGTTTTCTATGAAACTGTTGCTACCTGGGATGTACTCTTGTATTTTGTTGCAGTATCGTTGAATAAAGTAAATAATTATCGTCATAAAAATAATTTTTGGCAAATATTATTTTCATAAATGCTGTACTGCTTCCCTTTAATTATTTAATAAAATACGCGATTGTGATGTTAAAATTTACATCAGCTGACAATAGTAAACAAGAACTTCAGATACATTCGTAGATAACTACGCAATACTAAAAAATTATGAATATTTAAGAATTACATCATATATTTTTAGGTACAAACTATAAATAAAAGTACAGATATATGAAAAATAAAAATTCTTACTGAGAAATACTTAGTGTATTGTCCACTGAAGTTTGCTGCAAATTTTGAAGACAACTAAGCTGAACTGACAACCGCCCCGATCTTACTAGGTTGATGAAGCAGTCGAGGTCTGAGTCTGGACTCTGCAGTAGAGTACGAGGCCGGTGAGGTGTAGACGTGTATGTCTTATCTCAACTATCATATTATGGACGACTGATACCCCACATGTGAGTGGCAGTTTCGTTTTGGCTGGACCAGATCACAGCAAACGACCAGACGTGACGGCCTAAAAGGTATGTGAAGAAACTATGCGTGTACAGTATAGTAAATTATATTATTATTATTTAATTTTCTTCTGAATGATGAATAACTTAACTAACTTAACATTTATAGTAAACTATTGAATAGATACTTAAAATTCTGATTAAAATATGTATGAATGTAGTGACAAATGATTCAAAATTCAATATATTATTTAAATAATATGCAAATTATACTTCAGATCTAAAATTAGGGTACAAACATATTAAGTAATTTATACTAAGTGAAATTAATTATATTTTTTAAGATAGAAACTATTCCATTTTGGTGATGTGATCTAGAGATTTTGACATTGTTTATTTTATTATTTCGTGTTAATTACATTTTACCTACAGGTGACTTAGTAAAGCTGTCATAAGGTAAAGACTTTATTACTAATGTATTTTATTGGCTAGGAATGAGTTTGATTCAAAGACGTATTATTATTATTATTATTATTATTATTATTATTATTATTATTATTATTATTATTATTATTATTATTATTATTATTATTATTATTATTATTATTATTATTATTCTATTATTATTGTATTATTTTTATTATTATTCCTCTCTCTGTCTCTCTCTCTCTCTCTCTCTCTCTCTCTCTCTCTCTCTCTCTCATGAAGCACGGAAGACAGTGACCAGTTCGATGAGGCAATGTGAGGTACTAAAACAAGGCTTCTTATCTGGGGCTTGGAGGCCTTATCTCAACCCCATGCTGCCGCCTTATCGATAAATTTAACCAATCATGTGGCCCCTTGGCTTAAATGATCATGAATGGATAGTGAAGTACAGTTACGAATCACTTGAAGATTAGACTACCCTAACGCTACTAAGGGTTAGATTACGTTAGGTTATGTTAGGTTTTAGTTAGGGGCCAATCTTGAGTTTTATTTTACCACTTATTTAAAATATTCTCCAAGGTCTTTTAATAACAAAGTCAAGGTCACATTCTGGGGTCAAAGGTCAATATTAAGGTTCCGTATTTTCGTGTCCATTCTGAGGTCAAAGGTCAAAGTTAAGGCACTGTATTTTCGTGTCTATTCTAGGGGTCAAAGGTCAAAATTAGGTACCGTATTTTCGTGTCCATTCTGAGGTCAAAGGTCAATGTTAAGGTGCCATATTTTCGTAAAGATTAAAATGATGGTACCTTATTTTTGTGCCCATTCTAAGGTCAAAGGTCAAAATTACCTCCACGATCAACCATACCCTCTCAGCCTCTTTTCATATTGTTTGTAATTTATTCAAGTTTACACCAGACACCAGACAAGAGGCACAGTGTAAAGTTAAGATTAGGTTTATTGGTGCAACTCAGAGTGCCAAGAGAGTGCCAGTCAGTCATGCTGGGATTGGCTGGAGTGTGTGACGTCATGTGTCTACACCATTACTATAGAGAACCAACGTAACCTAACCTAACCCAACGTAACCTAACCTAAGCTAACGTAACCTAACCAAAGCTAACGTAACCTAACCCAACGTAACCTAACCCAACGTAACCTAACCCAAGCTAACGTAACCTAAGCTAACGTAACCTAACCCAACGTAACCTAACCCAACGTAACCTAACTTAACGTAACCTAACCCAACGTAACCTAACCCAACGGAGTAACCTAACCCAACGTAACCTAACCCAACGTAACCTAACTTAACCACACAAAGGAGAAATAGTTGGATTCAGTAATATATTAATGCAAGTTTACATTGATTCAGAAGGTATATAGACATTATAGTTATACAGAGACAGTACAGGTATACAAACAATATACCTAGACAGTACAGGTATACAAACAATATACCTAGACAGTACAGGTATACAAACAATATACCTAGACAGTACAGGTATACAAACAATATACCTAGACAGTACAGGTATACAAACAATATACCTAGACAGTACAGGTATACAAAACAATATACTCTAGACAGCATAGGAAAAAAAAACATGCAATAAACCTAGACAGTACAGGTATATAAACAATATACCTAGACAGTACAGGTATACAAACAATAAACCTAGACAGTACAGGTATATAAACAATATACCTAGACAGTACAGGTATACAAACAATATACCTAGACAGTAAGGTATATAAACAATTATAGAAGTTATACAAACAGTACAGTGTATACAAACAATATACCTAGACAGTACAGGTATACAAACAATATACCTAGACAGTACAGGTATATAAACAATATACCTAGATAGTACAGGTATACAAACAATATACCTAGACAGTACAGGTATATAAACAATATACCTAGACAGTACAGGTATATAAACAATATACCTAGACAGTACAGGTATACAAACAATATACCTAGACAGTACAGGTATACAAACAATATACCTAGACAGTACAGGTATATAAACAATATACCTAGACAGTACAGGTATATAAACAATATACCTAGACAGTACAGGTATATAAACAATAAACCTAGACAGTACAGGTATACAAACAATATACCTAGACAGTACAGGTATATAAACAATATACCTAGACAGTACAGGTATATAAACAATATATCTAGACAGTACAGGTATATAAACAATATACCTAGACAGTACAGGTATATAAACAATATACCTAGACAGTACAGGTATACAAACAATATACCTAGACAGTACAGGTATATAAACAATATACCTAGACAGTACAGGTATACAAACAATATACCTAGACAGTACAGGTATACAAACAATATACCTAGATGTAAAGAGGTATACAAACAATATACCTAGACAGTACAGGTATACAAACAATATGGCTCTAGACAGTACATAGTATACAAACAATATACCAGAGCAACAGTACAGGTATACAAACAATATATTCTAGACAGTGCAGTATATAAAACAATATGCTCTAGACAGTGGCTATGCAAACAAACAATTGTAAACAGTAAGGTAGTTCCACTCATGATGACCCTAGGAACTATCGTGTGCGTATTGCCAGTAGTGGGGTGAGTGTCTGTGTCTGTGTGTGTGTGTGTGTGTGTGACTGGTCTATATTTATCCCTTGGCTGAGGTTGGATGAAGCACTGTGTGTGTGTGTGTGTGTGTGTGCGCGTGTGTGTGCGTGTGTGTGTGTGTGTGTGTTAGTAGACTCAGCTTCCTCACCCTAATTTTAATGCATTACTCTATATGTATTAGTTAAGATTTCTTTTCTTCATGATAAGCTCCCTCCTCCTCCTCCTCCCTCCCTCCTCCCTCCCCCTCCATACCCCCTCCCTCCTCCTACTCCCCACAATAGAAGGTCAAAGGGCATATATTATCTCCTAACTCATCCAAACATGACGTCACGAGGCCCCCCAACATAGGACAGACGGCCGCTTAGAACCTCCTGTGTTTGCTTGGTATTCCCACCTTGACTACAAAGCCGCGAGACATCCTATAGACTCAGCGTGAAGGCAGGATGAAGGGGTCACCTATCACCCCACTCGTAAACAACTGCTAGATAAGACTACATCATGTTTTGGGTCTTGGCGGATACAGGGATCGTGCAGGTGGTTACAAGTGTCTTAAAAAAAGTGTCTGTTTATAATTGTTTGGAATTGTATGGTTGTTGTTAGTGGTATTGTTGTGTGGTTTGTGGTGGTTGTTGTGGTAACGTATAGGTGATGTTTCTACGGCATTATTCATCTGATGGGAGTTTGACCCTGTACTGGAACCTGACCTGACCTGACCTTGACCCTGACCTTAGTTCTCCTAATCTAACCATGTCAAATCGTTACTGTTGATAAATCTTGTAACCTAACCTGACCTAACCTAACCTGACCTGACCTAACCTAACCTAACCTGACCTGCCCTAACCTAACCACGTACTGTAAAGTGCCTCCAGCTGAGTGTGTGTGTAAAAATGTGAGGGTGAAGGTCAATCTTGATAACACTTGACCTCGTCGCAGGATGTAAACACTCTTGTTGTTGGTCTCTTAAATTTATCTTATCGATGGCGCGTGTTATTTCCAGTCTTAGATGTTGCTAGGAGAGTTGCTAGGAAACCTCCCCCCCCCCCTTGCTGTCGCATTTCTCTCTCTCCCCTTCCCCGCATCTCCCTCTTCACCCCCTTCCTCTCGTGGTTAATGACTCAGTGGATGCTGGTATGTTGGTTTGTCACACACACACACACACACACACACACACACACACACACACACACACACACACACACACACACACACACACTCAGGGTACACACATGTCGACCAACCTTGACGTCCTCTTCAAGGTTACACGAGTATATTCCTACACACGCTGCCAAATACGTCGGGGTATATAACCTAACCTAACCTAACCTAACCTAACCTAAGGCGTATACGTGCGGGAACACTGGCTTAGAACTCGTCTTTATTTAGTGTGTGTAAGACGTTTTAAAGAGCCATTGTGACGTCAGGGTTTTAAAAGAGCCATTGTGACGTCATAGTTTTAAAGGGCTCATTGTGACGTCAGGGTTTTAAAAGAGCCATTGTGACGTCATAGTTTTAAAGGGCCCATTGTGACGTCAGGGTTTTAAAAGAGCCATTGTGACGTCAGGGTTTTAAAGAGCCATTGTGACGTCAGGGTTTTAAAGAGCCATTGTGACGTCAGAGTTTTAAAAGAGCCACGTCATAGTTTTAAAGAGCCATTGTGACGTCAGGGTTTTAAAAAAGCCATTGTGACGTCATAGTTTTAAAGGCCACAGACGTCAGAGTTTTAAAAGAGCCATTGTGACGTCATAGTTTTAAAGGGCCCATTGTGACGTCAGGGTTTTAAAAGAGCCATTGTGACGTCAAGGTTTTAAAAGAGCCATTGTGGCGTCAGGGTTTTAAAGAGCCATTGTGGCGTCATAGTTTTAAAGAGCCTATTAATTAATGAACGCGCTCTATTATCTTCAAGAGTCTTATCATGATAAGAGTATTACTGTTATCTCCTATTACTTCCTGGAATGAGGTGCGGCGATAACACACACACACACACACACACGCACACACACACACACACACACACACACACACACACACACGTTGGTTACACTTGAATATAATACGCGAAGAAATCAACACAAACATCAAAGGACTTTATAAACACCCCTTTCCCGCCAACTCACGATGACGTCACCTGATTGCTACATCATTTCCTGTTGATTAAATGTAGAAAAAAATTGACACTTTAAAGTTAAAGGCGTGATTGACGTCTTACGAAATGGCGGAAGATGTTAATTTGGGGCTATTTTGAGGGTCTCTCTCTCTCTCTCTCTCTCTCTCTCTCTCTCTCTCAAGGTCCTCGACGTGGTGAAGTAACCATGTGTAAACTAGGTCTGAGGTTCTGGTTACTTGTTCCTGGTTCTTATATCAAATGCAACAGGTATTGCCTAGTATGACTGAGTGAGTTTCTAATTGGCTAAATAGTAACTACCTGTACTAATTAGAATTGAAAGGGTTTATTTAGATAGAAAAATACAAATAAAAAATGAAAAATCAAGACGATATTTTTGACAAGTACTGTTGAATGTAGGTTATTTAATATTTAGAGGTTTACGTTTGGGCAGTGCATACCTTTTGTCATCGTATGGGGTATGACAGCATGGGACTAGTTTGGCCTGAGGGTATATTTGTCATGGGCACGATACAAGTTGGCTGGACTTGTGCCCATGTATACTGATGTAATAAGGGTTTTTTTTATATTTACTAAAGCTATTGTTGATGTGATGGTATTTTATGTTAATTTATATCTTCATTATAGGGAGAGTATTATTTGCTGTGATGTTGATTTGTGTGTGGGCATTTTGCAGATCCGTCGATGGTGGATACAGGAATTAAAGTGAAGATAATCCCTCATAACTGATTAGAAAGAGAGATTAGTTTGATATAAGGGATTACAAGAGAGAACACAGATAACAAGGCAAGAACACTAGAGAGAGAACACAAGCGAACCCTAACCAACCTTCCAACACGTAAAGAAACGCCCCAGAACCACCGAGAGGGCGACACACCGCGATGCCTTCCATAACATCAACGACACCACCGTGCGGGAATCTTCCGACGCACACCGACACGACCATATATCAATTCATCAACTGCCGCTTAGTTCGACGTGGGCGTATTGTCAAGGACGACTTCTGGGTTAGAGGCGGCAAGATCTTGAACCCAGAACCCGTTTTCTATGTGGAGAAACTACAGGCAGATGTAAAGGTGGATTGTCATGATGCTCTGATCTGTCCCGGGTTCCTGGATATACAGATTAATGGTAAGTGACTTTGATTTCCTGGCTTTTATGTGTGTGTGTGTGTGTGTGTCATTCTCTTCAACAACAGCAATACAGTGAAACCTCCATATAACGGACCATCGATATAATGGACTTTCATCTCTATATAGTTCATTAGACTGAGGTTTCACATCTAAAGGACCACTTGATATAATGACTTTCCTCTCCAAATAGCCCATTAAATAGAGGTTTTACTGTACGATATTTTTTTGCAGGAGGATATGGCTACGACTTCTCATCTGACATCGATAAATTAGAGGAAGGGTTAGCGGCTGTAGCTAAGGGTGTCCTGGCAACTGGCGTCACCTCCTTCCTGCCTACTCTCGTTACTTCCCCCAAATCCGTTTACCATCAGGTAGGACCGTAGGATACACCTGTCGGGTCATGAGTGAGTTCTTGAGTGGTAAGAGTGAAAGATTGATAAAGAGATTGAAAGGTGTATGGAGATGGACTGTTCATGTATGGTGTTGGGTCAATGGTTGAGTTGAGCTGTATGAATCACTAGGTATACGCCATGTTGTAGAGGAGGAACACTAAAGCTGGTTATGTATTATGATGGTTAAAAGAGATTGAGAGACAGTAGATAAAGTCTGTGTCTGTCTTTCCAGCAGCAGTAATTCCTTGTGGGGGAAGAGCGTGCTAGAATGAAGATTAATTATTACCAAGTATTATTTGTAGTAGTAGTCGTAGCAGTAATAGTAGTAGGAGTAGTAGTAGTAATAGTTGTTGTAGTAGTAGTGTCATTATTATCATCATTATTATCCTCTTTTTCTCTCCCATAAGGTTATACCACGCATAAAAAAGACACCAGGGGGGCCCGGGGGTGCGAGTATACTTGGCGTTCACGTGGAAGGTCCGTTCATTAGCCCCGCCAAGAAGGGCGCTCACCCTCTCCAGTACCTTGAAGGGGTGGAAGAGGTAATTTTAAATGGACCTCTTGTTACCTCTTCTATTACCTCCTTCAGCTATATTTCCACCTGCTGTACAGTATATTTTGCTTCTATAGAGTATAATCACAGTAGTAACACATGTACAGTATCTCTCTCAAATGTGTCCTGGGTTTAGTCCCTGGCTTCTCAAACATGGTAGGTTTTCTCCAAGGACTCAATGATAAGAGTGAAGTAAAAACAGGAGACAGAGTGGATTAAAAACAGTAGACAGGGTGATTTAAAAACAGTAGACAGGGTGATTTAAAAACAGGAGACAGAGTGGATTAAAAACAGTAGACAGAGTGGATTAAAAACAGTAGGCAGAGTGGATTAAAAACAGTAGACAGGGTGATTTAAAAACAGGAGACAGAGTGGATTAAAAACAGTAGACAGAGTGGATTAAAAACAGTAGACAGAGTGGATTAAAAACAGTAGACAGAGTGGATTAAAGACAGGAGACAGAGTGAATTAAAAACAAACACCTTTCCCCTATTAGGGTATGAGTAAGGTCCTCGACGTTTACGGGTCAATTGACAACATCGCCAAGATAACCATCGCCCCAGAGTTACCCGGAGCCCAAGAGGTCATCCGTCACCTGTCAAGTCGGGGCATCGTTGTGTCTGTGGGTGAGTCAACGATCAGCGAGGTATTTCTTTTTTGTTTTAGTGATGACCGATCTAGCCTCTAGCCCTCTGTCCCTCCATCTTGTTCTGAACTACATCATTGTGGTATCATCTTTCCCTTATGACTGTTTCAGCATATCAGGGAAAAAATAAATAATAAATATGTGGTTATTCTCTAGTCTATTGAGTGAGGGAAGTTTCCTAGCATCCTTATATACTGTGGATCTGGCTGTGTACCGAGTGACTGTTTCGCATCTAATGAACACTGGATATAATGGACTTTCTTATCGATATATAGTTTGTTAGATGGAGATTTAGCATGTAACGAACCTTCGATATAACGCACTTACCTCTCGATATAGTCCATTAAGTAGAGGTTTGACGGTTTGTATTATCTGACAGGTCACTCAAGCAGTAACTTGGAAGAGGGGGAAGCTGCCGCCAACAATGGAGCAACATTTATTACCCATCTCTTCAATGCCATGTTGCCAGTGAGTCACCGCTCTTGTGTATTACTTGTGCTGCCCCATCTGTTCACCTCACTTTATTCACCTCTACCTCACTAACTAACTTTACCTCATTGCTGTCTCATAACCAAACTTAATCAACCAAGCATCATAACACTTAACCAAACTTAACCTTACTTAACCTAAATCAACATAACCTCACTGTTTTATCCTAACAAAACATTTACCTTACTACATTAACCTAATCTAACCTTACTGAACAGGTCTAACCTAACCTTATATTTTTTCTGTAATTAACCCTAATCTAACCCTATTGCTTAAACTAACCGAACCTAACTATAAATATCTTTAACCATATCTAGCTTAGGATTTACTCTGTATGATATTTTCACATCTTAACTGAAGTTTTAGAGTCTGATTCATGTTTTAGTGATTAAGACGTTGTGTTAGAGTCTACAATACAGTACTTAGTTGAGGGATTAAGACTTCCTGCAGGAGTCTTTAGCTGTATAGGAATCGGATAATCCTTGAAGATCTTGGATAATTCGCGCATAATCCTTGAAGATCTCAGATAATTCGCACATAATCCTTGATGATCTCGGATAATTCGCACATAATCCTTGAAGATCTCGGATAATTCGTGATGGCCCTGAACACTTCTTGAAGATCTTGGAAACTTCTTATGAATCTTATGCATTTCTTGGAGGTCTTAATTCTATAACCATGAGTAGAGAGTTCAGAAGTGGTGTCTTACTGTCCTTCCCTTCACTCAGTTCCATCACCGGGATCCTGGATTGGTCGGGCTGCTCACCAGTCGCCTCATCTCACACCCCGTCCACTATGGGATCATCTCGGACGGCATACACACTCACCCAGCTGCTCTCAGGATCGCTCACCGTGCTCATCCGCAAGGTATGTATATCTCTAATTTAATGCTGGTATTTTTATATTCCATTTTCTCATTTGTCTTCAGATCTGTAGTATGTCATGGGATGGTTGAAAGCATCAGTAAGAATAATAATTGTCTGGAGGATCACTGTAATGATTTCTGCCATCAAAATTTTATCAGTTCTCACTACATTGGTAATTAATACATCTGTGTTTTATACCTGTATCTGAGCCCAGTGTGTGACTCTAAATCATTGTTGTTGTTCCCAGGCATAGTGCTAGTGACAGATGCGATGGCTGCCATGGGCCTGGGTGATGGGGTGCATCAGATTGGACAAATGAAGGTTTTGGTGGAGGGACGAAAAGCACGATTGGTTGATTTTGACACTCTTGCTGGTTCTGTGGTCACCATGGATGACTGTGTTAGACACTTTATTAATGGTGCAGGTAAGTTCTTATCTTTAATTGTAATGTGTCCAGGTGTATTCATTAAGCCAATTGAACATTTTATTTATATCAGTGTAAATTTCTTCTGATTTCATTGTATAATTATATATCTTCTTTTCATTTTGTATTGTAGTATTAGAAAATTTCAGGCTAAGACCATTCTGTTGATAAAGATCCATATATTATGATTGTTAATATTTGACATTTATTTTATACAAGGTCTTACATATATCCATACTTCAGGTGTAAGTCTAGTTGAAGCGATTGATGCTGCCACTCTTCACCCAGCCAGGGTCATGGGCATCGATCACCTCAAGGGCACTCTGGAATATGGCACAGATGCGGACTTTGTGTTGGTATTGGACAAGGGGCCTTTGAAAGTGCTAAACACATTCATTGCCGGGGAGTGTGTTTACTCCGCCTCTGATGCTCCAAATCTCACCTTCACCCAGAAATCTCCCTCAGATATATAACCATTCATACTGTAGTACAATGTGTATGTGTGGGTAGAAATTCCACTACTGTAATGTACTGTAGATGGATACTGTACTGTAGTCTTGTGTATTGTCGAACACAGTGATAGCTTATATACTGTACTGTAGTCTCTCTCTCTCTCTCTCTTGTTGTTCTCTCTTTATCCTGTCGTTCTTTGTCTCTCCTGTTGTATGATTAGTTCTGTCTCTCTCTCTCTCTCTCTCTCTCGTGTGTGTATATATATATGTGTGTGTGTGTGTGTGTGTGTGTGTGGACAATATCCTAAGAACAAGCCGTGAATTTCCTCCAAACCTGAAAAATTTAATATGATGCACTTTGCCCATTTCTTCTGGGATCATGTAGCTCTATGTGTTTATTTATCAACCATTTGGGGATCTTCATTACTTAAAGATATCGTCATGTATGCTCTGATAATTTCCCTTTAAAGTATGGTAGACACATTCCTCAGTACGCAGCGGTGAAGCATATTGTTAGATGAAGGGATGTAAACAATTCTATAAGGGAATTTTTTTGCTAGAATATATTTTTTCTTGTTTAAGGATTTTTATTGTTTTGGCATTATGAGGTGACCCATGTGTTTGAGGTATTTTGATCCACGTGTTTGAGGGGTGATTTTGACCCACGTGTTTGAGGGGTGATTTTGACCCACGTGTTTGAGGGGTGATTTTGACCCATGTATTTGAGGGGTGATTTTGACCCACGTGTTTGAGGGGTGATTTTGACCCACATGTTTGAGGGGTGATTTTGACCCACGTATTTGAGGGGTGATTTTGACCCACGTGTTTGAGGGGTGATTTTGACCCACGTGTTTGAGGGGTGATTTTGACCCATGTATTTGAAGGGCGATTTGGGGAGCTTCTTTTATCTGTAAGAGTTATCCAGATAATACCTCAACCAATGTGCATCATATTTGAAATACATTTGTTTGATTATTCTGTGAACCTTCTTATTAGACCATGATGACTGTACACTGTGGACCTTTTGCTTTACTCTCAGGATCCTTGATACAGTATATATGTGTCACTCATAATCTCACGTAGGTCCTTCCCATCACCATTGTTGACACCCATAAAGGTATTGTGTCTTGGTTCTTCTCATCACATTACTTTAACTCTTAACTCAACATTTATGGTTATTTTATAGAACTGTGACTGTCTTGGTATGGATGTAACAGGACAGGGGATACTGACTTGAGTACTGTTTACTGACAGGCATGGCATATATTGTATTATATTGTTATGCTTGTTTCTGGTATAGATTTATCTGACTGCCTTACATGTAATTCATTACAGTTATAATTAATAACAGTAATTAACATTTAATGTTATGGCCTTGGAATTATGGTAATTACATTTAGTGGTACTTCAAAAGTACCTAAGCTGTTCTGTTACTTACAGTAATTATATCAAACTAAGGTGATAAGATTTAGTCAAGAGCTGGTTGGTTCAAGACAGACAAATACTTGACTTAGAGATGATGTAGCCAAAAAATGATGATAGATTATAAGTCACCATTGTTTATCTTTAAGTGCACCAATAACTGGTGAAATATTTGATGCTCAGTCTGGTGATAATTACATAATATATTGATAAGATGCCACAGTATTGTTGATGAAGGAGTCTTAAATAATTATCAGTGACATACGGTAGACTCTTATCATAGTATTGTTTACTTTGTATTTAAACACAAATATATATATATATATATATATATATATATATATATATATATATATATATATATATATATATATATATATATATATATATATATATATATATATATATATATATATATATATATATATTGATATTAATCAGAATTTATTGTATTATGTCAAAAAGACAATTGTTTTTCACTCTTGTTAGGCCTTGACGTGCCTTGGTGCAGTGTGTCTGGCATCAAGAGCAACACAGATTTACCACATTCATTATCATCTGTTTGTTCTTAAGGTCTTGACATTTTCACTGTTTACCTTTATCCTCTTCCTTCCCTGTGATGTTCCCCAGATGTATCAATAATATTAGTCAAGTGTCGTGTAAATTTAACTTTTTGTAACTTTTCTACTTTTATTATTTTACTTCATTTTTTTTCTCATCTGTCTTTACTTGTGTTTTGTTTATTATTGTTTTTAACCTGTATAAATAAAGTGAATCAACTGAAGTATCCAAGAAGGAGTTCACGGGATATTACAAAGCTGTACTTGTTGCCATGACCTGCCATAAACACACCACAACACTTCAAGGACCATACAGATTGTATTTGAGGCTTAACAGAGACATTTGTTCCTTCAAGAGCCCAGAAGAGTTCAGTACTAGCCCTCCATCTTAAGGTTGTGTGGCCATGGTTTATAAAATGGCCTGAGTGTATTCCATTTTATTGTATTATTCTTGTATTATATTGAAGTGCTTAGAGTACATATTTTATTCTTAATTCAGCTTTACCATTCATGCTATTCTCACTAAGGCTGTGTACTGAGTGTAACGTCTGAAGCTGAACAGGACTTTACTACATATAAGAATTTTCAAGAGTATTTAATGAACTTCAGATTATCTCATGAGACGTGCCATAGAAAGTATGCACTATGTATTAAGCTCTGACAAGGTGGCTCTTCCCCTTCACCTCAGTGTTCTGGGTTGTCTGTTTACTTAAGTTATAAGACAATTATGAGATTTTTTAACTAGGATTTTATATTTCTCAGTGGAAGCTTTCTTAACTGAGCACACTTAGAATTAATAAGTAATTTCAGTTTGACAGTTGAAAAGATTACAGTCAAACTCATCTTTTTTATGTGTCTCAACCCAGCTCATAAGTGAGAGATGAGGGTAACCACTGCCTCTGTATATTCTACTGTGGCAGACCTACCAGTAACAGTACAGGGATTTACCAAAGTATTTATGACCCCTTGGTTAGTACAGTACTTGGCCGAGCTGGGTTATTGTGTGCATGGCAACACTGATGCACATTAAAGGAGGTTATTAGAACATGTAAGAGAGTAGTTCATGTTGATGTGATTAGCTGACTACATATCCAGGGAGTTCTGTCTCTTGTAGTTTATTTGTTGATGGTTTAGTGTAATTACTAACCTTGTTATGCGCTTAAAGACATTAGTTGTTGAATTGCAGTTAACATTATAACAACAACAGCTGCATATTCTACTCTTTCCTTTTGTAATTCAAGTAAGGTTTGTAGTCATTAATGTACTCTCTCTTTTGCTTTCCACTCCAGGAAGTTTTTAACTTTGAGGAGCCACACCATGTCAGTCAAGGTATCATGTCTTATATCTGTCAGTGATGTGGCCTCCAGTTGTATACTAGTGTGACTTGAGCAGTATGTCAGTTTCAACAAATGTTCATGACAACTAACCAAGGAATTAATATTCTAAACGTGGCTCAAAGTCCGAGGAGCGAACTTTCATGTGTACTGTAGTCCAATATCAGCATGTGCAGGGATATAAAGTTGCCTACTGGCTGAATGACTCTGTATAGGCCAGTTTACTTTCTATAACAGAGTACTTCGATGTTTTGTATTAGTGTACAACATTATTTTGTATACTTGTAGGTTAAGGTTATATAAATGGTGGAAAGCTTCACCATTAAATTTTATTTTGTATTTTACTAGATTTTAGTTGATTACATTATGTGCAATGAAAGTATTGTAAAGTGCGTTGAATCTCAGTGAAAGCTTAGTGCGCACTAACTATGTCCAGCCAGTGTTGTGTTACAGTCTCATCCTAGTTGTTGTGTTATATTGATAGTATTTGCCTCAGACTGCTAGCACAATAGTACATCACTTTCCCAGACTCGGTATTATATTGTATGGTTCAGAATAGTGAACAATCCAGCATAACAGAGATTGTGTCACAGTAGTATGCATCTCCTCTCTCAGTAAGTAATGTTATGTTGTACTGCACCTTATCGCACATCATGAAGGTAATGATCTCAACAGTGAACAGATATAATGTTCATTCTGTTGTTAGTCTGTTGTTAATTTAAGTGGAGTATTATTGGTGGATAATCCTCTGTCTGGCCTCATGACATTCATGTGCTGCCTTAATACAGTACAATGTGTTAACAGGGAGCATGGATAAGATTATTTAATACTTATAATAAAAGGTATTTCAAAGATATCTGGAGAGGGTTTGTTTGAGACTTCATTGCTAGAAACATTGGCAAAATAACACTGATGCACTTGGCTGTATTTAAAACTGAATAAAAAAATTATTGTGTTATTGTATGATGTCTACCATAAAATGTTGAACCAAATGAAAAGAATATAAAATTTGTGAGGTGATAAATATGAAATGTATTATTGCAGAATGTTTCCTATCAAATGGCCATATGGGTGAACTAATGAAGGGGACTTTTATGATACAACTATGGATAAAACACAAGAAAGTTCCTCAATGAAACAGAAAAGACAAGAATGACCAATTATTTAAATAAAATCAGCTATTTCATATCACCTAAATGAATACTAATCTCGGTTGCAATGAGAAAAGGTACTTGGAGAAGCTTATTATAAAAAGGTATAGTTTCCGTGAGTACAAATATAATGATTTTCACCACAAGACTACAGTTTATTAAGATTTTTGAAAACTTGTTGAAAATAAGATCTGGTGAAATGGAAATAATTCTTTATAATATATCTGGTTATATTTTGTTGAATCTATTTATGTTTGTAATTGTTTGGAGCTACCTGCTGGACATGGAAGTCTATAGTGAGTGGCCCTTAGGTGGGTAAAGTATAAATCTAATTATTGTGCGGTACTCTTATAGGTTTAATATAGTTTGCCCTCAAAAATTTCCATTCTCTAGTTAACTGACAGGCTTTATATACCACTTACATACTAGTCACACAAGCCTAATATATTAATAAAACATTCCATTATATATATAAAAACAAACTTATAAATTTGAATTATACACAGGATTATAAAATATAGTAATTTATGTAGTTATTATTATGTATTTTATGTATTTGAAGGTTATATATGAGTTAGGTGAACGTGGTTTAGTGAGTTACAGCACCGGGCCTCAGAGCTGTAGTTCTCTCGCTTACTCTGGGGAAAATGTCTCGTTAATAAATACTCCAGGTAATTCCTTATATAACACGTACCTCAGCCATTAACTTTATTCATTTCTATACTATAAATAAGTGTAATAGACGTTTGGTGTAGTTATAATGGAGTAGATATGTTATTCTCTTAGACACTACCGTAGAGAACCACATTTGAAGTTACCATAATAGTTATTAAAATATATTATGTTACCCTTTATAAATGTTATTATATGTATTATTGTACTGTATAGCTCTACAAAAATAAAAGCTGTGAGCGTCTACTTTCATTAACGTCTACTTCTGTTGTAAATGTGCTGGGCCTCTGGTGATATTTTGTCTTGTCCACTATAACGATGTATATTATAACTCGCAGTTGATATATGTTGGTTTATCTAGTTTTCTTAAAGGAATTGGTTAGGTAATAATGAGGTCCATTATCATAGGTTAAGTAGGATTTTAGGATATTGCCCATAGTAGATAAATACTTTCTTAATTCATGAAATCCCATAAAATAATGAGAATTTGTAATTTGTGTAATATTATTTTGTATTCTCAGATCAGGATACACTTACAAATGTGTCCTTAATTATTGTTGTGTGAAACGATAAAAAAAAACTTTAGGGGAGAAATTACGCTCATCACATCTTGCTCGAGGTTAGGTTGAGACAGATTAACTCAGTGTAACCTATGACACCTTCCCTAACTTACTAAAATCTGTTCTGAGATGGTCAGGTCAGGTTAAGTTAGGTTAGGCTGAGAGAATACTTCATCTTTTGATTGTCATCCCCCAACTTTTTTTTTGTATGAATCCTGACCATTATAACAACTTTTCTTTCATATGGGAAGGTAACAATTGAAGGGTAATGTGGTGCTAATCATCTTGATACTTAATGCTTCTAAGATGAATCCACCATAACTAACGTGTGATATCTTGCAGGTGTGATAACTAGCAGCCAACGATGTATAATTTGTGCAAGACGACCCACCCTACCCTGGGGGTGGAGTTGTCCATGTACTGCAACTTCTTCAACCATAGAGAGAAGTCCCTCGTTGTCGCCGGAGCCAACATTGTCAGGGTGTTCCGACTGGTGGCTGAGGTGCCCCTGAAATCCAATAAAAGAGATGACAGGCCAGTTCTCATAGGTACAGTATATATACAGTTCAGTGTTTTAGTTTGTTCTTATAGGTGTTTGGGCCTGGTCTCTTAGGTACAGTTTACAGTGGGCTTGGTTTCTTAGATACAGTATACCTGTACTCATACAATGAATACAGGAGGCGTCATTCAGATAGATGGGAATGTTCTAGCAAAGGAAACACAAGCAGATGTTAATTTTGGAATCAGGAATATCTCTCTCTCTCTAAACAATGTTCATAAGCGTATCCTGTATAGTAAGAGGAAGGGGCTGGAACAATAAGTAGAAATGCTTGACATACACACACACTACCTCATCAATTTAGATACACAAAAACACAATTTTAGAGGAATTCTTAGACTCCACACTGAATTAGGAATCATGAGTAAAAATGAACTTTAAAGCCTTCTTAATATTGACAGTTGCTCAGAGTACAGTACAGTAGTCTATTGGTCTTTATTATATTTTTCTTTAGTCTTTGGTACTGACACATTTTCAATACTTGCAGATAATATTCCTCCAAGGGTGAAGCTGGAATGCATGGCCACATACAAGTTGCACGATAATGTAGCAACGATGGCATCAGTGTCGCTCTCTCCCCTACGAGACTCCGTACTGCTGGGATTTCGCGACGCTAAACTCTCCCTGGTGGAATACGACCCTTACAACCACCACCTCAGAACTGTATCACTTCATTATTTTGAAAAGGAGGACATCAGGGTAGGATATCTTTCTATGCTCTAATAAATGAATCACATCATTGCTATATAATCTACCTGTGCTTCATACAATGGGAGTCTTGTGTCAAATGGGGTGTGGTGCTGTGCCATTATTTTCATCCCCAGGTTGTGGAGGTGTGATGTTATTTGTGGGAGAAGAATTTGATCATAGATGTTTTTGTATAGAGAAGAGATGGCATTAAGGGGAGGGTAGTTGTGCAATAGTTTATGTGTACTTTTATTTCAGGGCGGCTGGGTCCAAACTGTAACTCTACCATTGGTTCGAGTTGATCCTGAAGGAAGATGTGCAGCCATGTTAATATATGGAAGAAAAATAGTCATTCTGCCTTTCCGAAGAGACTTGACCACAGACGACATAGACTACAGCACGTCAAACTGGAGAGGTCCCGTCCTGCAGTCCTATATCATTGACCCTAAAGATTTTGAGGCACCCTGCATAGATAATATTATAGACATGCAGTTCCTCAATGGCTACTACGACCCAACGCTCATGCTGCTCTACGAACCTATTAAAACTTTCCCGGGGTAATGTAGCAGACAATTTCTTCTTCAATACTTACAGATATTTAATGGGTCTTGTCATGATATAACATTAAACTATTTGTGATATATGATTGGGATTTATAAAGTTGAATTTACATTTTTTCACTCGAGTATTTTCTTCTACAATACAGTACAGGGTAGACTAGATAGGTGTTACTGACAACACTGTACCAATGAACCAGTACTTAGGGTGCTCTAGTAACAACCCGTAAGACCCAGAGTTTATATATATATAGCTTGAAGAACTGAATGAGGGAGCGTGTGTGTTCCTCTTGCTTCGTAGTAAAAGACTCGTAAGGAGGTAATAAAATATCCTAACTGTGTAAATTGTCATCATCAGGAGAGTAGCGGTGCGTCAGGACACGTGTGCTCTGGCAGCCATCTCCCTCAACATACGACAGCGCCTCCATCCCGTGATCTGGTCTCTGACTTGTCTTCCGCACGACTGTCAGAAACTCTTGCCGGTGCCTAAGCCTATTGGGGGCGTGTTGCTCTTTGCTTCCAACTCCCTCACGTACCTCACTCAGTCTGTTCCTCCTTATGGGGTCTCTCTCAATTCCATGGGAGATAAAAATACTAATTTCCCATTGAGTAAGTACTGTACCCACTGTAATGTTTTCCATATATTGAGGATTTTTATTTGATTACAGTATTTGTAATATATGAATTAAAGATAAATTTATGTAATGATGAAATTGATTATACTGGTAGATTTTATTGAAAGTCCAGTCATCAGTAATAATTGGATATTTTATCATTTCATCATTGTGTAAGACATTATTTCACCGCAGGAAAGCAAGAAGGTGTTGTGATCTCATTAGACTGTGCCTATGGAGAGTTCCTGACAGAGGACAGAGTGGTAATCTCTCTCAAAGGGGGCGAGTTGTACGTTCTCACCCTAGTGGCAGACTCCATGCGGTCTGTGCGCAGCTTTCACTTTGACAAGGCTGCAGCGTCTGTGTTAACGTGTAGTGTATGTGTCACAAGTTTTTCCTGTGCCTTTGATCAATTATTTAAATGTGTAATTAGCTTCAGTTAATACAGCAAGTTAAGTGTAAGTTACTGTAGGAATTATCTAAAGGATTATTACATGTATGTGAGAGTGATCTTTATGGGAACACCTGCAATCGATATACTGTACTGTGTTATGTGTTGGAGTCTTTCTTTTGATATACCTTGGTGTATAGCTGAAGGTTAAAAAGTATGCAGATAGACAGCTTAATTACATTGTATATCTTATTCTTTAATACTTTGTGTTTTATTTTATTTTGTCAACATAAACATTACTTTCAGATGTGTGTGTGTGAAGACCAGTACCTGTTCTTGGGGTCCAGATTAGGCAATTCTCTCCTCCTCCGCTACACAGAGAAGGAGTTGAGTGATCCCATGAGATCTAGGAGTAACATGCCAGCTGATCAAGAACCTCCGACCAAAAGAAAAAAGCTCGATACATTAGGTAGGTGTGTCTGCCTGTCTGTGTTTAGGAGCACAATGCAGTGAAACTTCTATTTAATGGACTATATGAGAAAGTGAAGTCTGTTTTATCAAGGTTCGTTAGATGTGAAACCTCCATATAACAGAGTATTCGGGTGACAAAAATAGAATGGAAGATGCAAACCCCAAATGAGTTAGGTGTAGTAACTCATCTGAAGCTGATTTGGGATACTTACCTCTAATGATGCTGTCAATATAAATACAGTACAGTAGTTACAAAGTTATGTCTTATATTCTGTTTGTCTTTCCTTTTTTTTTTCAGATAAATAAATCAAACAGGTGCTTAAGTGTTTTCATTTTCCAGGTGATTGGATTGCCAGTAATGTGGATGATATTCGGGACGACGATGCGCTTGAGGTGTACGGCCACGAAGACACCTCAACGGTCCAGCTCGCTTCATACAACTTTGAGGTACAGTAGAAGAAAATCTGCGGTGACATAATTGATGTTGCTTATTTCACTAATTCGTGAAATGCGTTATGAAAAACTAAACTCACATCAATAGAAATGTCTCCATGGATTATAGTAGTTTTGATAGGAATAAAATCGGTAAATTGTCTGTTGTTTATTTTAGTAGAAACAAAATAATGTGGTGGTAAGAATGAAGAAACCTTATCTCACCGAAATATTACAAGTTTCCAATCCTCAGTTAAGTGGAATCAAATATTTTCTCATCTCATTATTAACCTGCAAGAGTGTTTAAAATTCAGGTGTGGAGTATTCTTATAAATACTGTATAAGGAGAATTTTCTACAGGTGATGGACAGTTTACTCAACGTTGGGCCCTGTGGTGATGTAGCCATGGGTGAGCCGGCCTTCCTGAGCGAGGAATATGAGAGCTCGGTGGATCCCTGCGTAGAGCTCGTCACCACCTCAGGCCACGGCAAGAACGGAGCCTTGTCCATCCTTCAGCGATCCATCAAACCGCAGGTAAATCAGGGAGATGGGAAATATTTGGCAGGTTTCAGATTTAGGTGTGTAGATGTCTATTGATTCCAGAGGGAAATACTTGGCAGGTTTCAGATTTAGGTGTGTAGATGTCTATTGATTCCAGATTTTTAGGCAGGTTTCAGATTTAGGTGTGTAGATGTCTCTTGAATCCAGAGGGAAATACTTGGCAGGTTTCAGATTTAGGTGTGCCTACATCTGTGACACCTAAGGAAAACCACCAGCTAGATTCAAGCCCTGACAAGCATTTGTATTTCCACATTTGTGTTCCTCATTTTATATTTTTAATAGAATTGTAAGAAATCAAAGAGAATACTGTATCTCTTGGAAGTTACTTGATTGGAGGAACACAGGGTTGTTTTATGTGTTAGGTGTACAGGTGAGGGATGTATATTGAAAACAAATTTATGTGAACAATTACCAATGGACTGTCTGGCATCAATATTTTCTTTGCAAACATCTAAGAGAAATTTATCCCTGAACAGGTTTTAACAACATTTGATTTGCCTGAAGTTGAAGACATGTGGACACTCGTGGGTAAAGCAGATGAGCGGAGGAGAAGAGAGGGAGGCATCCAGGACCATTCTTTCCTCATCCTCACCCGGCCAGACACCTCTCTTATATTACGCACTGAGGAGGAAATCAACGAACTGGAAGAGTCGGGCTTCAACACAACCTCAAGAACCGTCTTTGCTGGAAATGTTGGCAACAATAGATACATCGTACAGGTGAGAAAAAGTCTTTAGTGTCTTTTAAGTTATTCTTGATGTCATATAATTAAAGTTGGTTATCGTCGTTCACTATTTTACGGCCATTTTATGATTTTCCACACTTGCGTAGACTGAGGAGGTTGACCAATTCAGAAGACATTTTCCCTCGAATGTCTCAGTTGATGCACTCAGCCAAGTTTGTGTTGTATTTTAATCATTTTGCTTCATTTTTAATTGTTCCCTTTACTGTACTGCAATTATTTTCACTATTTAACTGTGTCCATTATTTACCCAATGTGTTACATTCATCACCATCGAACTTAAAGATTCCTGGAGTGGTAAACATCACCTTGAATAATAATCTAGCTATTTCAGGTATTTATTAACTCTTTTTTTCCCAGGTGACCAGCGGTGGTGTGAGACTGCTGGAAGGTACAGTACAGATCCAACATGTTCCTCTGGACGTCGGCTCGCCTCTTGTGGCGGCAACCTTAGCTGACCCCTACCTGGCAGTCCTGGCTAACGACGGCACTCTCATGATCTTCACCCTCGTCACGACCCGGTCTCTGCCTCCCAGACTGACCACCAGCAAGCCGATAAATGCCGGTGTATGTTGATGTTTCTGCTAGCTCTATGTGTGCCAAACTGCCAATCATGACTTGAGAGAATGAGGAACCTTTTTAATAGGCCTGTGCAGCTGTGAATCATTTATCAGTCATCTTTGTTTTTAAATTCGGTTTGGTGAGATTTTTTTTTTGGGGGGGGGGCTATTTTGTCTGTGGCGTCATTGCATTTACAAATAGATTAAATAAGAAAAATAACTTCACAATACAGTTAGTTGATATGGATCTGTGTGTTTTTTAATGTCTTCTGTTTTTTGTTTTTATTCCTCTCTTCATAATGGGAACACAAGCACAAAGACTCCCAGAATAAATGTCTGGTGTGATAAAGCAACAGAAGAGACATGAAGAAAATAGTTGAGAGTTTCATTACCATCATCATCAACATTTGTCTGTTTATCATAACTTTATTCCCCCTTTCAGAAATTCCCACTGCAGACTATATGTGCGTACTGTGACGTGTCCGGCCTCTTCACAACTCAGTACCCACAAGACAGAGAAAAAGACCCTAAGATTTTCAGAACAGATGCAGACATAAAGAAGTAAGTTGTTGAGAGTATGTGTGTTTTATTTGCTTGGTCACCTGATAGAGAACAGAATAAAACTTGAGAAAATTAACAAGTGTTTATAGGGAATAAGGAGGAAGAATTACCTTGGTTTTTTATTTCAGTGACCCCTTCATCTTAGTGAGAAATGGTCTTTGTGGATAGGATTTAGTTTTTGTTGTCCTGTTGATTGTATTATAGTCTTTGTGGAGTGAAAGTTAGAATTTAGTTTTAGTTTTCCTGGTGAATGTTTTATGATTTGTTGTCTGGGTTTTAATATATTCTAAATTTTGTTATCTTTTTTCCTCCTAAGGGAATTAGACGACGAGGATGAGATGCTGTACGGGAACACAGATATCTCGGTGTTCGACCCTCCCAAGACCTTCACCCCACAGGCCAGTCAGGAGAAGAACCAGAACAATTGGTGAGTGGAATTTGGCTGTCTTGAGTCGTATTCATTGTAGCGAATTACCGGTAACGTTATGTAAGGCGCTCGGGGTAAAAGTGGCGAATCACGCTAACTTAGAACTTAAACCTAACTGATTTAAAGATAATAATGTAATGTAGTCTGAAGGTACATTTAATTTCCTATTGTCTGAGACCATTTTGATTCATTTCGTACAGTGCGTTACAGAGATACACATAATCTAACGTGAACAAAACAAAACCGGTCATCTCGTAACATGATTCTGGTGGATTTGGCCCCCTAACCCCCCCTCCCCATTGGTCTCATTTGTTTATAAGTTATGTGACATTTACTTCCTTACATTGAGAAAGTTAAAATGACTAAATCCTCCATCTTATTTTTTTTCACTATTGAAAACTCCGATATATCCGGCTAATTTCCTGACTCTGGGTGACTCGGCGGATTACTGTTTCCATTATATCTTTATTTTTATTTACATTTTAGGTGGAAGAAGTGGCAGAAGGAGGTCCGACCCACGTACTGGTTGGTCGGGGTGCGGGAGAATGGCAACCTCGAGCTGTACACACTCCCGGACGTCAGATTGTGTTACTGTGTTAAAAATTTCTCCGTTGGTGAGTGTTTCTGTTTCAAGTAACTAAAATTTATCATATTAAATGTTTTGTGTTATTTCTACTATTACTGGAGTTTTATTTGTTTCTATTTCATGTTTTTAGTCTTTCCTACAATTTTATTATTGTTATTGATACCTAGCATATGAACAGGTGCTAATGAGTAAAATACATCTTTTTCCCCCCAGGACACAGGGTACTATCAGACAGCAGCCAAACTAGCACTGCACCTTCAATCCCAATTCTTGTTGAAAATCCTCCCACCATCCACGAGGTACGTTTAACGGGGGGGGGTATAAAGCAGTTTGGCGTGTGTGTGTGTGTGTGTGTCAGTGTATCTTTTAATCGGGGAATTGTAAAGTCATCTCGTCAGCCAGATATAAGTGAAATTTTTAGATACTTGGTGTGGATGGATATAGTGCATGTGTATTGTTATTGAAGTATATTTGTATTAGTTGAGGATTTATTTGTATATTTCTTCAGGTCCTGTTGGTTGGGATGGGTAACAGGAACCTTCGGCCCGTGTTGATGGCGAGGGTCGACGAGGATCTCCTTATGTACGAAGTTTTTCCCTTTTATGAAAACCTCGCTCCCATTCAACTCAAAATTAGGTACGGTATTTCTATGTCGGTGTTTATTCTTATTCGTAAATTAGTCGTTTGTTTGTTTATATATAGTTTTGTCCTTTTGAAAGACTGTGGATGGTCAGTGAGGATTTACCTGTGCTCCAGATGGGATGATTAAAGATATTCCATAATTATATCTCACTTATTATTTTTTCCTAGAGCAAAAATTTGAAATACATGTTATTGGTAAGATAATTTTTGTGTTAGGTTGTATGGAGAAGTTATCAGTGTACTTCATTAAATAACTGTTTATATTACTGGACAGAATGAGGTTAATCGAGCACAACTTGATCCTCCGAGAGAAGCGCTCAAGCAGGACCAGGAAACGTATGGAGGAGGAAGGAGGCCAGGAGAAGAAGATAGACAGAGTGTCCAAGTTACGTCCCTTCAGCAGCATCAGCGTGTACAGTGGGGTAAGAGTCGACCAGGTGTAAACTGCCAAAACGATCCGCACGACAGTTGGCCGCACACGTTCGTTATCGATCCGTTTTGTTACATACACCCATTAAAAAATTCCTGGTAGTTCTCTCTCCCATCCATGAACCCTGAGACTCATAAACCCTAAGACTCATAAACCCTGAGACTCCTAAACCCTAAGACTCATGAACCCTGAGACTCCGAGACATCACACATTATCGGCCCCATAGATACTGCACTAGGATATTGAAGTTCATTATCACACCTACATTATATATTGTTATTTTCAGGTATTTATATGTGGTCCTTACCCTCACTGGATATTTATGACTGTGAGAGGGGAGCTGAGGTACCACCCTATGAGCGTGGATGGATCTGTCAAGTGCTTCGCCCCCTTCAGGAATGTCAACTGTCAGAACGGATTCCTCTATTTTAACCGCAAGGTGAGTTTATTGTCTGGGTATGTCTTCCGTTGGTTTTATTCCTCTTAAAAATGGTAAGTTATGAGAGAGTTTAGAAGTTTTAATTATATCCATTTTTGGAATGTGGGAATGTGAAGGTTGTATTTCCCATGACTGTGTTTGTTCCCATTGCATCGTATTGAGTTATTGTGAAGGTATATCCATATTTGTCTTTGATCCGGTATTATTGGACATTACTTCCTCTGTGGTAATTTTATTATGTGAGGGGGAACACCATAGCTGAAAACATCTCTTGTGGGAGTTAGAAGAGAGTTTTTATTCTGTGTTCTGGCCATCTTGACTCCTTGTGGGTAAAGGCTGCTGGTGTCAATGAAAAGAATATAGTTCTCTTCACTATTTAATGTTTCAGTATGTCTGTGTAACATAATAATGACCATCAGTTGAAAATGAGCAGTGTCAAAAATATTATTTGAATCTGTCTATCAACCTTCATTCTCAGCTTCATGCAGTGGAACACATAGCCTACACTGAGAGAAGAGAGCTTGACTCACTGGCCAATAAGTGAGCTTTAACATTCAGATAATTCAGTGACATTTATTGAATGACCACTCAGTGAGCTTAATTTTTTGGCCACTCAGGGAAGAGTAATTGACTGGCCACTCAGTAAGCATATCTTTGCCTCCTATCAGTCAGTACCTGTGATGTACTGGGGCTATGGAGAATGTGTTCCTCATGCCCAATTACCAGTCACTATTACTACTATAATATAACATCACTAATACATAAAATGGGACTATTTACAGTACATGAACTTTTTACAGTATTATGGTAAAAAAAAAATTACTATGAAATGATCATTTGATATTGCCGTATAAAATGAGTGATGAACGTTGTCATTCTAACATTTACCAACTAAGAGACTAAGACGTTAACATAGTCATCACATCATTCTCTAACCGTATTATTTTGTCGGTAATCATTCAGTGTCCTTAAGCATAAAACGGGGAGAAAAGTTGAATACTGTACTGGCAATGTTTCGTCAATTTTCAGTACTGTATTAAGTTATCACCGTCTCTTGAATATATAATTGCCACTATGCTTGCACTCGTCCAAGATACACTGTAAAATTTCTCTAAAATATGCTAAAACAAAATCACCTCAAACACACACACACACACACAAACACACACACGCACACGTATATATCTTTTATGAACTACTCGTATGTGATCTTAAATATTAGTGATTGTTCTTGGTGATTACTGTGTGTGTTGTCTTAGTTGTAGAGGACTTGTTCAATATAGCAGGTTATGTTTGTACACAGTCTTAGTCCCCTTCTCAGTCTCCTGGTGCGTTTTACTTTGGACGAACGCTCTTTGTCTTCATCATTGTCACTCTCGTTTACTTCGACTTGCCGTTTGTTGTTTTTCCCGGCGTCTTCGGATGGCGCGTCGCTTTTCTCCGGGAGACGTTCGTCGTTTTCCTCCCGTTCCGATGCGACGTCGCCGGTTTTCCGTCGTTTTCCCACTGGCGGATCATCGAGGTCTGCGGGTTTATTGTCACGTTTCACTTTCTTAAACTCGCTCACTTTATTGTTCATGTTAGGAATGTCTTCATCGTTGTTGTTGCTGTGAGCCGTGGAGACATCCTTCTCCTCCGTGTTCCCAGACGAGCTCGGATCTGGTTGAGATGTTTGTGCTGGAATGGCGAGCTTTTCATCCAAGTTAGAATTGGTTGTTGATGTGTCTTCACTCTTATCCCCGGGTGGTACGTCGTTGCTGTGTTCTCCGTCACAAAGGCTGAACTTGGCAAAGAGACGACTCATGGCTGCTACTGTGATACGCTGTCTTTTGCACGATGGAAGATTCTGAATGAAGAAATAAATCAACTCAATACAGGACAACACACGTAATATGACAGATCCCCTGCGTGACACCTGAGGGACCTTGAACCAACTTTACTGAACCTTAATCTCATACATCATCAGAATACAGTATTGTATTTCAATTGATTTTGCTTGATTCTATTATTGTATTTGTTTGTGTGGCTGATTTTTACCTCCTCATAATCTGAGTCCTCTGATTCATCCTTTTCCCTCAGGAGAGATGACTTCCTCTTGAGGCGTGTGTTGTCTGTGAAGTGGAATTCCCCATTACCTGTTAAAGGGGAGCTATTACGCACTTAACCACGTAAAAATAGTACATTATCATCGTATTTACTCCCATTTACAGCACTAACTTTTACCACAGTACAGTATCACGTGGTGGTCAGGATCAAGAGAAACACACACACACACACACACTCTCTACTTTGACATTCTTCTCCTACAACAAGTTTAAAAGAGTTTATTTGCTCACCCGTGTCCAATGTTTCATTATGTACCGGCGTTGCTCCTCCCTGTGGCGATGAGTCCGGCCAGTGTGGCAGAATACCTCGGAAAAACTTCCTCATGCCAGATTCACTTGTGAGGGTCTCGTGGTCACTCTCGGCCATGATGGTGAGGCGATCTGTCGGGGGATAATTAATTAGTCGTATTTACCTTAATGGCCTTAGAAATATCCTCATAAGACTGAACATTTGATAGTTCAGTAACCTTTCTATTCATCCATCTCTCTTTTATCATTGTTTATATCTCATTTTTGTTTAATGTCGATCAGAAACTCTGAAGAAAGGTGGGAATAATAGGGAGTGGCGGAGAATAGGCTTGGAAGTCGATGGGAAAATACTAAAACAAGATGGAAAACTATAGAAGTATTATTCACAATCAGAAACACAAACTGTAATTCAATAGACATCTTGAAAACACATGTTGTATTTACCATTTGCCAAACAGTGTCCAAGTGTCCAAGTCTCTGGAAAATCAATACTTCAGTAGTGCCAAAGGACCACCACAGTCAGAGTCTTAAACACTATAGAATCTGCTGTCGTGTTTTCCTGTAGACTCAGAGAAAATAACTCAAGTAACATTATAAGAAAATTCTATTAGAAGTTTGACTATGAGAAGAAAATTATGATCTGTGTGGCTTATTGCTTCTCACTCTACTATTAATATGTAAATAACTGCCACTACATAATTGATTTCCTGTAGGTATAGGTGAGTAATGGGGGTAGATATGGAGACGTACCCCTGTATTAAACAAGCTTGGTGACGACATATATCCTTGACAGAATCTCTTACCTACACTAAGAACAAGTTTACCTCCTCTTGACAAACTCTTCAACACATGATTCACCGTTTCGATAAAAATTCCAGACGGTATTCAGCAATTTTCTTACCCCACCTCCTTCCTCTCTCTCGTCTCCCCCCACACACAAATTCGGTAATTCACAATTACTTTATATCATGTTTTTCTAACTTCATAATTACCACAAGTAAATTATTCCCTTGCCTCAGAAATTTCCTACTTATGTTATTTAACAAACAAACTTTATCCACTTGACTGATGAGTTATATTTTCTTCATTGCTCTATGTATTGTATTATTCTGTGTCACTTTTTTAATATATTTCTTTTATATATTTTGTATATTTATTATAAAAAGAGAACTATTGTCACTTACTTGATCACAAAGAATGAGTCATTTATTACACATGAAATTATGCCTCCATACTGATCACACACACATATGTATCACTATTTAATTAACGTATTTGTATGTGTTTAGGCCAGCAGATCCTCTCCTGTTGAAGGCCCCACTGTAAATATTTCAGGAATTCCAGTAGATATATCACATGTCATTTGGTAAAAGTCTTGATAAAGCACTGATAAGAGTTATTACCTGATGTAATTGTTTTATTTATGGCTTTTAATTTATCTAAAGATTCTGAATTAATGAGAAAATCACCTCATGTAGTTGATTATTGAGACATATTTGGCTTATATTTACAGTGATGGATGAGAATTAACAGATTTATTTATCCTGCATCGTCACGGTTACTTGTTTATGTCACAATTAGCGGCGATGAATTGATGTGCCGACACCGTAGAGGGTAAAGGGTGCTCACCAGAGTCCAGTGGGTGGAGGGATTGTTTTTGTTGAGGGAGGGAGGAGGATGGTCGGGCAGAGTCTGGTCTATTTTTACTCCTCTCCACCACCAGACTTGGCACAGAATTCTCCTCCCGTTTTCTCTTAACCGAGGGGGGGGGACTTGGTGCTGAGGTGGTGTTTCTTTTCTTGTTTTTTGTCCTCCCTGTACCTGTAGTTATTAGATATATATATAAAATTGGAGTATAATTATAAATGGGGGTGTTTTCCTCACTAGACCCATTCATAGTAAATTTATTTAGGGGTAACTACAGCGAGACAGTTGTGGGACCTGATCCATACTAAACTGATCTTGTTTTACTTAGTGTTTGGCCTGGAATTACCGTACTGTATTTATTTGGTGTATTCCCCTCACGTCTGTTGCTTCTGAAGACGTCTTGATAATAAATGAAAGCATCTGTTGTTTGTGAAGACGTCTTGATAATACATGAAAATATCTGTTGATTCTGAAGACGTCTCGATAATGCATGAAAGCGCTCGAACACCATTTCCTATTTCTCAGTCCATCATGGCTTATCAGTAATCTTATGCAATAATTGTTTTCCTATAATGTATGTATAACCTAACCTAAACTAACCTAACCTAACCTTATCTAACCTAACCAAACTGATAAACTTCACATACAGTATTTCTATTTTTGTTCCAACATTCAGGATTTTTCATTTACTCTCATTTCATCTTTTTCAGGAATCCCTCAGAATCTGCCTATTACCCACAATCCTGTCTTACGATGCTCCATGGCCAGTGAGGAAGGTGCCACTGAGGTGTACGCCGCACTTCATCGTCCACCACCTGGAGACCAAGACTTACTGCGTTGTTACGTCGAGCTCTGAACCTACTCTCAAAATCTGGAAGTTTAACGGAGATGATAAGGTAAGATCTGACTCGCTCTGTATTTAATTTTTTCATTTATATTTTATTTTACTTCAGTACAGGATCCCATATAACCTGAATAAAATCATCTGGTCTTCGCTGAATAGAATATTAAAAGCGGCGTCCCTGTAATGAAGAGGTTAAAAGCATACAAAATTTACCCCCTTGTATGAGAATCTATTGTTTCTGTTCCTTCTATGTTAACACTTCTTACCCCTCCCCTCCCCCTGCATTCTTGAAGAGGAGGGAATAATGATCATTTCAATGTGTCAATGGTGTAGTTGGGGCTGAGGTCACAGATGAGGCCATTTGCAATTTATATCGTTTTATGGATCACCTCGTTCAAGAAGTCTTTGCAGGTCCACTAAATTTAGATGCAGTAATTTGTTTTTCTTCTGATAATTAGAGATCTTGTATTGTGTGTGTGTGTTTGTTTTTCACTCTTGAGAACCGATAGTTTTATTTTTATTGAACTGTATTGAACTTACTCTGAACTTTATTTTTTACTGAACTTTGCATTGAACTTTAATTTTGGTTTTGGTAGGAGGAAATACAGGAGGAAAGAGACGAGCGTTTTCTCCAGGTACAAGCGCCCATGTTTTCCATCCAGCTCTTCTCTCCAGTCAATTGGCAGGTAAAGTTGGAATCATGATTGTTTTTTATCACCTGACTAATCTCCACCTCAGCTTATATCACCTGAAGATTAACCACCCTAACATCATTGTGGGGCAGTTAGGTTATTAGAGTTGAAGTTATTACAATATTAAGACTTCATAGTAAAGACCTGGGAGAATATTTTTTTACCTGAATATCTTATAGACATAGACTAACGGAAGTACTGTTGTGTCTCGCAGATGATCCCCAACACAGATTACTACTTAGAGGCGTGGGAACACATCACTTGCTTCAAAAATGTCATCTTGGCCTACGAGGGAGACAGGTCTGGTCTGAGGGGCTACCTGGCCCTCGGCACGACCTACTGGTGAGTTGAAGTGGTCGTTTGTCTTCGTTACTTGATGAGTGGGAGTTATGGGGGGACAGAGCAGTAAGTTTGTCTCACTGTCTGTCTGTCTTTGTATGTGATGCGTCTTTATATCTGGTGTGTGTGTGTATATGTGTGCTTGCATCTTTGCTTCCCTCACTCACCAACTATGATCCAACCCCGAATATTCCTTTACCCCCCCCCCCCTTCAGTCTTCATACACACCAACTACAATATTTTAACATATATTCAACATTAACTCACAGCTTTGGCGAAGACATCACTTGCCGTGGACGAATTCTCATCTTCGACGTCATCGATGTGGTGCCGGAGCCGGGGCAGCCACTCACCAAGAACCGTCTGAAGATGCTGTACGAGGGGGAGCAGAAGGGCCCCGTCACCGCTCTGGCTCACTGTATGGGCCTCCTCGTGTCAGCCATAGGACAGAAGGTGCTGGAGTAACACACAGTAGATATAAGAAAAATGTCACACCTATATCATGAGTATATTATGAGTCCATACCCATCTCAAGTGCTCATATTCTGGGCTAGACTTGTATCTCCGAATTAAAGTTAATGAGAATATCGTGTGTTGTGTTTACAGGTGTATATTTGGCAGCTGAAGAATACCGACCTGGTGGGAATAGCGTTTATAGACACTCAGATCTACGTTCACCAGTTAACGTGCATCAAGAGCCTCATCCTTGCCGCTGACGTCTGTAAATCTGTCCTGCTGCTGCGGTTTCAGGAAGAGAACAGAACGCTCTCGCTTGTCTCCAGGGTAAAGCGCTTATGTGGTTTTTTTAATGTAGATTGAAAATATTCCAGTTCCATAAGACAATAGACTTCAATTAATTATCAAACCTTGTAGCCAGAATGTTGTGTCATGATTTGTCCTGTAAAATAATTCCCTTTAAAGGTAATCATGTGACCTTTTTTTACTACTATTAATTTATATCGTATTGGCTTTTTTGTTATTAATTGTGACTTGAAATAGAAATATGTTTAACAATGATCTCCAATATAAATGTTTACTTTAGCTTTTATTATTTCTTGTATGTAGTCTTTATTGTGGTGTTTGTCTCGGCGTATTAAAAATTATTGGAAATGGCACAATACACAAGTCATCCTAACCTAATGGAAAAAAAATCACCTAGGATTATTAGGTTCGGTTGGCTGTATATTTTAACGTTTTTTCCCAGTTTATTTACATTCTATTCAGTAAAATAAACGCATAAATAAAAACACGAAGAGGTGACGTAATCGAAGCATCCACGTCAATAATGCTCTCCTCCGCAGGACCTCAAACCCCTACAAGTATATGGCGTTCAGTACCTAGTGGACAACTCGACCTTGGCCTTCATAGCCAGCGATGCCGACAGGAACCTGGTGGTGTTTACGTATAACCCGGAGTCACACGAGAGCGCTGGGGGAACACGGCTCATCAGGAAGGGGGACTTTCACCTGGGGTCTCATGTTAACTGCTTCTTCAGGTGAGGAAAGTGTCGTATGGTAGTTTGACTTTGGGAATTGGTTGTACCTGTGTGATTAATTCCCAGTTGTGGTTGGTTAAACAGGCTCTCAGTAGTAATTAGTCCTACCCTACCCTATCCGAACCCTAAACCTAACCTAACTTGAACACTGGGGCCCACTTAACTTGGAACTAAGAGAAATATTGTAATAAATTTTAACCATATCCACATCATCCTCATTCTGTATTGACCTGTAACTTAACTTTTATTTTTTTTTTTTTCCTCCAGAATCCGCTGCCGGCTAGGAGATGTGTCCAGCGACCGGCGAGCTGGACAGAACATCGAACGGCGACACATTACCATGATGGCAACTCTCGACGGCTCCATCGGCTACGTCCTGCCAGTTAGTGAGAGAACGTACAGAAGATTCTCCATGATCTATAACCTGCTAGTACAACACCTCCCTCATATTGCTGGTATGTGGGTGATTATTGTGGTGGTGGTTAGTAGTAGTTGCATTAAATAGTAGCAGTTTTATTGGTTAGTAGTTGTAGTAATGTTATTGGTTAGTAGTAGTGGTAAATAGTTAGTCAGAATAATAATAATTAGTAGTGGTAGCAAAAATAAGTTGTAGAAGTAGTAGTAACAAGAAGTATTTTCAGATCATGTTCACTCGGAGCTAAACTCACGCCCTTCACTCTACGTCTTCTTCCAGGTCTAAATCCGAAGGCATGCCGCACATTCCAAAGCCGCTACAGACTCAACACGAATCCCTCCCGAGCGGTCCTGGACGCCGAGCTTATCTGGTCGTACCTGCACCTACCAGCGCCTGAGAAAGTCGAGATAGCCAAGAAGATCGGAGCCAAGGTTGACGACATCATTGAAGACTTGATGGAGATCGACCGGATGACGGCTCACTTTTAGTCCCATTATTCTTGTGGGTGTAGAATTGAGCCCCATTTATTCTTGTAGGTACAGAATTGAGTTCCATTTATTCTTGTAGGTACAAAATTGAGTCCCATATTGTTCCTGTAGGTCAGAATTGAGTCCCGTATTGTTCATTTAGGTGCAGAATTGAGTCCCATTTTTTTTAGGTGCAGAATCAAGTCCCATTTGTTCCTGTAGGTGTAGAATTAAGTCCCATTTGTTCATGTAGGTGTAGAATCGAGTCCCATTTGTTCACCACACACTAGTACTCTTCACCATACTGCATTGTCCTGCAGGGTGGCAAGACAGGGCAATAATGATTGAAATAGACTGAAATACACCAACCCCCCCGTATACTGAAATACTGTATACACTAATGTATATCCGTATACATTCACGGTCATAATGTATACATGTATACTTCTACTGATTTATACATAATCTGCTCACAACCACAGAATATTTTAAGTTATTTTTTATGTATGGTTGAATGGTAACTATAGCGATGTGTTTAATGCTTCCTCCTCTGGTTGAATGTTTCGAGTGACACTCGACCGAGGTTACGGTAAGAGGACGTTGTCTTTTCCTCTCCGTGACTACCGGTTGATTATTACTCGTAGGTATTGGTCAAGTTCAGTGGGTAGAGCCGTCGGTTTCATCCTTATCTGTGAGTGGGCAATATGGGTTGATAACGGAAGGAGCCACAGTGTTCATATTTGACATTGTGTTCAATATGATGTGCTTGTTGAACTAAATTACTATTAAATTTTCAAGGGGGTAAATTAAGTCAATAGATAATGTGCTACTATGTGTAAATTTTCCATCTACCTGGCTCCTACCTTTTAATTAACTCTTAATTGTATAAGTTTATGATGTAGGAATTTTAAGTTAGTCTGGAGAGAAAATGTATAAACAATTGCTACTGTCCGTTCGCCTCTGAATCACGAACCCCGACACGTGAATCCGGAGCATTTATGGACAGAATGATGTATCAGTTTACGGCTTCGGGTTCACGAATCTGAATCCTGTGGTTCGTGGTTCAGAGGGAGAGGTGAATGGACTTTAATGATTGACTGTACAGGGAAGAGAGACATAGATATTGATGAACTGCCAGACCATTAGAGTTTGTGTGTTTGTTGGATATTATTGTTTATTCCTTAAGAGACAGTGACTTGTTTGCTGTATTTAGTTTGTACTGTATTATTTGTACCTCAAGTATTTCTTTATATTAGTTAAGATGTTAACAGTACTCACTATATACAGTTATTGAAGTAACTCAGTACATACAGTGAAGCCTCGTTAGTTGGAGGTTTCTTATGTAACAAACCTCGATATAATGGACTGTCATTACTGTATAGGTCGTTAGATGGAGGTTTCTTATCTAACAGACCTCGATATAATGGACTGTCCTCTCTCACATAAGCCGTTAGATGGAGACTTCACTTTACTGTACGTCCCTCTTGCACACGGCTCAGCTCTGTACTGTACTTGATCTTTTAAACCAGAGAGGAAACATCTTTTAAACCATCAGATTAACTATTTTTATATGTACTCTATTGTGGACGGAGATTAGTTGCATAGATCAAGAGGTATTCAGTTTTAAGAGGATTTTGATGAATATTTGATAAGGTTGATTTTATACTTGTAAGACTAAGAGGAAAGGTCATACCATATGTATATTTATAGACTATTTGACTATGAAGTTTCTTTGGTAATATATGTATACTAAGAAATACTGTATGGTTATTTATTATGTAAACTTAACCTCTTTGAAGCCAGTTGAGGTGCAGAGAATTGAGGTAGGATAAGTTAAAGTTTACAAACCTTCAAATCACCATAACTTTGGAACCAGTTAAGATATTTTAATGATTCAAGTGGCAGATTGTAGCATTGTTAGTTTAGGTTTAATTAATGTTAACGAAAGACGTCATACATATTGTTATTCAGGCCATACCGACACTTATCCTACATCAGTTCTGTGTTCCTCAATTATTATCATCATCTACTATAACATTATACTTAGATAGAATTTATATTTTTTTTAAACAGAGACACAAAATACTGCATGGATTGTGAGTCAGTAGAAGGTGAAGCATTACTCCACTAAGAGAACAATAGACATTAGATCAACCTAGTGGGGCATCAGCTGAGGGGGGAGCAGAGTGAGGGTTATATTTGAAGTAACATTGGTGCTTAACTTCTCAAGGGTAAGTTGGATTAAAGTCATACATGTGATATGATAGTTAACACGAGTGCACTTTGTCGTAGGTAGGAATCCTAACCTAACCTAACCTAGCGTAGCCACCTAGTGTAACCTAACCTAACCTAAAACTAGAAATGCACCTAGACTGAAAAAAAAATTGGGATCACCTGAAGAATCTCCACCTCAGCTTATTTCACCTAAAGATTAACCCCCCTAACCTAACTTAACCTCACCCCCCAAAAAATAATGTTAGGGTGGTTAATCTTCAGGTGAAATAAGCTGGGATGGAGATTATTCTTCAGGTGATTCAAAGTTCTTATATGACTGGCCAATTAACTCGGATTTATGTGATTAACAGACTGGCCAGACTCATCCTAGACACACACACAGTGGCATCTGTTGTCTGGAGAAGGAGGTCACACGTTCATGGAGGAGGAGGAGGTAGAGGTAGGGGGAGGAGGACTGGTGTTTGTATCACTCCTCCACTGTGTCATGGAGGATCAAGTGAATAAACAATGAAATCTTCCTCCTCCTCTCCTTTTCTTCCTCTTCCACATCATCTTGCCTCTCTACCTCTTTTTCCCCTTCCTCTTCTCTTCCTCTTCCACATCCTCCCCACTTCCTCTCCACCTCCGCCACATAACATCATCATAAGAGAGACACTGGCACCGATAACTGACCCCTGACACATGAGATGCCACAGCCAGGGTCAAGGTGGTAGAAAGTGCCACCTGACGTTTAAGATAAGGGTGAAGGTAGCTTAATCCACACACTCACACACTCCACGCACACGAGTTTGCAGACGTACACATATTAAGGTACACACGGACGTACAGACAAACGTAACTCATCCTCCTCTGATTTAATAATGATAAAGAAAACGGGGCAACAATGAAGAGGGGTGACTGGTGAATATTTATAGAGGGGAGTAAACTATATCCTCCCTCTCACTTTCCCTCTCATCCCCCTCTTTCTTCCTCTCTCACCCTTCACTTTCTCCCTCTCACCTATCCTCCTCATTTACCTACTTACCCTTACGGTCCCCCCCTCCCTCCCCCATCTTCTCTCACCTCCCTTGAGAAAGTGAGAGAAACCATTCACCTACCCTTTCTCCTCTCACCCCCTGCCTGCTTGTGTACCTATCCCTCTCCTCTTTTCTCTTATCCCCTTTCTCTTCCCCTCTCTTCCCCTCTCCTCTCCTCACCCTCCCCCTATCGTATCCTCCCCTTCCCTTCCTATTCCCCTCACCTTCACTCCTCACCACCTTCTCCCCTTCCCTCTCTCCTCCACCCCTCACCTTCCCCCTTCCCCTCCCTCACCTTCCCCTCGCGTGTGTTGGTCAGCACTATGACCTACTAAACCAGATACAGGATAGTCCCCCCACCAGCCAGGTTCATTGTAGTTGTTATTATTATTATTGTTGTTGTTATTATTGGTGTTATTGTTGTTATTGTTATTATTATTGTTGTTATTGTTATTATTGTTATTATTATTGTTGTTATTGTTGTTGAATTACCAGCGTCTCATAAGCCTTTGTTGATGATATGACCTGTTATGTGTGTGTGTGTGTGTGTGTAGGGGGGGGTGACGTCAGATAATGGCGTCAGTTTCAGCACACCTGATTGGTTCTTAGAGCGTGAAGTCAGGCTGGTTAGGTTAAGCTAGGTGAGAGGTAGGTTAGGTTAGGGTGGGTTGGGTTATTTTAGTCAAGTTCCGGATAGATTAAGGTTACGTTACATTGGGTTTAATTAGGTTAGGTTACGGTTAGGTTACGTTTAAGTTAGGGTAAGATTAGATTAGTTTAGTATAAGTTAGGTTAAGTTTTTAGGTTAAATTCGGGTTAGGTTAGAGTAAATTAAGTTAAAATTAGGTTAAATCCGGGTCTGGTGCTTCAATACTTAACCTTTTTCACAATAAAATTTCTAATGGAGGGGAGAAAAAAATGTTCTTGGAGTCACTACGTGTTGGAGGGCGAGTGAGACCAGACAATGATAGTGTTGAGAGATGTGACGTTATTGTGTCTCAGTGTGGCCAGAAACACGGAAAAAATTGCCTGGGGAGGGGATGGGGGGGGGGGATCTTCCGTGAGAGGTGGCCAGGGAGGAAATAGGTTGTGGGGTAAAAATAACATTGGTCAATTTTGAAATGACGTGGATATTATGTAACATTGTTGGACTTTACGTAACTTGACCTAATCTAATCTAACCTAACATAAGAATTTAATCATACTTATCCTGTCCTCATACATACATACATAAATACACCCGGGTCATGGCCAAACGTACTGTTCCTCACTGGTAAATAAGAACGCCATTACCACAAGACGTCGATTTGTGAATGCACACACACATACCTTCACCCCTCTCCTCCTCACCCACCCTCACCCACCCACCCTGACCCCCCTCACCCCCTGACCTTGAACTACACCTCTGCTATATATTGAATTACATCTACTGTGAGAAAGACATTGCTGAGAGAGGGAGGGAGGCTGGGGTCTAATGTTACAGCAGTTCACACACTGACTAATTTGCCCAAGGAGATGAGGATGTGTGTGTGTGTGTTTTAGGTTAGGTTAGATTAGGTTCCTGGTAATTGGTAAGCAAAAAATACAAGTTATGCGAAGGTCAGTAAAAATACGGGTGGACAGAGAGAGAAAAACAAAGCCATAAGGTGAATCTAGTACAGTCTACCCTCATTAACCTCGTTTTCTCTGGAGGTATAGTTATATAGCGTCTATGAAAAGTGGTATACTCTTCTCCTATATCAAATGGGAACAAATATACTCTTTATAGGAGGTATATTTATGATACCTTGATGAGGGTTGTTACCTCGGCAATTACATACATACATACATACACGGTACACCCAACACCACGTACATACATACACGGTACACACAACACCACATACATACATACACGGTACACACAACACCACATACATACATACACGGTACACCCAACACCACGTACATACATACACGGTACACCCAACACCACGTACATACATACACGGTACACCAAACACCACGTACATACATACACGGTACACCCAACACCACGTACATACATACACGGTACACCCAACACCACGCATACATACACGGTACACCCAACACCACATACATACATACACGGTACAATAACACCACGTACATACATACACGGTACACCCAACACCACATACATACATACACGGTACACCCAACACCACGTACATACATACACGGTACACCCAACACCACGTACATACATACACGGTACACCCACCACATACATACATACACGGTACACCCAACACCACATACATACATACACGGTACACCCAACACCACGTACATACATACACGGTACACCCAACACCACATACATACATACACGGTACACCCAACACCACATACATACATACACGGTACACCCAACACCACGTACGTACATACACGGTACACCCAACACCACGTACATACATACACGGTACACCCAACACCACGTACATACATACACGGTACACCCAACACCACATACATACATACACGGTACACACAACACCACGTACATACATACACGGTACACCCAACACCACGTACATACACACATATACTGTACACACGACGCATGGAGTAAGTCATATGTTAGGTTAATTAGAACCATAAGAGGAGTGTTGTGGGTGGTTGGCTTATGAGAGAGAGATAGAGAGAGAGAAGGTCAAGGGTTAGAGTGATAAAGATTCCGACAAGAGAGAGACAGACAGACAGACAGACAGACACAAACAGACAAAAGGACAGACAGACAGACAGATAGAAGGTCAAGGGTGAAGTGAGATGAAACATTTCCCATGTGTGTTAAGTTTAATTCAGTGTCCATAACCCACGACAGCCTCATTAACCTATATTTTGGTCGGGGGGTGGGGGCTGCGGCGTAGGGGGGGGGGGGGGGACGTGGGTGATTATGAGTTATGTGGATCCATTGTTTACGTTCGTGTTAAGACGTTGCAGGACAGAATGGGGTCAGCCAAGAAGGGGAATTGAAGGTGGGAGTAGGTAAGATGGCGTCGGTGAAGGTGTCAGCTTAAGTTGGGGTGTTTTAAAGTGGGGGGAAGCTTGAGTGGGGTGTTTTAAAGTGTGGGGAAAGCTTGAGTGCGGTGTTTTAAAGTGTGGGGGAAGCTTGAGTGGGGTGTTTTAAAGGGGAAAGCTTGAGTTTGAGTGTTTTAATGTGGGGAAAGCTTGAGTGGGGTGATTTAAAGTGGGGGGAAGCTTGAGTGCGGTGTTTTAAAGGGGAAAGCTTGAGTTTGAGTGTTTTAATGTGGGGAAAAGCTTGGGGTTTGGGTGTTTTACAGGGGGGGGTAGGAGGGAGCTTGAGTTTGAGTGTTTTGAAGTAAAAGAAATCGTAATACTATGTAGGTTAGATTAAGTTTGGTTAGGTTAGGTAAAGCTTGGTTAGGTTTGTTTAGGTTAGATTAGGTTAGGTTAGGTTAGGTTTGGTTAGGTTAGGGTAGGTGAACCATGGACTTTATGACGTAATGAAGCGCCATGGTCTTCCTAGCGGCGGGGGTAAGAACTACAATCAATTATAAGAAAATATAAACAAATCCTATATCTTTCTCTGTCTCTCAGGGAAACATGTTGAGAGAGAGAGAGAGAGAAGAAGAAAGAGAGATAAGAGAAAGGAAGAGAAAGAGGAGAGAGAATACTGTAAAAGAAAGTGAAGTCAGAGAGAGAGAGAGAAGAGAAACGGAATGGCAAAAATTAATTAAAAATAAAGAAAGAAAGAGGAAGAAAATTACTACTCCCCCCCCCCATGTGAAAAGTATCCTCACTACATCATTACACCAACATTATAAGACGGTGTTATTTTGACCTTGTACTCTGACCTACTTTTCATCACTCGTAAAATTAAGAAAAAAAGTATTGTAAAAAAAGTGTATAGTATTATTAAACAACAGAATAATAATAACAGAATTTCTAAATTTAAAAGTAAATTATATACAATAATATAAAATTGTCCTACTTGTTTTAGAAAGACTTGGGTGTAATTAAACACTTAGGCGACTACAGTGTTTTGGGAGCATTTTTATAACATACAATTAATGAACTAAGAAAAAAACACATAGGTAATTTTATAAACATGATTTTTTGTATGTGTGGTTTTTTACGTCAATATTGTGTACTTTTCAGAGGACTTTTAGCTTGTCAACTACCAGATTCATGGCCATTTAGTTGCTGGAGACATGACAAACATTTATACTAATCAGGTAAGCACATTTATGGTAATTTATTCAACTTTTTTAGGTATTTTGTGAGTGAGTTTTCTTCTGAACACAACATAAAGGCGAATTTCCAAGCTCAAACCAGATATTTCCGCGACTTTTACAAACAGCGTGAAGGATATTTTAACTTTTTGAGTTCCGTGTTAATTTATTCAACTTGTTAACTATTTTACCTTCACCAAGACTCACATAACCTAACCTAACCATACCAGCCATACGAGTAAGACCCATAATGCATCAGCGAAGGGGGTGGGTAGGATAGAGGTGGACAGGGGTGGGTAGGACAGGTGTTGGTAGGACAGGTGTGGGTAGGACAGGTGTGGGCAGGACAGGTGTGGGCAGGTGGCTCAGTAACCTAGATAAAGTATCGATCACAGGTAAGCATAACGTGACACAACACCCTGGATTATATGACCACACGCATCTCTACCACACACTTCTCTCACCTCTACCACACACTCTTCTCTCACCTCTACCACACACTCTTCTCTCACCTCTACCACACACTCTTCTCTCACCCCTACCACACACTCTTCTCTCACCCCTACCACACACTCTTCTCTCACCTCTACCACACACTCTTCTCTCACCTCTACCACACTCTTCTCTCACCCCTACCACACACTCTTCTCTCACCCCTACCACACACTCTTCTCTCACCCCTACCACACACTCTTCTCTCACCCCTACCACACACTCTTCTCTCACCACACACTCTTCTCTCACCCCTACCACACACTCTTCTCTCACCCCTACCACACACTCTTCTCTCACCCCTACCACACACTCTTCTCTCACCCCTACCACACACTCTTCTCTCACCCCTACCACTAACATATCACACACACACACACACACACAAGGGACCCCCGGAAGTGGGTCAATTGATTACCATTCCTAAATACAAGTTCAAGGTTGACTGGGGATAATTATGATGGTGGTTAGTTAGGGTCTGGTTGTGGTTTGGTTGCGGTCTGGTTGTGGTTTGGTTGTGGTGGTTATGGTGTTGGTAGTAGTAGTTGTAGTAGTGATGATGATACAACTAGCAACTGTGTGGTGGTTATGAGAAGGAAGATGATAAGGAAGGAGGAAAGAAGGAATGGTAAGGAAGCAGGAGGGGGTAATAAGAAGGAAAGATGAGGAAGGAAATGAAGGAGGATGATAGGAAGAGGAGGAGGAAGATTAAGGAAGGAGGAAAGAGAAGGGGTAAGGAAGAGGAGGAGGATGGGAGGGAGGGGCAGTAGTGGTGGTAGCATGACTGTGTGTGCGTATGTGTGTGTGTGTGTGTACGTATGTGTGTGTGTGTCGGGTAGCCTGGCTCGGGGTAGCGACAGAATCTAGTTGTACTTGACCTAGATCACCACTATTACCACAACTACCACCACCACTACCACCACTAATACTACCTCTACCACCACCACCACTACCACAATTAGAATCATTACCACTATCCCTTCTATTCCCACCACTTGCTAATAGTAGTAGTAGTAGTAGTAGTAGTAGTAGAAGTAGTAGTAGTAGTAGTAGTAGAAGTAGTATAATAGACCAAATAACATTAAAAACGTATCTATTTACCTTAATACGAAATTTCATAAAATATTAGACCCTTATTTTAAGATTCCCAGAAATTCCTACGACACAAATAGAGAGAAAAAAAATACCTCACATATTTTACGCTTCAAAACATAACAAAATACCTGGATGGTTTTTTTTACCGATATTTGGGATTTTAATGTTTATTTATTTATTTTTTATTTTCGTCAACAATGTTCATCAGCTAACAACCCCAATCACATTAATGGCCTGTTAGTAGATGCCAAGTGTCCAGAGAATTATGTCCACGAGTAAACATTCAACTATTGTGTAGACAGACAGACCGACCATCCGATAGGTACGAATAGTGAAGAGGATAATAAACTACAGCATGTATTTGTTTGTTTATCTGCAAGAAGTACATAATGTAGTGAGGGGTGGGGGGTGACAGGAATCTCATGGTTCAGGGTAATTCTTGTGGTTGAATGATGGCCACTACTACAGCTTCCCTTCCTTCACTATTAACTATTATATCACACGCGGTCTTTATCATCAAATTCCTAAGTTCATATCACGCATTTTATATTCCAGTAAGATGTGATATTATTTCTTTTGCTTATACGTACATACGTTTGTAAAGTTAGATTAAGTTACGAGGTTAAGTTTTGTTAGGAATGATTAAGTTTGGTTTAGGTTATGTTACGTTACGTTATATTATTCTTCTATACTAATTTGCTTCCCTCCAGTTAGGTTAAGGTAAGTTAGGATTAGTTAAGTTTGTAACGGAATTTAACGTTTTTTTAACGGTCATTAACGGTTTTTAACGAATTTTTAACGGGTTTTGTTCTTTCACCCGGCAACGAGTAGATGATAATTTTCCCCTCCTAGTGGGTCAGTAAGTCAGGGAAAGCATTCATAGAGCTGATAACGCAACCCAAAATAAACAGTGTAAGTTAGCTCCTATAATATAGCCTTGACCGTGTGTGTGTTTCTCACCCTTGGCCGTATATAATATAACACGGCTCTATGATATACCTTATGTAGGGTGTCCCAGAAAAATGTCCTTCCTCCCTCCCTCTCCCTGCCTGCTTCCTGCCTCTCTCCCTCCCTCCTACTCACAGTGTCTCAGGGAGCAGACAGGGAGGGAGGAAGGGAGCAGACAGGGTGGGAGGAAGGGAGCAGACAGGGAGGGAGGAAGGGAGCAGACAGGGAGGGAGGAAGGGAGCAGACAGGAAGGGAGGGAAGGAGTAGACAGGGAGGGACACTTCTGGGACGCCCTGTATACTGTTAAGAGCAAAGGTGTGTTGATAAATCTTACTTAAAATAGCCTCCAGGTAGGTCAAGTTAGGTTACGTCAGGGTTAGGTTAGGTCAAGTTAGGTTACGTCAGGGTTAGGTTAGATCACGTTAGGTTAGGTTACGCTAGCTTTGATCAAGGTCAGATTAGGTCATGTCAAGGTCAGGTTAGATTATGCTAGGTTAGATCAAGGTTAGGTTGGATAACGGTAGGTTAGGTCACGTCAGGGATAGGTTAGATTGCGCTTGATTAGGTCAAGGTTAGGTTTGGTTAGGTTAGGTTAGGTTAAGGTACGCCAGGTGGGATATCATGGTGTAACTAGCGGTCATGATACACGCAAGCTTACATACGCTCTGCATAATATATATTTCAAGCCCTACTGACCTGATTCCTGCCTCTGTGTGTGTGTGTGTCTCGCTGACGTAAAGTTATCAATAGTTGTTTATTTTCGTCACCTGGTTGGGGGGGGGGTGAGGTTCATCCGTCCGTCTGTCTGTTTGTGGATTAATTTGGATTTTATTGTGAAAGTCTATGTGATGGATTCTTCCTTGGGCGATATCATGTGAGTGTGTGTGTGTGTGTGTCACTTTTACTCCTACAGCACATTTATTTTCCTACCGTGAGAAATAAATCCACTACTACACCTTAAGTACATTAATTCCTTTCACTAAATGAGTCTACAAATTGTTGCCTCAAACTTGATGGTCTGTTGATATGTTTTAGATCCAGAATTTTTTTATTAAGGAAAATGAAAACCTAACCTAACCCAACCCAGCCTAACCTAACCCAACCCAACCCAACCCAACCCAGCCTAACCTAACCCAACCCAACCCAGCCCAGCCTAACCTAACCCAACCCAGCCTAACCTAACCATCTCTTGTGATAAGTGACGGTCGTAACCTCAGCATATAGGGTCGTAATGTTGACCTCACTGATAACAATGGCGGACACTCTGCCTCTTAACTACCACCCCTGACCTGTTTGACCCAATTCCACTGACGTTGCCCGGGTCGTAAACTAACTACACAACAACCCGAGTGGTCTTGTTAGGTTAGGTTAGTTTAATTGTTTTTACATATACGTCTGTTTGTTTTGATTCAAGCAACTCATGGTAGGTCACACACACACACACACACACACACACACACACACACACACACACACACACCAATAAACCAACATAGAGGTTCACAGGTTAGGTCAGGTGCACAGGGTAGGTCAGGTGCACAGGTTAGGTCAGGTTCACAGGGTAGGTCAGGTGCGGGGTGGCCTACAGTGGGGCAAGGTTAATAATGCTTCATTCGAGTCACACCGGCGTGAGATAGGTAGATGGCCTTGTTATTATGTCCCCACCTTCCCCTTTCCTCCTCCTTCTTTCCTCTCTTCCTCATCCATCCCTCTCACCCCTCCTTCCTCCTTCCTCCTCCCTCTCCTCCTCTCCTTCCCTGTCCATCCCTCTCACCCTCCTTCCTCTCCCCTCTCCCTCCTTCACTCTCCATCCTCTCACCCTCCTTCCTCCTTCCCTCGCCCCTCTCCTCCTCTCCTTCTCCTCCATTCCTCCTCTCCCCTCTTTTCTCCTTCCCTCCTCCTGTCTCCAGCTTCCCCTCCATAACAATGAGTTACTGATCAGCTTAGAAAAATAATATGTATCCTGGACTGGCTCGTGTCACTGACGGCTTGTGTAAGTAAACCCTCCACACACACACACACACACACACACACACACACACACACACACACACACACACACACACACACACACACACACACACACACACACACACACACACACACTTTCAATAAATGGTTGTAGCAGATATCTTGTTGTGGTTGGACTTTATTATACTGCTAGTTAGAGGCGCGTTTCTTGACCTACCAGACTGTGAGACTTGTAGCCCTAACCTAACCTAAGTCTAACCAAACCTAACCAACCTAACCAAGTCTAACCTAACCAAACCAACCAACCACAAATAACCTAGATCCACAGTATACCACCCGGAAAACACGAAAGAACAAACCCAACCTTGATCCCCAGTATAACACCCGGAAGAACACCACAACATAACCTTGGTTCATATCAGCAACTGTGTTAGGCCTAAAACCTGCAATGCCTTAACGCCTCCGGAAGTAGGGAAATGAAAGTCACCTCACTGGCGTTGCTAAACTGACCTTGGTTAGGCCTATTAATTTTGGTGATATTCTGTGAGGTATTAATTTGTTATTGGTCTACATATATATATAAGCCTAACAATACTCTCGCACCTCCCCCTCCCCCTCACAATACCCCTCCCCTCCCCCAACCCCCCTCCCAACCAAACACGTTACTAGTGCCCTCTGGTGTCAATCGCCCATATCACAATAACATAAACAAAACACGTAAATGCGCTTGAAAACAGTCAATAGTATGGAGGTGTTTTGAGTGTACCAGCTAGTGAAAGGAAACGGTTAGGTTAGGTTAGGTTTTAAGTTGAAGTGGAGTTAGGTTTTAGGTTTAAGTTAGTGAAGGGTAACTAGTTGTCCATTTTTATTATTATTGTCTATTTATCATCGTTATTCCATCAGTTACATTATATATTATATTTTATGTAACGCTGTTTCCATTTAGTTCAAGTTATTATTTAGTTATATTTTGTTTTCTTTTGTTTTATGTCTGTAAATACGAGTGTGGAGGAGAGGCGAGGCGTGGAGGAGGAGGAGGGGGAGGTGAGGGAAGACATGGAGGAAAAGGAGGTGAAGCAAGACATGGGGGAGAAGGAGAGTGACCATCACAACCTACCCATCATCCTTCAGTCCCTAGACCAACGCCTGGACGAAGCCTTTAAGAGGATAGAGTGGTTAGAGGAGACGTCCGAAAGGCTCACCAAGTGGACCGTCACCGCCTCCTCCTGGATGAAGGTTCAGGACTGCGTCGTGGACTATGAGTTCCGGAAGGTACAGCGAGGCATTAATGACTGCAAAGAGAAGCTGTCGGGTGTTGGTGTGGCGGAGAGTGAGGTGGTGGTGAGGCAGCCCCCTCCCCCTGCACCACCACTCAAGCGGGGTCACCTCGTCCCTAGTAAGATACCTCGCCCAAGTACCCATGACCTGGTTTCCACAAGAACCCAACGGGCTATGGAACCCCAGAAGGGAACCCAACAGGTTAAGGAACCCCAGAGGGTAGCTCACCATGCTATGGAACCCCAGAAGGGAACCCAACAGGTTAAGGAACCCCAGAGGGTAGCCCAGCAAGCTAAGGAACCCCAGAAGGGAACCCAACAGGTTAAGGAACCCCAGAGGGTAGCCCAGCAAGCTAAGGAACCCCAGAAGGGAACCCAACAGGTTAAGGAACCCCAGAGGGTAGCCCAGCAAGCTAAGGAACCCCAGAAGGGCCTTGCAGCCGGTTAAGGAACCCCAGAGGGTAGCCCAGCAAGCTAAGGAACCCCAGAGGGTAGCCTTCCACCATGCTAAGAACCCCAGAAGGGAACCCAACAGGTTAAGGGAACCCCAGAGGGTAGCCCAGCAAGTTAAGGAACCCCAGAGGGTAGCTCACCATGCTAAGGAACCCCAGAGGGTAGCCCAGCAGGTTAAGGAACCCCAGAGGGTAGCCCAGCATGCTAAGGAACCCCAGAAGGGAGCCCAGCAGGTTAAGGAACCCCAGAGGGTAGCCCAGCATGCTAAGGAACCCCAGAGGGTAGCCCAGCAAGCTAAGGAACCCCAGAGGGTAGCCCAGCAAGCTAAGGAACCCCAGAAGGGAACCCAGCAGGTTAAGGAACCCCAGAAAGGAACCCAGCATGCTAAGGACCCCCAGAGGGTAGCCCAGCAAACTAAGGAACCCCAGAAAGGAACCCAACATGCTAAGGAACCCCAGAAGGGAGCCCGGCTGTCTATGAGCTGGGTTCCATAATAAAACCCAGGTCTTAAATCACCCGGTCAAAAACTGTGATTTTTGACAATATTTTCATTTTTTTTTATTATTATTGTGGAGGTGATGGTGGTTGAGGGAGGTGAGGCGATACTCGTGGTGTTTGTGTGGTGTGGGAAGGTGGCTGTCTTCCTGGACCACGTGACAGGTGGAACAGACGGGAGAGGAGGGGAGGGGCGTAGGTGGAACAGACAGGAGAGGAGGATGTCATCAGGGGTAGGGAGGGGCACAGGTGGAACAGACGGGAGAGGAGGGAAGGGGCGCAGGTGGAACAGACGGGAGAGGAGGGAAGGGGCGCAGGTGGAACAGACAGGACAGGTAGGAGGGGGTCATTTGTGGTGCCAACAAGGTCATTTAAAGCATCATATGTGACACCATCGTTAAGTTAACAACATACAGTAGTTAACACCGAGTGAAGGATACATGGTTGTCCCGGGTAGGTCGTTACACTCGGTCTTGTTATAATGTTATTACTGTGCTTCAACAACTAAGGTATTTAAGCGTTTATAACTACTCTAATCTATTACATCAACATTTACGAATAATTATGATATAAAACTCCCTTATTAGAGAGAGGGAGGGAGGGAGGGAGAGAAGGAGAGAGGGAGGGAGAGAGGGAGGAAGATGCACTGTCTACCCAACACCTGACACAAAACTACATTTTCTTTCCTCTCGTAATAACTCACCTGGATACCACTACCTATAATAAACACCTGCCTTAATAATTGACTAGATACTCTGTTTCTTATCCATCAAAGACGTAATGCCATTAAAATGTGCCTTCAGGAGTAATATATGTAATTCTCCAGTTCCCTTTATTTCATCGTTTACCTTTTATATTCTGGTGTTATTATATTTGTTCACATTTTTATTTATCATCATTATTCTCTTTTGGACTTTGACAACATCTTGGTGCGTATAGTGAGACAGGTTCACCATCACTCCTGGAAACTGTAGGGGTGATGTGACCCCCACTACCCAGCCTGTCTTGACACCTCGCTAAATGTCTAATGTTGGGTGGAAAAAATACTAATGGCCATTATCAAGAAACTGTATTGTTTTTAGACGACAACAACCACCTAAATTAATCTTCAATAATAATAAAAAAAAATAATACCGTTAGATTAGCTTAGGTTCCTGTCGTTAAAATAATAATAACGGTAATAATAAACATGACCATTATTATGATTATTGGTGATGTTCGTGGTAATGGTCTAACATGGGTCATTTTCCCAGTTAACCCCTGCGCCACAGGTGACAGGTGTCGGTCGCGCATCGTTTGGGGTTTTTTCTCGTTCGTTTAGCAGTTGTTTAATTGTGTAGTTAGTGCGGGTTTAACTAATTTGGTATCTATTGTAACTGTACCACAAGTTGATAAAGGAAATAAGGATCATATGTGTTTGTAATAAGACATAGAACTAATATTAAACCATCGTAAGTGGCCCTAACCATGTCGCCGGGAACCATCAGTGGAATTGGACAGTTTCTAGTCTGAGATTTGGACATAATTCCGTGTACCAGTGTCCCAGGTGATCCATTTAGTGTATCTGGAGGCTATTGGTGGCCACAGGTAACATGGAACAAGGTCAAGGTCATTTACGTACTGGGGTCAAGGTTTTATAGCACACCACCACCACCTCTACACCTCAGAGGTAAATATTGCGGATAATTTATGTGTGTGTGTTGTTATATAATGATGTATACATTATATAGTTGTTTGGGTTCTGTGTGGTTAGGTTAACTTATGTATGGTTAGGTTAACTCATGTGTGGTTAGGTTAACTTATGTGTGGTTAGGTTAACTTATGTATGGTTAGGTTAACTTATGTATGGTTAGGTTAACTTATGTGTGGTTAGGTTAACTTATGTATGGTTAGGTTAACTTATGTATGGTTAGGTTAACTTATGTGTGGTTAGGTTAACTTATGTATGGTTAGGTTAACTTATGTATGGTTAGGTTAACTTATGTATGGTTAGGTTAACTTATGTATGGTTAGGTTAACTTATGTATGGTTAGGTTAACTTATGTGTGGTTAGGTTAACTTATGTGTGGTTAGGTTAACTTATGTGTGGGTTAGGGTTAACTTTGTATGGTTAGGTTAACTTATGTATGGTTAGGTTAACTTATGTATGGTTAGATAACTTATGTGGTTAGGTTAACTTGTGTATGGTTAGGTTAACTTATGTATGGTTAGGTTAACTTATGTATGGTTAGTTAACTTATGTATGGTTAGGTTAACTTATGTATGGTTAGGTTAACTTATGTATGGTTAGGTTAACTTATGTGTGGTTAGGTACAGGTTGTGTTAACTTGTATGGTTAGGTTAACTTATGTATGGTTAGGTTAACTTATGTATGGTTAGGTTAACTTATGTATGGTTAGGTTAACTTATGTGTGGCTAGGTTAACTTATGTATGGTTGAGGTTAACTTATGTATGGTTAGGTTAACTTATGTATGGTTAGGTTAACTTATGTGTGGTTAGGTTAACTTATGTATGGTTAGGTTAACTTATGTGTGGTTAGATTAAGTTATGTGTGGTTAGGTTAATCCATGGGGGAAACATTGAGACGGGCTTGTTGTATCTGAACGTGTTAAATTTAACTCTGGTTAGGTATTTGGTTAGATTAGTTTGAGGATTTGGGTGAGAGGGTTTGGTGAGGTTGGATGGTATTAGGATTGGTGAATTGGTTGGATGGTTGACGATTGGTTGATGGTTGACGATTGGATGGATGGTTGACGATTGGATGGATGGTTGACGATTGGTTGGATGGTTGACGATTGGTTGGATGGTTGACGATTGGGTGGATGGTTACGATTGGTGGATGGTTGACGATTGGATGGATGGTTGACGATTGGTTGGATGGTTGACGATTGGTTGGATGGTTGACGATTGGGGATGGTTGACGATTGGGTGGATGGTTGACGATTGGGTGGATGGTTGACGATTGGATGGATGGTTGGCGATTGGGTGGAATGGAACACACATACATACATATCTGGTGATGCACTTGAATACAGAGACTGAAATGTATATTACAGTAATATGTATATCTTGAAGCGGACATGTATAATTTGTATTCAAGTATGTATATTAGCCTATACATATTATCAACACTCTGTATACATATTATGCCCACTGTATACATATCTGTACACTGTATACATATCTGTACACTGTATACATACTATGCTCACTATATCTATTATGCTCACTGTATACATACTATGCTCACTATATCTATTATGCTCACTGTATACATATTATGCTCACTGTATACATTATGAGTCTTATATCACTCCGTTAAGGATGGTATTACCGACACGCGAGTAATTATGTACACACAAACACTTACACATGTACGACAAACACACGGACATGATAATACGTAAGAAAGACAAACAAACGTATCGGCCAAACAAACATTCAACCACTGTGACAGCCTGTGTGTGTGTGTGTCTGTGTGTGTGTGTGTGTGTGTGTGTGTGTGTGGTGTGTGTCTGTCTGTCTGTCTTGGAGATAATTAGTACCACGGGAAGATTGTCATCATTGGACGTTAAGTTCATGTCCCCATTTTATCGTTTCCTTGCCGTGTTGTCACCTTGTGCCCTTATCTCCTCCTTCTCCCTCCTTACGCCCCTCCCCTCCTTACGCCCCTTCTCCCCCTCCCTCCCTCCTTACGCCCCGTCTATTACCATATCATCTTCCTAAGGACAGGATAGTGAAAGTCAATGCCAACAACTTGTGTCTCTTGGTGCTATCCACAACATCCAGCCAATCAGAGGTCGGGATGAGAGTGAAAGTGAGCCGTGATTGGTCCCAGTAAGGGTTGGGGCGGCCATTCCTCCCCACCCATTGGTTATTCAGCTCGCACAAGTTCCTATAAAGAAGTAATCTGACCTCCATCGTAACTTATATCGTAAAGGGAAGAGGTAGTGGAATTCTTGTTCGACTTTACGATGCAGTTGATGTCGTGGTTGATTCTGAATTGGGCTGTTAAGTGGTTGGTTGTTCTGAGTGTGGTTTTATATGTTAAGAACACGGAAGTACACATGGTCAGGGAGAAAGACCGAGCCGGGTTGTAAAGTGAGGTACACATGGTTACTTACACGTACACACTTGCATGTACACACACACACACACAGAGCCTGACAGGGTTAAGGTTACTGTGTTAATTGGTGAGTGTTGGTGTGTCTTGCCACCACCACTACCACTACTACCACCACTACTACCACCACCACTACTACCACTACTACCACCACTACTACCACACACCACCACTACCACCACTACCACTACAACTATTACCACCACCCTACCCACAGTTACCACCACCACACCACCACCACAACCACACCACCACCACACCACCACACCACAACCACACCAACACCACAACCACCACCACAACAACCTTGGGCGTGCACTGTTTTCTCCCGGGTGGCGAGGCGTAAGGGTCAAGGTCCTGTGTGTCTCGCTGGACCTGTCGACCAACACACCCCTGGTCTCGTGGCCCCGCCCTCCTCGACACCAACACGAGGACGGCGAGACGGTGGAAGAGACAGATGACGAGACAGTGGGAGGAGAGACAGATCATGAGACGTGGGAGAAGAGACAGATCATGAGACAGTGGGAGAAGAGACAGATCATGAGACAGTGGAGGAGAGACAGATGACGAGACAGGAGAGAGACAGATCACGAGACAGTGGAGGAGAGACAGATCACGAGACAGTGGAGGAGAGACAGATCACGAGACAGTGGGAGGAGAGACAGATCATGAGACAGTGGGAGAGAGAGCAGATCATGAGACAGTGGGGAGAGACAGATGACGAGACAGTGGGAGGAGAGAGATGACGAGACAGTGGGAGGAGAGACAGATCATGAGACAGGAGAAGAGACAGATCATGAGATGGGAGGAGAGACAGATCATGAGACAGTGGGAGGAGGAGACAGATCATGAGACAGTGGGAGGAGAGACAGATGACGAACAGTGGGAGGAGAGACAGATCAGGAGGGAGGTCAAGTGGAGAGAAGATCACGAGACAGTGGGAGGAGAGACAGATCATGGAAGTGGGAGGAGGGATCAGAGACAGTGGGAGGAGGAGATGACGAGACAGTGGGAGGAGAGACAGATGACGAGACAGTGGGAGGAGAGACAGATCATGAGACAGTGGGAGAAGAGACAGATCATGAGACAGTGGGAGGAGAGACAGATCATGAGACAGTGGGAGGAGAGACAGATCATGAGACAGTGAGGAGAGACAGATCATGAGACAGTGTGGAAGAGAGACAGATGACGAGACAGGGAGGAGAGACAGATGACGAGACAGTGGGAGGAAAGACAGATCATGAGACAGTGGGAGGAGAGAGACAGATGACGAGACAGTGGGAGGAGAGACAGATGACGAGACAGGGAGAGAGACAGATCATGGCAGTGGGAGAAGAGACAGATCATGAGACAGTGGGAGAAGAGAAGATCATGAGACAGTGGGAGGAGAGACAGATCATGAGACAGGGAGGAGAGACAGATCATGAGACAGTGTGAGGAGAGACAGATCATGAGACAGTGGGAGGAGAGACAGATGACGAGACAGTGGGAGGAGGAGACAGATGACAGACAGTGGGAAAGACAGATCATGAGACAGTGGGAGGAGAGACAGATGATGAGACAGTGGGAGGAGAGACAGATGACGAGACAGTGGGAGAGAGACAGATCATGAGACAGTGGGAGAAGAGACAGATCATGAGACAGTGGAGAAGAGAACAGATCATAGACAGTGGGAGAGACAGATCATGAGACAGTGTGAGAGAGACAGATCAGACAGTGGGAGGAGAGACAGATCATGAGACAGTGGGAGGAGAGACAGATCATGAGACAGTGGGAGGAGAGACAGATCATGAGACAGTGGGAGAAGAGACAGATCATGAGACAGTGGGAGGAGAGACAGATGAGAGACAGTGGGAGGAGAGACAGATGACGAGACAGTGGAGGAGAGAGAAGATCATGAGACAGGGAGGAGAGACAGATCATGAGACAGTGGAAGAGAGAGAAGATCATGAGACAGTGGGAGGAGAGACAGATCACAGGGGAGAGACAGACTGAGCAGTGTGGGAGAGACAGATCATGGAGACAGTGGGAGGAGAGACAGATCATGAGACAGTGGGAGGAGAGACAGATCATGAGACAGGAGAAGAGACAGATCAGACAGTGGGGGGACACGAACAGTGGGGAGAAGAGACAGATCATGAGACAGTGGGAGGAGAGACAGATCATGAGACAGTGGGAGAGAGACAGATCATGAGACAGTGGGAGGAGAGACAGATCATGAGACAGTGGGAGAAGAGACAGATCATGAGACAGTGGGAGGAGAGACAGATCATGAGACAGTGGAGGAGAGACAGATCATGAGACAGTGGGAGGAGAGACAGATCATGAGAGCAGGAGGAGAGACAGATCATGAGACAGTGGGAGGAGAGACGATCATGAGACAGTGGGAGGAGAGACAGATCATGAGACAGTGGGAGAAGAGACAGATCATGAGACAGTGGGAGGAAGAGACAGATCATGAGACAGTGGGAGGAGAGACAGATCATGAGACAGTGGGAGAGAGACAGATCATGAGACAGTGTGAGGAGAGACAGATCATGAGACAGTGGGAGAAGAGACAGATCACGAGACAGTGGGAGGAGAGACAGATCATGAGACAGTGGGAGAGAGAGATCAGAGACAGTGAAGGGCATCATGAGACAGTGGGGAGAAGAGACAGATCATGAGACAGTGGGGAGGAGAGAGATCAGAGACAGTGGGAGGAGAGACAGATCACAGCAGTGGGAGGAGAGACAGATCATGAGACAGTGGGAGGAGAGACAGATCATGAGACAGTGGGAGGAGAGACAGATCACGAGACAGTGGGAGAAGAGACAGATCACGAGACAGTGGGAGGTGAGATCGTGGGGGGAGAGACACTGAGAGATAGAGAGATAGAATGTAGTTTAGAGAGAGTTGAGGTGAAGAACAGGTAGATGTGAGGTCATGAGAAGTAGACGAATAGGAAGTTGATGAGATGTGAGAGAATGTCTCTCTCTCTCTCTCTCTCTCTCTCTCTCTCTCTCTCTCATTACCACCACCGTCGACATTTGTACTATTACTACCACCACCAACCACAACTATCACCACCAACCACAACTATCACCACCAAAACAACCACCACCACACCAGCCACAACTACCACCACACCAACCATAACTACCACCACCCACAACCAACCACAACCACCACCACCCACAAATCCTTCAACCACAACCACCACCACCCACAACCCACAACCAACCACAACCACCCACAACCAACCACAACTACCACCACCAACCACACCCACCACTATCACACCATCACTACTACCACTACAATACCATAAACAAAGAGAGAGAGAGAGAGAGAGAGAGAGTAACTTAATTGAGACAGGAGACCTTGGCTAAGATGCCCTTGTGTTTTCATGGTCGTGGGTGGCGCATACATCTTGACTACGTGGGTTATATTATTCTTTCTACCTGTACTTGTCCCCGCCCATCCCACCCACAAGCCCACCCATCAACCCGCCCGTCCACCCCTCTGTCTATTTTCATGGTCTCAAGTGATGCATACATGTTCACTACGTGGTTTGTATTGTTATCTCAACGTGTACTTGTCCCCGCCCATGCCACCCAACCCACCCACCCGCCCACCCCTCTGTCTATTTCATGGTCTCAAGTGATGCATACATGTTCACTACGTGGTTTGTATTGTTATCTCAACGTGTACTTGTCCCCGCCCATGCCACCCAACCCACCCACCCACCCCACCCACCCACCCACCCCGCCCGCCCACCCCTCTGTTTAATGCTCTGTCACACCCGTTGTTGTTTTTTCCGGTCACTTCCTGTGTGTGTGTGTGTGTGTGTGTCTGTCTGTGTGTGTGTGTGTGTGTGACCTTGCCGGGTGTGTAGGACCGAGGTCAGGAGTTAAGCAGAAAGTTCCCCAGGTATCCAGTGCCCTCCTGACCGCCCCTAAGAACAGGTGTCTCTGTTCTCGTGTCCTAAGTCCACCTTCAGGACCCCCCCTTAAGTCCCGTATCCCCTCACTGATCCTAGGCCCTTGGAATCCTATAGGGCCATCAGCCAAAATCCTTTACCAACCATCCTCTTCTGAGTCCTTTTTCTCTCCCTCCTCTCCCTAGGATCCACCCTGATCCCATCCTTTTATCCTCCGGTACAATAGGATTACTCAAGTCGTCACATCCTATTCCGCCTTATAGAGACAGAAGGATACTAAGAAAATTCATACATATCCTGTGGTGTTGAAAAAGGAAGCTGCTCATCCTCGTCTCCCAGTTCGAGGAGCGGAGTGGTCCCATGTTGGTGTCGAACCTTTGTCCTCGTCTTTACCTTGCTAGCCCCGGAGCCATCTGCGTGTCTGTGTGTGTGTTATAACTTGCTTTGTGATCCACACCGTCACCATAGTTGGCAATTTGTAGATATTTTCAGTGTAGTATTGATCAGCAGGACTTAAATAAGGTTCCTGTGCATTTATACCAAGATTCACGTTGAGAAAATTCCTGTGCATTTATACCAAGATTCACGTTGAGAAAATTCCTGTGCATTTATACCAAGATTCACGTTGAGAAAATTCCTGTGCATTTATCAACATACCCTTTCTACATTAATTCTGTAACGCAATTTGTGCTCTGTGTTTACTGTTTGTGTTACATATAGAAAGAGAAACACGTAAATCCCTTCTGTTGGGTCCAAGAGGAAAAACAAAATCGTAAGTTCTAATTCTGTCACAAAGTGGTCCTGAAAAGTTGGACTCTTGAACGGATAGAAAACTTAGAATCTTCATCATCAATAACAATAACAACAGCAATAACAATAACAGCGTGAGAAGAAAGTGATTGAGGATTTACATGACAATACTTGGAGGACGACAGTACTTTTGGAGAACGGCAGGTACTTTTGGAGAACGACAGGTACTTTTGGAGAACGGCAGGTACTTTTGGAGAACGACAGGCGATTTTGGAGACAACACGACACTTCAAAAGACTATAACTGCTGATGCTTAAGTTAAGAGGAGGATAAGTTATGTCGTGTTCGAGTATAACTTCTAACTATTAATGTAAGAAACGACATCAACCACCACCACCACTTTATTCGACACAACAAGGAAAAATATCGTTAAAATTCGTTCAAAATATGTATGTGATTTTAAAAACGAGTGAGTAATTGAACTTAACCTAACCCGGAAAAGAACCCAAATTGTTTTTTAAGAACCTTGTGTGACCCCTCAAAAGAAACCCAATTGTCTTTAAAGAACCTAGTGTGCTTTAAAAGAACCCAGTGTATCTGCTTGAAAGAACCACCACTCCCCCTCCCCCCCAAAAGGCTCAAATAGAACCCGGAAATAGTTCAAAACAAGATCTCTGGAAATTCCAAACAGAACCCAATAGAACCCAAGAAAAGAATCCCCCCAAGAATACCCACAACAAGAACCCATTAATCCCTAGAAAAAAATCCCCAGATAAATCACCACTTTGCCCCCAAGAAAATCCCACCTAGTGTTGCCCCAAAAAAAAAAAATTAAGGTAAATATATTGGCCCGTGACCTCCACACCTGTGTAATTAACAGGTAATTATTAATGTTCAGGCGTTCTACTGTTGACCTAGTTTGCCGCTTTACCTGGTGACCTGTTGGACTGGTGATGTAAACGGCTGGTGGTGATCTTAGAAGCTGGTGATCTTAGCTAATAACCATAGTCAGCTGATGGTGATTTAATGGTGATTCCAAGACACATTTAGTGGTCTTAACTGGTGATTCAAACCACCTTACAGTGATCTTGGTGTTATTGGTGATTGTGTTTTTCATAGGACAGTCACCACGTATTGTCACCCTGTGTTGTCAATCATCCTGTGGTGAGAAATCTTTCATCCCTTACAAACACAACACCATGGGAAGAACTTGAAGGTATTTCTCAAGATTACGGGAATAAGTAACAACAAGAACTCACTATAGAAAGAGAATATATAAAAAAGTTAATAAAAAGTGAATAAGGAAGAGATTGACCTTTGAGAAGAGTAAATAAAAGTAAGAAACAGTTTTGAAAGTAGTGACAGAGTTTTTGTGATAAGTCTTTTAAAAGGTGATTCATAAAAACAACCAATATTAGTTCATTGTATATCTGTTAAACTCTAAAGAAAACTACTTCACCTGACACCTTTAACACCTTTTATTGTTTTTACCTGAAGGTCATACGAACAGTTTATTGCCAGGTGAGTGAGTTTGTGTGTCAATCCTTACCTGTATGTGCAAACACCTGGCTGGGAAGGTCATTAACAACATCTGGGGGTACAAGACACAGGCACGCGACGCCCCCAGAGTAATTACTGCTTATCCTACTTCTTGTGACAGGAGGCCATTGATTCACGCTGGGGTAAACAGGTCACTAGTTCGCCCTGGGCCCGTAGTGACTCCTTCCCTCTCTCTCCCTCCCTCCCTGTCCTACCCTCCCTCCCTACCTACCTCCCTGTCCTACCCTCCCTGTCCTACCCTCCCTCCCTACCTGTCCTACCTTCCCTCCCTCCCAGACTGTATACCCTCTCCTACTACCCTCCCTCCCTCCCTCCCTTCTCCCTTACCACCCCTCCTGCTAACCTCCCTTCCTCCCTTATACGCAAATTCGACACCTCTCCCCTCGTATACTATTCACGCCCTTGTTACTTGATATCAAAGGAATTTCTGTTTTAGTTCATATATTTAACGAGTTCCTGAGGTTGTAGAGTTCCTTTTTGGTGACTCTGCCTCTCGTGTCTGCCAGTCGAAGTGGATTGGGAAGTATTGTAAGGCTGGCGAACGTCTACGGATATCTTGACGTCACGGAAGAGAAGACCAATAAGAAGGGTAAAAACGTCAATGGATATCTGACGTCACGGAACAGAAGACCAATAAAAAGGGTAAAAACGTCCATGTGTATCTGACGTCACGGAACAGAAGACCAATAAGTGTAGAAACTTCCATGGGTATCTGACGTCACTGAACAGAAGACCAATAAGTGTAGAAACTTCCATGGGTATCTGACGTCACTGAACAGAAGACCAATAACAAGTGTATAAACGTCAATGGATCTCTGACCTCGAGAAAGAGAAGACCAATAACAATACCGGAGTATCGAGCAGCTGGGTAACGATTGGTTGACCCGGTGAGTTGCAGTATTAGGATGCAAGGTCAAACGAGACGTATGTAGGGCAAGCATTACCCAGTGTGGTGGCATTGATCAACACGCAGGAGGCGACGACGCAGGAGAAGCCACTGCTGACGTAACTACATAACCTGACCTCCTGTGTGGATATTATCGGTGAGATACGAAGATTACACGTCAATTGGGTAGTTAATCGTGTCATTTAGTTTTGAGAGGATGGTCATTTGATCTTATTATGGGAAAATACTCGTCGATTTGTTCATTCATATAAGTTATTCTGGAACGTGTGTGTGTGTGTGTGTTTGTCTGTGTTTGTCATTCTCAGAAGTTATCTTAAAACGTCAACACGTCATCAAGTTTCACCCCTAAAGCGTCATCAAGTTCCACCCCTAAAACGTCATCAAGTTCCACCCCTAAAGCGTCATCAAGTTTCATCCCCCACAACACGTCATCAAGTTCCACCCCTAAAACGTCATCAAGTTCCATCCCTAAAACGTCATCAAGTTCCACCCCTAAAACGTCAAGTTTCACCCCTAAAGCGTCATCAAGTCCCCCCACAACACGTCATCAAGTTCCACCCCTAAAACGTCATCAAGTTTCATCCCCCAAACACGTCATCAAGTTTCATCCCCCACAACACGTCATCAAGTTCCACCCCTAAAACGTCATCAAGTTTCATCAAACGTCATCAAGTTCCACCCACGTCATCAAGTTTCACCCCCAAAGCGTCATCGTTCATCCCCAACACGTCATCAAGTTCCATCCCTAAAACACGTCATCAAGTTCCATCCCTAAAACGTCATCAAGTTTCACCCCTAAAGCGTCATCAAGTTTCATCCCCCACAACACGTCATTCACCTTTCTGGACCAGGGTTTGAAGGAACGTGAACCAGTGACATGTATGGTGGCTCCCTGGACTAAACCATAACACGAAGATTTACTCATTTAACCCGTATCTAATAATAGTTTAGACAATAGAAATAATCTGTTACTCCACCAATATTTGCTGTTGGTGTATTTGTCTCCTATAAGTCTGCACAGTAAAGACAAACCCACTGAAGGCCGTAACTGTGACCCCCGGGAGGTCCTACAGTTGCGTGGCACTGTTTGGGAAGTGCCAGTGTCAGGACGTCTTGAGGTTGTCACGCTTCTCCTCGACCTATATAAGACCAGTGGCAGACGCCCGCTGGCCACTCAGGTCACGTCTGCCCTAGGCAACAGTGGTCCTGTGTTACTCTCTCGCCCTCCTGCACCTACAGTAGTGTGTGTGGGTCTTGGTCACTGCCGCCCCCAACACCTGTGGAAACGTTTGCCTGAACAGTACAACAAGTGCCTTCATAGTGTCTAGATCGGCGACAGAAATCAAACAAGACGCTGCTTTATTTAATCAACAAAAGTGAACAATCTTTATTTTGTCTTAATCCACAAACATTATCAGCAACATTTGGACCAATAAGAGAACACCAAACCTTACAGTACAAGTGGTAAAGTACCACAGTGAAACAGGACCGTCAAGTAACTCTCCTTTACGTGAGTCAAGAGCCACAACAAGTCATCATCAACAAGGAGAGTCGCTACAGTACAGTGACATCACATAAATATTTTTCGTGGATACAGAAACCTTCAAAGTATTTAATATTTATATATTTTTATACGCTATTTATATAAACATAGGCACAAGAGATCGGCGGACATTACTACGTACGCATGACCTTGGCGAGCAACTGTTGCGACAGTTTAGTCTAAATTCCTGCAAGGTGTGTTGCTCCCCCCCCCCTCCCTGGATCGTCCGTTCATCCAGCCGGCAAAACACTCACGCACCTCCCTCCGTCACCGCCTGCTACCTCCACCTTCCCGACTACGCAAGACTTGGCCGGGCCGGCGAGGTGAGCTGGAGTGTTGCACCTCAGTCCAACGTTTGCCCCGACGGCTGGGGGTTGTGGCTCAGTGTCTGGGCCGCGCAGCACGCCAACGTTTGTTTACCTCACCACCTCCTCCTCCTCCTCCTCCCAAGGACTACTACTGCCAGCTCGTTGCTCACTACTGCTCGCGTGTCTATCTCCAGTGAATGAAACTCTGTGAACTATTTTAACAAGATATACCAAGATATTTTTTTCTTCATATTTATGAGTGAAAGCCAAAGCACAGTCTGTATGTATTTATATTTTATGACGAAGAGCTCGTCAGCTTAATTAACTTATACTGCACGTTTATAGTACAAATTACAAGGGGGCTATTAAGTGAAGGAAAGAGACAAAGGTGAGGTGTCTTGTGGTACGCTGAAGAGTGTTGGTGGTACTGAAATACGGTACATTCTTTAACAGGGACGTGTCAGGAGGCGCACACTCTACCTCTCTACAACGGGTCCTTAATCTACACCCGAGAGAGAGAGAGAGAGAGAGAGACAACTGAAGTGACGCGGCGAGTGTTTGTCAGTCGGGAGGCAGCAGAGGTTGTCGACTCCCTCACCTCGCCAAGATGGTGTTACAGAACCTCAAGCTGTACCGCCTTCAGAGGCTTAACACATTCCAGCGCCTCAACTTCATGTCTATCCAGGACCCCATCCCCGAGCACAAAGAAAGGTAAGTCATCCTAATTAGTATTCCTCGGGTGTAATTAGTCATCCTCAGGTGTAACTAGTCATCCTCGGGTGTAATTAGTCATCCTCAGGTTTAATTAGTCATCCTCAGGTGTAATTAGTTATCCTCAGGTGTAATTAGTTATCCTCAGGTGTAATTAGTGATCCTCAGGTGTAATTAGTGATCCTCAGGTGTAATTAGTGATCCTCAGGTGTAATTAGTGATCCTCAGGTGTAATTAGTCATCCTCAGGTGTAATTAGTGATCCTCAGGTGTAATTAGTCATCCTCAGGTGTAATTAGTCATCCTCAGGTGTAATTAGTCCTCCTCAGGTATAATTAGTCCCCCTCAGGTGTAATTAGCATACTATAAATACTCTTAATTATCTAAGTGTTCATTATTTGCTCCCGGTAAGACAGGTAAGTGACAGGTGTGTTTTGGTTTCCCTCTCTACGGCAGGTGTGAGAGAGACCTGGGTGGGTGGCGGGGTGGGTGGCAGGGTGCGTGGGTGGGTGGCAGCTTGGGGTCAGTCCCCGCCGCCCGCCCGCCTCACTGTGTTACCAGGTGTGTGTGTGTGTGAGGTTTAACTTTACCTGTCATGACTGTACTCTCCCTTGGTTTAGGATATTAATGGTTTATTTATGGTTTATAAACATTTGACAGTTGTTGCTGAGAAGACACGGGTTTAATACGACATTCCTCAAAGATAAGACTAATATGCAAATTAACTCGTCCCATTGCATTAAACTGAACCTAACAAGCAATGGTAAATAAAGTGTTAGTTTAAATGCATTATTTAATAGCGATCCATTAACTGTTTTCAAGATCTTAGGTGTATAAACAGGATTAAATATCACAACATACCTGTCTAATTAGTTTTAACCTGTCTCATTAAAATACCTGTGCTTAACAATAGATCTTGGGTATTGTTTTTCATGAATTTAATACTGAATATATCTTTAAAAAAATTAATTAAATGGAAGTTTAATGCATCTGACCACTTCTAGTTGATGAGAATCTTGTTTAATGACCTTGTTTGACCCTTGACCTCAACATACAGTACAACGAGAGGCTTGGCTATGTGTAAACACCAACCCCAGGTGACCCAGTAGTTGAGTGGTTGACCCTAATGTTTAGTGGTCATGACCTTGTTATCGGCTGTATCCTGTTTGTATTATTAATGTTCTTTGTCAACTGTGAGAGGTGTCAGGTCTTGTGCAGGAGGGGCGTGGGTGGGTGTGGGTGGGTGTGGGGTGGTGTGGGGTTGAAAGGTTTACCTGATCTTCCCATCATTACTCTGCCGACGACTCTCAGGCCACTTTACGAGTACAATAAGACGCCTCCTTACCAATGATCCTGTGTGTGTGTGTGTGTGTGTGTGTGTGTGTGTTGACCCTTAGAAAGAAATCTTACATCTTTAGTAAGGGTTCTGGGGGGAGGGGACAGTAAGGAGGATTATATGGTTTCTAAATGTTTACCTAGCTGATGACTTTGTACTACTATATATAGGTTGTTGTCTATTGAAAAGCTTTAACACTGACTTTTGGACGACTATAGGTTTTTGGGGGTATTTTTTCTGAGCTTTTGTGGTCGTTGCGCTCTCTCTCCTCACTATCATCATCATTTATGTTTGTTATTATTCCAGGTATCATTAGGCCTTATAGTACACACATGCTAATTAGTTTTAAGGTGGGATAAACCAATGAGTCTTATAAGTTGTGAAATAGAAACACTTAAGCACATTATTTTCACCCCATGTACATTATTTTCACCCCTATGTACATTATTTTCACCCCACGTACATTATTTTCAATTACGTACATTATTTTCATTATGTACATTATTTTCACCCCCATGTACATTATTTTCACCACGTACATTATTTTCACCCCACGTACATATTTTCACCCCACGTACATTATTTTTCACCCCCATGTACATTATTTTCACCCCATGTACATTATTTTCACCCCACTTACATTATTTTCACCCCATGTACATTATTTTCACCCCACGTACATTATTTTCACTTTACGTACATTATTTTCACCCCACGTACATTATTTTCACCCCACGTACATTATTTTCACCCCATGTACATTTTCACCCATTTACATTATTTTCACCCCATGTACATTATTTTCACCCCACGTACATTATTTTCACCCACGTACATTATTTTCACCCCACACATTATTTTTCCACGTACATTATTTTCAATTCACGTACATTATTTTCACCCCATGTACATTATTTTCACCCCATGTACATTATTTTCACCCCATGTACATTATTTTCACCTCATGGTCAAGAAAAGGACACGAGGCAGTAATGTCCTTAGATGCAGTTACTACCCTGTAATTACGTGTGGCAATGACACTATTAGGTATAACAACGGATGGTATTGTTCGACTGTCTGTGTCTGTGCCTGTCTGTGTCTGTCTGTGTCTCTCTCTGTCTGTGTCTCTTCTGTCTGTGTCTCTCTCTGTCTGTCCAGCAAAAAAAAATAAGGAAGAATTGAATGACCTTTTGGTTTAATGTCGCTTCTGATTGAGGTTCTCAGGTGTGGGTGTGTAGGTGTGTGTGGGGGGCGACCTGTGGTGTAATGGTTGGTGTGTTCGTCTCGCAAGCCAGTGGACCCGGGTTCGATACCTGGACCATTTGCCTCTTTGTCTACCCAGCAGTAATTGAGGACCTGGATCGTATTCCGGGGTAATGGTTAGCCAGTGCAGTTGACGAGATGTCCGGTCATCTCGGATTATTCCTTGATACTGGGTACATACAACTCGTTTGCCATAGTGGTGAGTGACGCGGCAGTGCCCAGTAACAGCGGCTTGGGCACTCACCACAACTACCATCACTATCACCATCATCATCACTATCCTCTGAGGTGAACTAGAAAGTGAAATTGGTGTACAAAGGTCAAGTAGTAAAGGCAGTTAGTGACTATATGCTGACACACACACACACACACAAAACTTGTATCTGATATTCTGTGTGTGTGTGTGTGTGTGTGTGTGTGTGTGTGTGTGTGTTCAATAATTTTCTCTTACCTGTCGCCATATTAGGCCACAAGGTCTTATCAAACTCAGGTATTCTAATATACCAGGTAGTGTTGGGAGGGAGGTGACGTGTAGAGTGAGTTTTTTCTCCCGTAGTGAAGATGATAATTAACCTGACGATGGATAGATGGATAGGGAGGAGGGGAGGATAGAGGGATGAGAGACAGAAATAGAACGAGAGGGGAGGATAGAGGAGGATAGAGAGAGAGGGGATAGGTATCGAGTTATGGTGGGCGGCCTGTCAGTGGTTTTCGTCTGACCTCCTTCAATATCACGTTTCACTGCCTCGCTGTTTTGGTTCGTAATGGTGTTGGAGTTGTGAGAGCTGACGACACGAGGTTGATGGTGTATTGAAGGGACGATGGTTTAACCCTTTGAGGAGGGTGGTTTAACCCTTTGAGGAGGGTGGTTTAACCCTTTGAGGACGATGGTTTAACCCTTTGAGGAGGGTGGTTTGACTCTTTGAGGACGATGGTTTAACCCTTGAGGACGATGATTTAGCCCTTTGAGGAGGGTGGTTTAACCCTTTGAGGACGATGGTTTAACCCTTTGAGAGAGGGTGGGTTTGAACCTTTTGAGGACGATGATTTAACCTTTGAGGACGATGGTTTAACCGTTTGAGGACGATGGTTTAACCCTTTGAGGACGATGGTTTAACCCTTTGAGGACACGATTTAACTTTGAAGACGATCACTTAACCCTCTGAGGACACTGGTTTAACCCTTTGAAGACGATCATTTACCCCCTTTGAAGACCGGTTTAACCCTTTGAAGACTGATTTAACCCTTTAAGGACACTAGCTACCGCTTATCATCTAAAAGAATCAGTACAACAACTACCTCGATATATAATTAAATCTTTCACCAACTCACTAACTACATTAACAACTCTTAGATAACTATGGTGATTGGCGGTGGGGAGCCCTTGTGTGGAGGGTCATATCGTGTTTTCAGATTGTCCAGGTGTTGGGAGAGTAGTCAGGTGTCATTGTGAGTTAATGATACCCTAGACATACCTGTGTGTGAAGCCTTGATCAATTATTATACCTGTTGTGTGTTTTGTTAGGTGTTTGTTGTGTTGTTTAAGGTGTTTGTGTTTGTCGTGGTTGAGTTTAATGGTGTGTTTGTTTAAGTAATTTTACCTTATTCGTGTTTTTAATGTTTTATTGTGTGTGTGTGTGTGTGTGTGTGTGTGTGTGTGTGTGTGTGTGTGTGTGTGTGTGTGTGTGTGTGTGTTTGTCTTCCTGTATGGTGATGCGGTTGGTGTTTGTTCCTTTGG
>NW_024755055.1:1430136-1442636 GCF_018991925.1 Homarus americanus | reverse complement strand
TGTGTGTGTGGGTGTTTGGGTGGGTGTGTGTGTGTGTGTGTGTGTGTGTGTGTGTGTGTGTGTGTGTGTGTGTGTGTGTGTGTGTGTGTGTTATTTAATAATTTTGGGAACAGTTAATTTATATTGTGGCAAAAATAATTCGTTCTTCTATATCGATTTATTTTGATTGATATGTTTACGTATTTTAGTAAATTTATCTACGTGGTATTTATATAGAAATTAGTCACATAACATCAAGTCAAACATAATCATCGATAACATTTATATATACATACACTTGTTATCATGAAACTATGTATATTATAATTAGTATTTGTAGCACTTGGCTCTTCCTGAGGGGGGGAAGAGAGGAGGGTTGGGGTGGAGGGGAGGGGGTGGGAGAGGAAGGGGTTGTGGGGTAGTGAGAGGGGGTGGGGTGGTGGGAGGGGGTGGAGACGAAGGGTGGTGGGGAGGGGGTGAATCTTGTGCGTGCGTATGCGTCACCATTTACGCTGTGCCAGTATACGCCGCTTTAAATATCGACCTGGGGGCGTCATTATTAAGAAAGGGGTGTGGGAGGGTAAAGGTCCACTCCTCATGACCATCAGCGCGATACTGAGCCTTATTGACCGCCAAGAGGGGGTGGTTGGGTGGGGTGAGGTGCCAGTTAGTCCATTTTATAAAGAATTTGGGTTTGTTTACATATTTCATTTCGTAATTAATGGGTTAGGTTAGGGTCGTTTTTTAAAGGACTTTGGTGTAATTTTTTGTATATTAGAGTATTTATGTGGTATGTACAGTCCCCTTCACTTGTGCGTTTACAGGGGCTCGTCATAGAAACATTCCACAAATCAAAACATTAAGATGTTTATTTTAATATTGTTTTAACTTGATTCCATTGTATGTTTACTATTGCGTGTTTCCTACTGTCGAAATGTAAACAAACACAACGTTGCCACACTGTACAAACCCGATGGCGAGCCCCTGTCAACGCACAAGTGAAGGGGTCTGTACAGGTGTAGGAGTTTGTTATGGAAAGGTTATGGGGAAAATGAAGTGCGTGGTTTGTTAAATAGCGAGTGTGTGTTGTGGTAGTTGAGTGGTTGATGGTGTTAGTGCGTTAAGGGAGAGTGTGTGAGGTATATGGGAGGAGTTATTGTGGTAGGGGGTGATGGGTGGAGGAGGAGGGAAGGGGATGGGAAGGAGGAGCAGGAGGAAGGGTGAGGAAAAAGAGGGAGAGAGGAAAGAGGAGGAGGGTGGGTGGAGAAGGAGGAAGAATGAAGAAGAGAAGGAAAGAATGAAGGAAGGTAAGAAGGAAGGAAAGAATGAATGAATGAATGAAGGAAGGAAGGAAGGAAAGAAAGAATAAAGGAAGGAAAGGATGAAGGAAGGAAGGAAGGAAGGAAAGAAAGAATAAAGGAAGGAAAGAATGAATGAAGGAAGGAAGGAAGCAAGTAAGGAGAGGACCATTCATGATATAAACTTCAGCCTGACTTAACAAACTAAACTGAACGCGAATAATAAATGGGATAATGGCACTTATATACGCCCCCCCCCCCTTACCCCCCTCCCTACCCCCTCCCTCCTCTTAATGATCGTTAGTGGGTAATTAATGAGTCTAGGGGGTCGTTAGGGATGTTTGATGATGGTTAATTAGTGTGTGGTTTAATTTGTGGTGTTTTGAGAGGTTTAAGGGTTTAGTGCTTGTAGGAGTAGATGGGGTTTATTTATTTAATTGTTCTTTTATTTATTTTATTTGTGTATTTTGTTGTTGGTGTTTTTGTTGTCGTGATGCAGACAGACAGACAGACAGACAGACAGACAGACAGACAGACAGACAGACAGACAGACAGACAGACAGATGAACAGACAGACAGACAGATAGACAGACAGACAGACAGACAGACAGACAGACAGACAGACAGACAGACAGACAGACAGACAGACAGACATGCACTTGTTCTGTCTCACATACATGCATACATACATACATACATACATACATACATAAACATTCCTTCACACAAACACACACAGACTCACACACACCTTTACACACACACACACACACCTTCACACACACACACACCCACACACCCAAAGTAAATAACAGGAAACATCACAACAGTTAAGAGTGATTAATGAAGAAGAATACAGTAATAATAACGATAATAACAAAGGCATGATAATATACCACGTGATAACAACTGATAACAAGGGTGATTACAATGCACAAGATAACACGGATATACTTAGTGATCTTCTGATGCAAATGTCAGACGCGTATAACTCAGGGCAGGACCTTACCTTACCTGCCCCGACCTGACCTTACCTGCCCCGGCCTTACCTGACCTGGACCTTACTCCTGCCCCTGACCTTACCTGACCTTACCTACCTGCCCCTGACCTTACCTGACTCATCACTTTACCTGCCCTGACCTTACCTGACCTTACCTTACCTGCCCTGACCTACCTGATTCCTACTATTTCCGCCCGTTGTGTGGTTTGTTATTATTATTATTATTATATTTAACACACCCTCAACATACTCAAAACACACCTTAACACACTCAACACTCCACAACACATTCCACAACACTCCTCAACATACCAAAAACACACCTCTAACACTCAACACTCCACAACACCCTCAACACTCAAACACACCCTGGGAAGACTCTGACCAGATCTACAGTAACTTGTAAGTCCTGATAATGATTTTTTTCCTGGAAGAGGGTAGTGATGGGAGGGGGGGGGGGAGGGAGGGAGGAGATGGAGGGAAGGTATTGGTGGAGGGAGGGGAGGGAAGGAAGGGAGAGAAGGAGGGGAGGGGAGAGAAGAAAGGAAACAATAGAAGGGGAGGGAATTTGTGGGTGAGTAGGGGGATGGAGGGGAGGAGGGAAATAATAGAGAGGGAGGGAAAAGGAGATTGTGGGGAGGGAGTGTGGAGGGAATCTGTGGGTGGGAGGGGGGTCGGTAAGGGTGGGTAAGGAACGAGATCAGGGAAAGAAGGGAGGGAAGGGGGGAGGGTGGTAATGGGGAAGGGGATGAGAGTAGACTGAAAGGCATAAGGGGGAATGGAGATCATATTTGGAAGAATGGGGGAGTGAGGGGAGGGGTGAGGGGGGGGAGAGGGAGCAGTGAAGTAATGTGTTATTTGATGGGGGAGAGTGACCAGGGTTACAAGGGGGAGGGTGGTGGTGTTGCTGATTGTGGTAGTAGTGGTAGGTGGTGGTGGTAGTAGGTGTTGGTGATAGTAGTAGTAGGTGGTAGTAGTAGTAGTAGTAGTAGTCGTGTTTGCCTATTTTACTTGTTTATCTATTCATATTTGTTTGTTTACTTTCATCATTCTTGTTTATTCTCACTTGATTATATATTTTTCTGTTTACTTGTTTATTATTATTATGTCTTTTTTGACACGTTACTTTTTTTTCAATTCAAGTTTATGGATTTTATTTTATTAATTTTAGAAAAGAAAAAAAATACGAAAAAACAATAATATTTGTAAATTACTTTAAAGAGACGACCAATGGCATAAATTTGGTCCACCAACCAACCACTCACAGCAAGTATTGGGTAATCCCCTGACGATGTACCACCCTCAACCCCCCCCTCTCATCCCCCCACCCCCCTCAACCCCCCCTCTCATCCCCCCACCCCCCTCAACCCCTCCTCTCATCCCCCTCAAACACCCCTAACCACCCCCATCCCTGACTCATTCCCTCATTGGTTCTTGGGAGGGTGGGAGAAGTGAGGGGAGATGAGGGGTGAGGGGAGGATTGTTGGGGGTGTGTAGGGTGTGTAGATGGCGTCGGTGGGTGGGTGGTTGGGTGGGTCCGTGAATGGGTGGGTCCGTGGGTGGGTGGGTGGGTCGGTAAGTGAGGGGGAAACAGGAGGAGGAGCCCATCGCACTTCCAATCTGAGGGGAAAGTGAGATACAAAGTGAGGGGAGAGTGAGAGAAGAGAGGGGGAGAGAGGGAGAAGGAGAGAGAGAAGGGGAGAGAGTCGGAATCTAGATAAGGTAGCGAGTGGACGTATCTGTACATGTGTCAGTGTTATAGAGTGTTGCCAGTGAGTGTTGTTAGTGAGTGTTGTCAGTGAGTGTTGCCAGTGAGTGTTGTCAGGGAGTGTTGTAAAGCCAGATCTGACTTGAAAACACGAAAACCCAAATAAGAAGAAAGAATTGACAGTGACCCAAAGGAAATTACCGAAACCAAATGGACAGAACGTGGTAATGAGGGGAAAAATCTGTCTGTCTGTCTGAAGGGAAAATATACATATCTGTCTGTCTGTCTCTGTCGTATTTTCTTTATGGCGTTGTGGTGGTAATTATCACCCCGTGTTTGGTAGTTTCCACACCACCACCATTACTGACAGCGCCATCACCTCAGACACCACTAGGGTCAGATACCATCAATAACACTCAGAACTGACACCATTAACCAACTGCTATTACCACTAGTATCTGCATTACCACCATTCAACCGCAATCAAGGCTACCACTATAACCACTATCCATCACCTGGACTGCTACCACCATTTAACCACAGTCAAGATTACCACCAGGACTATCACCACTACTACCACCACCACTACTACGACTACTACCTGTATTGCTACCAACTAGACTACCACCACTACTATCAGGACTATCACCACCACTACTACCACCACCACTACCATGTCACTACCTCAGCTAGAACCATCGACCATAGAGGCGAAAGTAGCCAAGTTGCTGAGACGGTCTAGGAGTGGAGACGAGCCTGGCAGTGACGTGAGTGATCAGTACACGTCCTCGGTCTCGCTCTCCTCGTCGTCATCCTCTCTATTCTCCTCGTCTTCCTGCTCCTCCTCATCGTCGGGTACCACCTCCTCTTCGTCTTACTCGTCATCGTCCTCGTCATCCACTACGACACACAGTTACTACATCCTCTGCTATGACGAGGCCAGAGACGATGACGATGAATTGGAGGACGAGATGGATGAGGCCTCGGGAGACGGTGCCCACTATGACGTAATGAGTGACGTAGTGCATGACGTCACGAGAGGTCCCACCGTCCAATTAGGCAGCGGAGGGGCAGTAGGGGGTCTTAGGGGCAGCTTCAGGAAAGTCACAGGAGAAAGGTAGGTTAAAGTAAAGTATTAATGGTCAGCATCCTCGCCTCGCAAGCCAGTGGTCCCGGGTTCGATCCCCGGAGAGGGTGAAATTATGGGCGTTTCCTTACGCCATTTGTCTCTGGATGTTAATCGATTTGTGGATTGGGTTCCGGGGTAATGGTTAGCCAGTGCAGTTGGCGAGTTGTCCGGTCTTCTCGGACTATTCCTGGACATTGGATCATGCAGCTCGTTAACTTAGGGTGTGGCTGTTGTGTTGGCGACAGCTTCTACACCTTAAACAAATTCGGGCATAGGTGGACCTTGGGCCGGCCATCCTCGATACACGAGGGGTAACCATTATTATTAAGAGATTGTGGTGGTAGTGTTAGTATTTGTGGTAGAGGTATTGTTAGTAGTTGTGGTAGAGGTATTGTTAGTAGTTGTGGTAGAGGTATTGTTAGTAGTTGTGGTAGAGTTATTGTTAGTAGTTGTGGTAGAGGTATTGTTAGTAGTTGTGGTAGAGGTATTGTTAGTAGTTGTGGTAGAGGTATTGTTAGTAGTTGTGGTAGAGGCATTGTTAGTAGTTGTGGTAGAGGTATTGTTAGTAGTTGTGGTAGAGGTATTGTTAGTATTTGTGGTAGAGGTATTGTTAGTAGTTGTGGTAGAGGTATTGTTAGTAGTTGTGGTAGAGGTATTGTTAGTAGTTGTGGTAGAGGTATTGTTAGTAGCTGTGGTAGAGTTAATAGTTGTGGTCTTGTCTCCTGGGTCTACCTTCGCCTCTAGGTCATGTTCCCACAGGTGGTGTCGGAGGCAGGGGCATCAAGCTCCTGCCAGAGGGTCTATCAAAGGGCACGTCGTCATCTGCTGCTCCTACTGTCTGCTCACAGGGGCGGTGGTGGGCCTTTGGTGTTGGATGCGGTGGTGAGAGTGGTGGGAGTGAGGGCAGGTGAGGGTGGTGGGGAGGAGGGCGGTAGGCCTTGGTGTTGACGTGTGGTGTGATGCGCGATGGAGTGGTGCAGGAGAGGGTGGAGGGGGGAGGTATGTAGTGCACGTCGACAAAAAGAACGGAAGGCGCCCCACGCCAAAGAGCCGGGCGATGATGGGCGGGTGGTGATTCTAGTGAAAGTCTTGCATCCAGTGTTTTTCGCGACACCGAAAGCCAGTGGCCGTCTATGATGGTAGGAAGCATTACGCACGCATTTGCTGCCACCACCCACCCACCTGCCCACCCACTCCACCCACCCAGCCTCCTGCCCCCACCCAAGAATTACGTACTATTTCGCGTTATTACTTCAGGACCGTCTGTGTAATAGGGGGGTACTGATACAAGCTCAGATACATTACAGAATTATTTTATTATTTTATTAATCCAGAAACAACAGATTAAATCCCAAATATTACAAGAATTAAGGTATTTTATTCGGGGCTAAATTGGGTTTTTATATAGGGTCGTTTTTTTGTGAATGAAGGAAGGATTTTTTCTTGTACGCTGCTGAATGAAGTAACCTAACCTAACCTAACCTAACCCGATAAGACTAATTTTTTCTAAGACTCTGCCATAAAAGATGAAATAAAGACCTTGGTTTTTAGTTAATAGGATTGGTGGTTGTATTATGTGGAGTCCTATTAAAGAATTGGACTTGACCTTAGCGTGTGGTGAGTATCCTTGAGGTCCTAGAGTTCCTGTGGGATATCCTTGTTGTAGGAAGGAGGTGTGGGATTGACTAGATGCCCTACTTTTGACGTTAGGTTAGGTTACGTTGGGTTGGGTTAAAGTGATAGTGAGGTGTGTATTCGTGTGTGCGCGCGCTTGTGTGTGTGTGCGTATTGTAGTGTGTGTGTGTGCGCGCCGACATCTGGTATTGGCCGCAAGATTTATAAGTATTGGAACAGCGACAAAGTTGTGTGTGTGTGTGTGTCCCTGGCAGCCGCGTCTTAAAAGGTGTTCCTCGCCACCTTCCTCAGATTCCAACACTTTCATTTTATCAGTACACTTAAACCTTACCAGCAAACAATGATAATAAGAATAATAATAATAATAATAATAAGAAGAAGAAGAAGAAGAAGAAGAAGAAGAAGAAGAATCCATAAATGATTTTTGGGTAATAATTCAATACCATTAATTTTGCACCAACATGGGAATACAAACCATTAATGTACATATATATAAACAATGTATATACTAAACTCTAAGGGGACAAAAATATACATCAAAGAGGTTAACAAAATTGGACGTCATAGCCCAGGTACTATTGGCCTACCTGTAGTGACGCGAGGGGCTGTAATCCAGGTGAGTTATGGTAATGGCTGACTCGAGAAATTTGTGAACGCAATTCGAAGCTGTGGAGTTTGGGGGGTGCTGGGTGGGGGGGTGCTGGGAGGGGTGCTGGGTGGGGAGTGGTGCTGGGCGGGGGGGATGCTGGGTGGGGGGGGCATCAAGGGGGACGTGGGGGCAGGTGGGGTGGGGGGTGCTGTGGTGGGGGTGCTGTGGGTGCTGGGAAAGGTGTATTGCTTTGGGAATCTTTATTTCTGTGAGAAGATTTAACACAACAATAACAACTACACTACAACCACAGCACCACCTACCACCACCACCACCTACCACTACCACTATCTAACACCACCACCTACCACCACCACAGAGGCCAGGTGACACACAGGCGGAGGTGCGGCATTTCACTAAGGATTTTGTCCCTTTAAATCTTGCAACATGATGTGGATGTATGTCGCATGTGTGGTGGGTCTCTCTCTCTCTCTCTCTCTCTCTCTCAGAAAGCCGGGGAGGGGGGGGGGCTAGGTCACTCCTGGGCCACCGCCGGGTCGAAGGTCAAATCAGCTGGGTCAAGGGTTAGTCTGGTGGGTTAGGGGTCACCGCCGCCGGGTCAAGGGTCAGATTTACCCACGTGGCAGAGGTCAAGTTAAATTTTAATTTCAGTCTCCTGGCTCTGACGTCACGGGTTCGACCTAACCTGTGACGTCATTGTTCAGGATCATGACGTCACGAGCACAACAATAGCCTGTGACGTAGAGACTTGACGCAACTGTGTCTCTTTTGATAATCAATTCACCTGCACCTGAAGATTAGACACCCCAGCTTATACCGCCTGAAGACTAGATACCCCCCCAAGCTTATACCACCTGAAGATTAGACACCCCAGGAAGCTTTGTCTGAACGTGTGGTCCCGGATGTTGCGTCAGCCTTAAGTGTGTGAATTTTATCACTTGAAGTTCCGCCTTGACACTCTCTTTAATGTTTGTCGATGACATTTGTAGAGCAAATCCTCTTCTCTCTCTCTCTTTATTTATTTGTCTCTTTCTCGATATACAGAATTTTTCACCTTCCTCCTCTTTCCTTCCCTTCTCCCCCTTCCTTCTTCCTCTCCCACCCTCTCCTCTTCTTCCTTCCCTCCTCGTTCTTCCTCTTCCTGCCGTCTTCTCTTCAACCTCCCTAGACTCCATACAAAATGTCTCTACCTGTCCTGTACTTGACCCAGAGACTTTTAAAATAATTATTACCTGGTTTATCGTTGACGTGTTTTGTCCTCTGAGTAGTTTTGGTGTTTTTACGTCAGTCTGTCCTTGAAGAAAACGGAGAGAGGGGTAGAGTGTGTGTTTTGTGGGTAGGTTGGGATGGGTTTGGTTGGATTTGTTGGGTTAGGTTAGGTTTGGTTGGGTTTGGTTGGGTTTGGTTGATTTGGTTGGGTTTGGTACATGGAGGGAAGGGGAGGGGTAGATGGGGAGAGGGGGAGGTGAGGGAGGGAAGGGGGATACAGGAGGGTGGGGGGATACAGGAGGTGGATGTGGATGAATGAGTTACAGCGGTAGGGTCGTGGTACAGCAGTCAGGGTGAGGGTACAAATAAGAGTGACGGTGGGGTGATGGGTGACGGTGGGGTGGAGGGTGGGGTGGATGACGGTGGGGTGGATGACGGTGGTGGATGGGGGTAAGTGTGGTGGATGGGTGAGGAGGGTGCAAGACTGGTTCCTTCATTTTGTGTTGATACAAAAGGCAGTGTTGATGAGAGAGGGTTAAGCATGAGGGTATTTCTGTCTGTCTGGTGTGTGTGTGTGTGTGTGTGTGTGTGTGTGTGTGTGTGTGTGTGTGTGTGTGTGTGTGTGTGTGTGTGTGTGTGTGTGTGTGTGTTTTTTTTTCAGGAGATCTCGGTCAACTTATTTACGATGCCAGATGAGTAGTTAGCAGCTATGTATTTACCTTATCACCTGCCACTAATTAACACACACACACACACACACACACACACACACACCATTTACTGAAGGGCATGCGTGCTCACAGCTGTAAATATAATAGAATCAGAGAGAGAGAGAGAGAGAGAGAGTTCGTACAGTACCCTTTGAAGTAGTTTCATTTTCTTTACCTTGAAATATTAGTTTTTTTATTATTAGCTTTATATTTAGCAAGGCGATGGTGGTGATAGTGAGTCTTGGTGGTGATAGTGGTGGTGATAGTGAGAGATGGTGATGGTAAATAGTGAATATAGTGATGATGGTGATAGTGATAGATGGTGATAGTGATGATGGTGGTGTTGGTGATGGTGATGGTGGTGATGGTGGTGATACTGATGATGGTGGTGATGGTGATATTGATGATAGTGATGATGGTGGTGATGGTGATAGTGATGGTGGTGATGGTGTTAGTGATGATGGTGGTGATAGTGATGATGGTGGTGATGGTGATAGTGATGATGGTGATGGTGATATTGATGATAGTGATGATAATGGTGATGATAGTGATGGTGATGGTGATGATGGTGATGGTGATAGTGATGGTGATGATGGTGATGATGGTGATACTGATGATGGTGGTGATGGAGGATATTATCAACAGGTGTGTCCCAATTAAGCTCTACCTTGACCTTTGCTCGGGCCTACGACCTCTTCTGTTTTGTGGTAGTGGTAGGAGGGTCGTAGTAGGGGTGGTAGGATGTTGGTAGTGGTGGTTGAATGGTCGTAGTTGTGGTCGTAGGGGTGGGAAGATGCTCGTAGTGGTCGTAATAGTAGTAGCAATAGTGGTAGGATGGTCGTAGTAGCGATAGAATACTCGTAGGCGTGGTAAGGTGGTCAAAATCAACCCTCATTCCCATTCCAACATTCCCATTCCAACCTTATCACCTCGAGCCCCCAGATCCAACATTCATCCACTTTATCCGAACATCTCTTGACTTTTTATCCGGTCCCGTTACTTTAAATGGCCGGATAAAATCGTCTAATGTCATAAAAACTTGGTAGGAAATCAACCGAACTGTAATTTTGGTTGCTGGGAGAGACATCGAGGTGGTGGAGCATTAACCTGAACTTACCTATCTGGGAGAGTGAGGTGGGCGGGTGGTGGTGGTGGTGTAGTGATGTGGTAGGTGGGTGTTGATGATGATGGTGGTGGTGGGTGTTGGTTGGGGTAGTGATGGGGGTGGTAGTTGTGATGGTGGTAGGTGGTGGTTGTGGTAGTAATGGTGGTAGGTAGATGATAGTTGTGGTGTTAATTGTGTTAACTGTTAGATACACATTAAGAACAGAGGAGAATTTACCTTTATTTTTCATCTTAAAATAAAAAATAATCCTTTAACACCTTTGCTTTCGTCTCTCAGGCTGTGGTAAGTTGAACTCTATGTGATCTTGGGAATGAACTTGGAGGAGGGGGGGAAGGGGAGAAGAGAGAGAAGAAAGGGGAGAGAGGGGTGGTGGAACAGGAAGATGGGAAGGGGGGTGGACAGGGAGAGGAGGGGGAGATAGAGTAGGGAAGGAAGGGGGAGGGGGAGGTGAAACAGGTTAATTCACAGGTGTTGTAATAAATGGTACATATCTTAACCTGGAGCCCTTAACCTCAACTCAAATGACCTCTTGAATGACTGTGTGTTAGGTTAGGTTAGGTTCACTAGTCTGATGTCTCGTGTGGGGGTTGATGCTTCGTATAATGTCTCGCTTAATGTCTCGCTTCATGCCTCGTCTGATGCCTCGCCTGGGGTTAATGCTTCCTCTGTGTGTATGTCGGGGGAGTACGATGGGCAGCCCTCCTCCCTTGAGTACAATGACTGAACTCCCATGAGGCTATGCCATCGTACTCAAGGAGCCAAGCCACCTACTTCACGTACTCCCGTTTTATTTCCGCTATGAAGAAGACATTGTGGTTAGCTGCACGTCCTCTCTCTCTCTCTCTCTCAGTACACCTGGTGGCTCTTCCCTCACCTGCAAAGGATTTTAGGTGTTTGCGTCAGAGTGACGTCACGAACACCACACCCTTCCTCCTCCTCCTTCTCCTCCTCTTGCTCCTCCTCCTCCTGCTCCTCCTCCTCCCCCATCATCATTTTCTGCTTTACTCATAACTTTACTCCTATTCCCCCTCTTACCTCTTGCCTTCTTCCCTCCCCTCCACCCTCTTCCCCTCCCTCCCTCTCTTCCCTTTCCTCCTCTCTCTATCGGAGTTCGTTGTTCAACACTGTTTGGTTGTCACGCCAACATCAGACCCCAAATACACACACAGTCTCAGTGTTAATTTGGTCTCCTAACTGGTGGTGCTAAGTGTACGTCATTGGCAAAGTATACCCTACTGTAGGTCTAAGTCAGCCAGTTAATGCTTCTTATCGCCAGTTATGAGGACAAATTTTAACTTACCACCTTTTGAGAATCCTTCATAGTGTCATAACTTAAGGCAGGCTGTTGGGTATTTCTTGAAAGATCTTAAAGTATAGAGATGTATTCATAAACTTCAAAGTATAAAGAGGTATTAATAAATCCCAAAGTACGAGAGATTTTATGATCCTACGAAGTTTTTGAGAATTTATGAAAACTTTGCCCCTAAGTCCGTCTGTTTAGACTTGGAATATTTGGCAGGTTCCATCCTCCCCTCTCTCTCTCTCTCTCTCTCTCTCTCTTTTCTCACACATTATTGGAAACCTATTTGGTGTTCATTTTCACCCCACCTGAAACGTCTTCTGATTAAGGTGAAGAGGTTAATGATTCCGTGGGCTGTTAGTGGGGGTGTGGGTGGGTGGGGGGTGTGGTGGTGTAGGTGTGGGGTGGTGGTGGTGGTGGTTGGGTGGTGCCGTGGTGGTGGCGGAGAAGGAATGTTATTTCACAGTTGGAGTTCCGCCAGACAACAACACTACCCACCACCACCGCCACTACTCACCACCACCACCGCCACCACCCAACACCACACCACCACTACCTACCACCTCACCGCCACTACCTACCACCACCACCACTACACCCACGACCACCACTACCCACCACCACCACCACTACCCACCACCACCGCCACAATTACCTACCACCACCACTACCCACGACCACCACTACCCACCACTACCATTTCTACCCACCACCACCTACTGCCACCACTACCTACCACCATCACCAAAATACACGAGAGAGAGAGAGAGAGTAGGAGAGAGAGAGAGAGAGAGAG
>NW_024755055.1:1415136-1427636 GCF_018991925.1 Homarus americanus | reverse complement strand
GTGGGGGCGGGTGGGTGTGTGGGTGGGGGGAGGTGGGTTGGTAGGGTGGGATAATGGTCGTGTGGGTAGTGATGGTGTGGATGTGGGTGGGGGTGAGTAGTGGTGTTGTGGGTAGTGGTGGTGTGGGTGTGGGAGCGAAACACAGCAAGAGATAGAGAGCACAACGGAGGTGGGGGGGGTGAAGGTGCGTGGAGGTGGAAGAGTCATATACACGCACTTTACTCCGAGTCATGTCCCCCCCCCCTCCATCCCCTCCTTCCTCTCCTTCCCTTCCTACCCCCTCCATCCCCTCCTTCCCTCATTCTTTCCTTCTCTCTCCATCTATTCCTCCTTCCATTATTTCCCACATTCACTCCTCCTTTGTGTATGTATGTATGTATTTATGTATGTATGTATGTATGTATGTATGTATGTATGTATGTGGATAGAATCTCTCTATTATGGTAAACTTTGTCTCTATGTATTCAGGTATTTCAACAGGTAAGGCCTTTAATTAACCCTCCATTGAGCCCTAATTACCACACCTGAGAAATGTATTAAGGTATTTCAACAGGTAAGGTCATTAAGGTGTGTTTAATAAGTCTTTTAATTATCAACCTAAGACCTGTTAGGGGTGGATTAGGGCAAGTGTTAAGGGTGAATTAGGGCAGGTGTTAAGGGTGGATTAGGGCAGGTGTTAGGGGTGGATTAGGGCAGGTGTTAGGGGTGGATTAGGGCAGGTGTTAGGGGTGGATTAGGGCAGGTGTTAGGGTGGATTAGGGCAGGTGTTAGGGGTGGATTAGGGCAGGTGTTAGGGTGGATTAGGGCAGGTGTTAGGGGTGGATTAGGGCAGGTGTTAGGGGTGGATTAGGGCAGGTGTTAGGGGTGGATTAGGGCAGGTGTTAGGGGTGGATTAGGGCAGGTGTTAGGGGTGGATTAGGGCAGGTGTTAGGGGTGGATTAGGGCAGGTGTTAGGGGTGGATTAGTGGAGGGGAGAGTTGGGGGGAGAGAATGTGGAGAGAAAGTTTAGAAAGGGAAAGTGTTGTGGAAAGAGAGAGTTAATTTGATGACGTATACCTGGTCTATCTATCTATCTATCTATCTATCTATCTATCTATCTATCTATCTATCTGTACTTTCCATCCCTCTGTCCCTCCTCTTACCCCCTTCTTCCCACTCTATTCCTTTCTCCTCTTCCCACTCTTTTTTTTCCCCTTCCCCCTCCTTCTCACCTCCTTCCTCTCCTTCTCTCTCCTTTCTCCTCCTCCTTCCCTCCTCTCTCCTCCTCCCCTCTCTCCCCTCTCCCCCTCCCCTCTCTCCCCTCTCCCCCCTCTCCCCCTCCCCCCTCCACCGTGTTTACATATCAGCGTGGGAAGGTAGTGGGTGTAAACATTGCTTCATCATCGTCCGCTTGGCACAGGTAACAGTTAGGAGCCCACTCACTCACCTTCACCAGTCTGTTGCCCATCTTTGTGTTGCACCTCCAGTTAGCCAGTCAGATGAGTGGACAGTCTAGTTGAGTTGACAGTTAGTTACACAAGTTGACAGTTACATAAGTTGAAAGTAAGGTTAAGTTGATAGTCAGATTTGTTGACAGTTACATAAGTAGACAGTTATTCAGTCTTAGGTGAGTCAGTTAGCTGAGTGTTACGCTTCCAGGTAAGTCAGTTAAGTCAGGTATGTGCCCAGGTAACTCAGTTAAGTCAGGTATGTGCCCAGGTAACTCATTTAAGTCAGGTATGCGTCCAGGTAACTCAGTTAAGTCAGGTATGCGTCCAGGTATGACAAGCTTCAACTCAGGTGACTCGGAAAGAAGCCCTGTTTGTGTCGTAGCTTCAGTGAGTCAGTTTGAGGTGTTCCCATATATCTCTGTACTGAGGAAAAACTGAGAAACACTTGAGAAATTTTGTCTCAGCTTAAGAATGTGGTATGAAAAAGCCGCTTGACAGGGTTAGTGTGTGTGTGTGTGTGTGTGTGCAGTACATATTTACATGAACTGTGTGTACAAAGGTTCTTCAACTTCTGCGTGCCGTACAGGTGTTCTTAAGTGACTCGGGACACCTGCGGAGAGAGAGAGAGAGAGAGAGAGAGAGAGAGAGAGAGAGAGAGAGATATATACTCCTATCTATAATATCAATCTCTCTTAATCTTAGTAAACTGTGGCTTTGTCTTGCTGGGCCAAAATACCATCTCTTTACATCTCGCTGAAAGTCGTGATGTGTGTGTGTGTGTGTGTGTGTGTGTGTGTGTGTGTGTGTGTGTGAGCGAGAGAGAGAGAGAGAGAGACAGGGTACAGACGCAGGGTTACCAAGATCTGGTTCATCCTTGGTAGTACTGATGTCAGGAGAGAGGTCATTGACCCAGCCTGACTCCTCCTCTCTCACCCTCCTCCTCCTTGCCTTCAAAATCTTCTTTGTTTATCATACTTTAATCCACTTTACACTAATTCTCTCATAACCTACCCTACCCTACCCTACCCTACCCTACTCTTTGACCAACTCAGCAGGTCATTATTATTATTATTATTATTATTATTATTATTATTATTATTATTATTATTATTATTATTATTATTATTATTTACGAATTTTTGTGTCTCGAAATTTACATACGAACGCAACTCACATCCAGGGTTTAATATATTTCTGTCCCTGCTCTGGTCTGTACCCTGAAACTGGCGCACCGTAGCCTGGCGTACCGTAGCCTGGCGTACCGTAGCCTGGCGTACCGTAGTCTGGCGTACCGTAGCCTGGCGTACCGTAGCCGTACCCAGACACTCGTACCCTAACTGTGTCTGCAATTCATCGATCATAGACTCATGCCTGGACCGTACCCCAGTCTGTTCACCTCTCTTGCCCCCCTCCCCCTCCCTCCCCTCCCTGCCCTCCCTTCTTCTCCCGTCCTCCTCTTCCTTCTTCTTCCTTCCCTCTACCTTCCCTCCTTCATTCCCTCCCTCCCTCTACCCAGGACAAGGCAACTCAAGGCAGGATGTTTCAGGTGATCAGAAGGAACGATCCTCTGTTCTCTTCCCACATATCCTTCACTCCCTCCATCCTGCCCTCCTTCCCCCACGCTCTGAACAGGAAGATGTGACTAGGTGGGTGTGTGTGTGTGTGTGTGTGTGTGTGTGTGTGTGTGTGTGTGTGTGTGTGTGTCCCCAAATGTCCCCAGATCGTCCCAGAATATCCCTAAAATGTCCCCAGAATGTCCCCAGTATTTTTCATCTCGGCAATTTCATTTGGAGCTCTGCAAAGGGAGGAGGGAGGGGGGGGGAAGGAAGGGGAGGGGGACTTGGAGGGGTGGGTGGAGGGCGGGCTTGGAGGGTTTGGAGGAATTACGTAAATGTTAAAATCAAGTTTGTTTTAATTTATTTTATTATTAAATTTACCGTTGAAGTTTTTTTTTAATGTCTAAAATTATTGTTATTTTTTTTTGCTTGAAGCCTCGAATGGATTAAAATTGTTGTGACGTCATTGGAGGTATTTTTAAATTATGGTGACGTAACTTGAATATTTTTATTGCTATTTTTTTTAATAAGTAAACATATTGTGATGAATTAGGCAACTTCCTCGTGTGACTTAGCATTTTAATCCCCCCTCCAGATGTTGTGTGTATATACGTGGGTGTTCGTGTGTATGTATGATTGTGTATGTGAGTGTTTGTGGGTCTATATGTATGTATGTATGTATGTCGGTAACTATCTAAATATTAATTACTATACAACTTTACAGCAGCTTTAAAAAACTATGTTCAATAATCACCTTTTTCTGAACTATTTACCTGTCGTACCTGTTCAATTGAAGGTAATTTTGACAGGTGTTGAACTTTTAAACTTTCACTTGTTGTTTTTTTAAAGGGTCAAGTTTCAAATCGTCCTTCTCCTGTTTTGAAAGTTAATGAGACACCTTTAGGGGGGGGTGTTAGGGGAGGGGTGGGGGGTGTTAGGGGAGATGAGGGGAAGGGAGGGGATTGTGTTGGAGGGAAGGGAAGGGGAAGGTATCTGGAACAAGTTACGTATATGGTGTGGGTTGAGTACTTTCTCGGCTCTGTTGTAATACCCCTCCGCTTCCCTCCCTCACCCTCCCTTCACCCTTCCCTTTACCCTCTCACTCCCTCCCCTCCCTCTCTTCTCCCTTCTTCCCTCCCCTCTACCTCCCTCACCCATCCGCACCCTCCCCCCCTTTCACTCCCCTCCCTCCTTCTCCTCCCCTCCCTTTCCCCCTTCCATCCCTCCATAGTAAAAAAAAATTAACACTACCTTATTTTAACCTCACTTACAATACTCTTCTCTTTAAGGCTTACGAAATACTGACTGACACGTTGAAAGCACATAGTATTTATAGGGAGTGAGAGGTGTTGCCACTTAGTTGTTTCTTCAAGGATATTGTCGCTCTTGCTGCCATATGATGTTCATTGTTTTTTTACGTGTTTTTGGGGAGGTGAGGAGGGAGGGGGGGATTGCTTCATGGGAGGTGGTGGTAATATTTTTTTTTGTGTATATTGTGTTTGTTTATTTGTTACCACACCTATTAATACATCATACAGGTAAACAAACAAACAAACAAACGAGCAGTAGTCAGGAGGGTGAAAGGGTTATATCACAACGTTTTATACAAGTTGAAAGTAAAGTTGTGTTTTTTTTTGTTTTAATTTCACTTTCGTCAAAATTGTACACTTCCAAACATTGCGTCAACACTGTGCTTGGGGCTGAGTGCTTTTTCTCGTACATCGTCAGGGCGGGCAGTAGACGAGCGTACGTGCGTCTGGCGTAGTGTGTGTGTTTTTTTGTGTTTTTTTATGTTGGAATGATGGGTTTTGTGTTTGTGTGGGGGGCGGGGGGTGTGTGTGTGTGTGGAGGGTGTGTGTGTGTGTGTGTGTGTGTGTGAGGAGGTGTGTGGGGGCGTGTGTGGGGTGGAGATGTATGTGGGGGATGTGGGGGGTGAGGTGTGTGTGTGTGTGTGTGTGTGTGTGTGTGTGTGTGTGTGTGTGTGTGTGTGTGTACGTGCCTGTCTGTGTGAGAGAGGGGAAGAGCATTGCTTAGCTGCGTCATCTACTATGCTAACTAACCTGAGGCTCATTCACTACAAAAACTGTAGTGTTACTGTTGCCTGAATTATGTGGTTCCCTCCCTCCCCTCAGGGCACTCACGATTAGTACACGCGCCGCTCATCCTCTCTCTCTCTCTCTCTCTCTCTCTCTCTCTCTCTCTCTCTCCCATGTAATCCATTGTATGTTGAGATGACGTCATGTTGGGAGTGACAGATAGAGGTGACGTCAAGATGGAGATGACGTCATGTTGAGGAGACGTCATGTTGGAGGTGACGTCAAGATGGAGATGACGTCATGTTGGAGGTGACGTCAAGATGGAGATGATGTTTTGTTGGGAGTGACGTCATGGTGATTAAGGTGATTCCTATTGTGATTTAGGCAGGGCGAGTCGTTAGTGGTGGTTGCACAAGGTTGAGGGAAAGCTTAGGGAGGGGTGATGGGGGGATGGGTGGGGGTGATGGGGAGGGGGAGAATGGTAGGTTGGTGAGGGGTGAGTGGGGGGAGGAGAGGGGAGGGGGAAGGGTAGGTTGGTGAGGGGTGATGGGTACTGAGGGAAGGGGTGAAGGGAAGGGGTGAAGGGAAGGGAAATTTTTCAGTAATCCTTTGTACTGTTTACTAACCCACACTACCCCACACCCACATCAACCCACAACCACCCACCCACTGACCCACCCACCCACTGACCCACCCACCCACACCCACGATGCGTTAACGCCACTACAGGTTATATTAAAGAGGTCAGTGGCTATAAGGATGTCCTGTTTATATAAGTGGGATACAATATTCAACCTTATATACAGGTCAACATGAGGTGGGTCTCCCGTTTTCTGTTGACTTGGGGTGGGGGGTAGAGGGGGGGGGTCTATGTTATCCCAGGTTGGTAGCTAAAGTAGGTCACGCTTTAATTATTAAGTGATTGGTTGTGGTTGTTAAGCTGAGGGAGTTTTGATCGTTGTGGTGGTGGTTGTTAGGTTAGGTTGTTTTTTTTTTGGTTAGGTTAGGTTGTGTTTTTTTTGGGGTTGTGTTTTTTTGGTTAGGTTAGGTTTTTTTTTTGGTTAGGTTTTTTTTTAGGTTAGGTTAGGTTTTTTTTGGTTAGGTTAGGTTAGATTGTGTTTTTTTTTGGTTAGGTTAGGTTCAAATACAGGTATATAACTGGTGTAAATACTCAGTCAATAACAACAATGGTGAAGGTTCAAACTGTGTATCATGACTGGCTGACTGGTACACGTACACAGTCCCGTAGTGGTTTGACTGGATGGTAAGGTCAAGTTAGGAAGGTGAGTGTGTACATGCGTGTGTAAATGTCGTGTTTGTGTGTGTATGCGTGTATGTCGTGTGGCTATGTATGTTTTTGTGTGTATGATTGTCTGTGTGTGTGTGTGTGTGTGGTTTATTATCATATACACTTTCGTCATGTACACCTGGGCCAGATTTTCACCTGGGCATTAATAGCTTGGTACTCCAGGTAATAGTAATAGCACGGCTAGTAGGGGGGGTTGTGAGGGCTAGTGGAGTCTCTCTCTCTCTCTCTCTCTCTCTCTCTCTCTCTCTCTCTCTCTCAGGAAGGTGTTTAATTGGACTTGCTGCTGTACCTTAATTACACAGGTGAGGTGGAGAGGAACCTTACGTCATCAGGCATTATGGGAGGAACATATTGAGGTGCTGTGTAGTCATGTAGGTTGATGACCGCCTTGTGTGTGTGTGTGTGTGTGGTAAGGGGTGTGGCTGTGTGTGTGGTAAGGGGTGTGGCTGGGTGTTTGTTATTGTGTAGTGGTGTGGGTGTGGCTGCTGAGATGGTACACTATCACCTGTTTTGCCCCCTGTGGTGATGGTGTTGGTGGGGGGGAGAAGGGTGTGGTTGTGGGTGTGGTAGTGGGTCAGTCTTGGGTGAAAGATCAGAGGCAGGGTATGGCAGAGGGTGGGGTGAGGTAGAGCATGTGTGTGTGTGTGTGTGTGTGTGTTATGGAAAAGCAGAAAAAGATGTTTGGAAAAGTGGGAGAAAGTTATAATGAGTCGATCAACCCAACGAAACCCAACGAAACCCAACCTAAACCCAACCAAACCCAACGAAACCCAACCTAAACCCAACCAAACCCAACCAAACCCAACCAAACCCAACCAAACCCAACCAAACCCAACCTAAACCCAACCAAACCCAACCTTTCTTAATTTTCTCCATTTCTTATCTTACTAAACAAACAAATTGCTCCTTTTCCATGTATTTTAGGTATTTTTCAATTCTATATCATTATCGAGAAGTTTAGAACCGATTTAGAACAGATTTGGAGCCGATTTCCTTATTTACCCGCCATGATTTTCCTCTCAGTTCGTGGGAAATATGAGGAAATTCACTGATGATTTTTTTTTTGCACGGTAAATATCCATGACTGGCGTTCACTGGTGCTGGAAGTAACTGTTGTGAAGTTGTGGTTGTATCTACTGCTGTTGTTGTCTCATGGTGTTGTAAATAATAATAACAACAACAGCAATAATAGTAATAATAATAATAATAATAATAATAATAATAATAATAATAATAATAATAACAACAACAACAGCAATAATAGTAATAATAATAATAATAATAATAATAATAATAATAACAACAACAGTAATAATAATAATAATAATAATAATAATAACAACAACAGTAATAATAATAATAATAATAATAATAACAACAACAACAGCAATAATAATATTAATAATAATAATAATAATAATAATAATAATAATAATAATAATAATAATAATAATAATAACAATAACAGGTTCCTTAAAGTGAGGTACACGGAAGGTGATCAGGTGTACAGGTGTGTGGCTTCAGGTAACTTGGCATCAGCTGACTCAGGTAACTTCCGCTATGTTTACAAACACTTCAACTCTCACAATGTAAACAAGAGAATAGTTTCCTTGTGGTGTATGTCTGTGTGTGTTTGTTTGGTGTTTTTTTTTTAATGTTTAGGGGTTTAGAGTTCCTTAGTTGTTTTATTGAAGTGTTTTATTGAAGTGTTTTATTGAAGTGTTTTATTGAAGTGTTTTATTGTAGTGTTTTATTGAAGTGTTTTATTGTTTTTTTTTACCGTATTTACGAATTGGTTTACGATCGGGTGTCTGTGGGACGTTGGTTCGCCACACTAATGTGAATTCGTGTTTACCAAAAGGTTCGTTCGTCAGGGAATCTGGATTTGACCCACACAAACGCACGACCCACACAAGCGCACGACCCATACAAGCACACGGCCCGCACGAACGCACGACCCACACGAACGCACGACCCACACGAACGCACGACCCACACAACGCGCACGACCCACACGAACGCACGACCCACACAAGCGCACGACCCACACAAGCGCACGACCCACACAAGCGCACGAACACACGACCCACACAAATGCACGAACCACACGACCCACAGAGAAACGTGCGTGACGCCATTCACTCGTCTTCATCAAATGCACTAAAAAAAGTGAGTGAATTTCCTGGTTCCTGTTGAAGATTCACGACTCAACGCTGCCGGCAACAGGTGTGCAAATACTGTATGATTGGTCAAACGGGATGAGTGGGAACAGGTGATTGGCTGGCAGTGAGGGAATAACTTGGGGTTGTTAAGACGGATAATAATAATAATAATCTGCAATTTGCCTTCACGTCGATATGAAATGCGGGAAAATATTTAATCTTATCTTGCATGAACGTGATCCTGTAATTTGGTTCAATCTCTAAAAGAAAGTGAATTTATAACCCCTTCTCACCCCACTCCCCTCTTCCCCTCTCCCCTCCCCTCTCCCCTCCCCTAATATCTGTACCACGAGAACAGTTACTCCATTTATGAGAGCGAAAGTGCCCGGGGCGCTCTCATTGGCTCTAGGCGAAACAATTCTATTCCGTGATTGGCCGAGACGAGAGGGTGGGTATAAGGGATGTAACTGATGGAGAAGGATGAGATGTAATAGTGTTAGATTGTAGAGGAGGAGGATTGAGATTCATGTTGTGGTGTTGACTGCTGCTACTTTCGCCTTTGTGGGGTTCAGATACCACATAATGTATTCATAAGTGTATCTATAAGTACAGGTTTAGGTATGAAGTGTACAGGAAGAACTCAAGAGGGTGTAGATGTATCAGAAAGTTTAAATAAGAATCAGTCCACATATAGATTCATATTTAAAGTACAGGTACAGTAAATCTCACCTGGTTACAGAATAATACAGGTAGTTCCTTGACCTAGATAGGAAACCAATTACTGTCCATAAAAAGAGTTGGTTGTCAAATAATTTATCTTGACTAGGTCCCGTGACACAGTTTCAGGTCCTTGTGACACTTGACCAATGGAGGACTAATTTGGAATGACGTCACTTAACTAGCCAATGGAAGGGCAGTACTTGGGTATGACGTCACTCAGTTAGCCAATGGAGGACAGTAATTTAGAATGACGTAGCTTAGCTAGCCAATGGAGGACAGTAATTTAGAATGACGTAGCTTAGCTAGCCAATGGAGGACAGTAATTTAGAATGACGTAACATATCTAACCAATGGAAGGGCAGTACTTGGGAATGACATCACAGCTTTAACCAATGGAAGGGCAGTACAGGAGAATAAACTGTTAGTGCCGAATCTTCAGGTGAAATAATCTAGGGTGTTTAATCTTCAGGTAATAAAATATAACCCCTGTACTTTAAATAATCTATAAACGTGTGATTTTGTCATTGAAAAAATTGAATAAACATAATTAAATGCATAAATTATTTTATAACTTGTATTCATTTTTGTTCTCATTTTTTCAGGTAAGCGTTGATGATTGTGAACATGGGACTGAACATGAAGAACACAGTAAGTAATATTAACAGTTCTCAGGTGTTCATCATGGAGGGAGAACAGTGTGGGGAGGGGTTAGAAGGTTTAAACCACTGTCCTCAAAGGGTTAAACCACCATACTCAAAGGGTTAAACCATCGTCCTCAAAGGGTTAAACCATCGTCCTCAAAGGGTTAAACCATCGTCCTCAAAGGGTTAAACCATCGTCCTCAAAGGGTTAAACCATCGTCCTCAAAGGGTTAAACCATCGTCCTCAAAGGGTTAAACCATCGTCCTCAAAGGGTTAAACCACCATCCTCAAAGGGTTAAACCACCATCCTCAAAGGGTTAAACCACCGTCCTCAAAGGGTTTAAAACATCATCATAAAGAGGTAAAGGAATTAAATAATAACCCCAATAATTAAATCTTACCCAAATGATAGAGGAATTGGTTGAGTTACCCCTAAAATCCTCTAGTTTTCTATAGTGTTACGTTCATTCTCGTTTTTCTTTTTATATTAAGGGTACCTAAAGAATTCCACATCATATGATGATAATACCAATAATTAATCTGTAAAATTGTCTTAATGATTTACAGTTATATATGTATAAACTATGTATACAGTTAAATATGTATAGTGTATATATGAGGTGTTTTTGACTGTATATATTCTGGACTAATTCTGTTGTCTTGAATTTAAGCCTCAAGTATCGTGTGTGTGTGTGTGTGTGTGTGTGTGTGTGTGTGTGTGTGTGTGTTCCAGTCATGTAAGTTAGGTCGTGCAGCCACAGAAAACCCACACAAGAGAGACACTTGACGGTCATCCTAGCCACGCCCACACCCACTTCCTGCGTTGTATTGCCGTCGTGTCGTCCTAAGGTGTTAGAGTTGTGTTATAAGACGTTCGCCAAGTTAGGCAAAAACCGCTAATTCGGTCGCCTGACGAAGCGAAACCTAACGTGGTGTTGTATAACGTAACTCACCACGATGCGACTTGGTGTAACTCAGGCAACGATACGACACGACACAACACAAGCCAGACGCGATACGACATGACACAACACAGACACGACACAACACAGACACGACGCAACACAGACACGACGCAACACAGACACGACACAGACACGACACAAACAGCAGACACACAACAGACACAACACAGACACGACAATACAGACACAACACAGACACGACATTATCACAGACACGACACAACACAAGCCAGACGCGATACGACACGAGATAGGACGACACAGCCAAAACACGACACAATGCAAGGAACGACACGCGAGTCAGTCAGTGGGAAGCACTGAAGCAGTTGAAAGGGTGGTGTGGTGGTGAGGTGGAGGCAGGTCAGGGGGGGTGATGGTCGGGGAGAGGGGGTGAGGGGGGTGAGGGAGGAGAGGGGTGAGGGGAGAGAGGGGGGAGGGAGGAGAGGGGGGTGAGGGAGGACAGGGGGGAGGGGTGAGGGGAGGAGAGGGGGTGAGGGAGGAGATGAGGGAGGACAGGGGTGAGGGAGGAGAGGGGGTGAGGGAGGAGATCGCCTAAGGGAAGGGGAAAAGAAAGCCTAGGGGAAAGGAGCGGTTGGGGGAGGTAGCCTAGGGGTGATGGGGGGTTGGGGGAGATAGCCTAGGGGTGATGGGGGGTTGGGGGAGAAAGCCTAGAGGGAGGGGGGAGGTGAGGGATGGGGGGAAGAGAGCCTAAGGGAAGGGAAGGGGGTCCATCACACTACACCTGTATACAAATCCAGGTAAGTAATTAGTACGGGAAAACCTTTGTCTTCCCACCTGGACAATATTACCTGACACTCACCTGTTCGCTATCACCTTTTTCACTCATTTGTTATTATTAGCCTTTAAATGTCATTATAATTATCATTCATCTATGTATAACGAGCATAATAAAAACTTCAGTTAGGGAAGGAATAAATTAATAATCTCAACTACAGGTAATCAAATACAGGTAATGAAATACAGGTAATCGAATACAGGTACTTAATTATAGGTAATCAAATACAGGTAATCCCAAAAGTGTTAATTAATAATAAATCTTGAATAATAAAACAAAATGAAAAATTAAATCAGTTTAGTATTTTTCGTTGTTAGGAAGTAAAGGAGTTGGCATATACTGGAGGTCGCTTACAATGACGGAAATGACGAACGCTGGCCGGAGGGAGGAATCGTGTGAGGGGTGACTTAGCATGGCGGGTGTACTGTAGTTAGTGTCTGTTTTATCTGATGTGACTTGCATTTTGAGGAGGAGGAGTAGTGGCTGTAGTAGTAGTAGTAGTAGTAGTAGTAGTAGTAGTAGTAGTGGTGGTGGTTGTGGTAGTAGTAGTGGTTGTGGTGGTTGTGGTAGTAGTAGTGGTGGTGGTGGTGGTTGTAGTATAGTAGTAATGATAATAGTTGTGGCAGTAATAACGATAATAATAACAGTAGTAGTAGTAGTAATAATAGTAAACTTTAACGACACTAAACAACGGAAGTACTACAAAATCTTCTCCCCCTACAGCTCTACATGAAGACCCACAAGTACTCACGCCCTGTAGAACTCCCAATCTAGTAACGCCTTTCTACCCTGTACACCATTCATTATACACAACTGCTCCCTAGTACCTGTATAATGAGAGATAGACGAGTATAATGACTGGAGAACATTGTAGGTATGTGTGT
>NW_024755055.1:1382636-1410136 GCF_018991925.1 Homarus americanus | reverse complement strand
CACCCACCCACACACACCCACCTACACACCTCCACCCACCACACCCCCACCCACCTACACCTCCCCACCCACCTACACCCACCTCCCCACCCACCCACACCTCCTCCACCCACCTACACACCACCTCCACCCACCTACATACTTCCCCCATCCACCTACACACCTCCTCCACCCACCTACACACCTCAGGGAATTTGTCTCGGGAAAAATTGTGTCCTCAGGGATTTTGTCTAGGGGAAATTGCTAGTGGGAACACGGATGAAAATAACTTGAGTTCCTAACGGTGGGTGTGGGAATTAAGAATACTGGGACACACACACACACACACACACACACACACACACACACACACTTATGAATGTTAGTTTTTCATCGTGGAGGATTTTAATATTCTAGGTCGCGAATATTTCCACCCACAAAAATTTTATTCATTAGTTATTATATTTTTGGCGTTTTTTGGTATTTTTGTGGGATTTTGTAGGATTTTTGTGGGATTTTTTTGTGGGATTTTTTTTGTGGGATTTTTTTGTGGGATTTTATTTAGCGTTAAGTTATTTATAGCTGGTTCACGAATGTTTAGATAAGCGGTTGAGAAAATAGTGTGGGTGTGTGGGTTACCTCAGAGGACGAACTAACGACGTGGCAACTGTGTGTAAAGTTTAATAATCGCCATTGTTGTATTATTTATGCTTTTAATTTTATTTTACGACAGATACAAACATTTACGATCATATTATTTAATTTTTGGGGTTTAATATGTGATTTAATACCTTCTGGTTAAATGGATTTGGATATTTAAAAGGTGTTTGTGGGTTAAACTGTTAAATACACTACTTGGCAACTGTCTGGCAGGTCATTTAACAGTTAGCATTTAAAGAGATGATTTTATGAATGTATTAAAGTTGTGTAGTGTTTGTTGTTTGTATGTTTGTAATAATAGGTGTTTTAAGAGTATATTAATAGAGAGAGTAAAGGTATTAGTGAAACGGTTTGCAAGTGACTAAGAAACTCTTCGGGAACTCGTACTGATGTTGAAGGGTGAATCTTCCATCATGGATTATATTTCTACGGGTATCTATCTTATATAAATGATGTAAATTATACTTAATATATTGATAGTTTATTAAAATATTGGATTAATGATATAAATTATTGGTATGAGTTAGATAGAGGTTTAAAATGAGTTTGTAAAAGGGGGAAGTTATCGCGCGGAGGGAGTCTCGGGGCGGCAGCTTCCTCCTAAGTCAAGTCAACTAACCAAACTTTGTACTGTCAGTGGCTCAGTGTTCATGTGTGATGGTGTAGCTCGTGTCTCGTCTGGGGGGGTGTTGTCCGCTCACTAACAAACACCTACGTCCGTTAATACCGGACTTGTGTACCATATTATCCGGTATTAGGAGAGTGTGTGTGTGTGTATTGTTCCGCTTTGTTTATACTTGTGGATGTGGGTTAAATTTTTTTCCCCCAAGCGAAGAAAATGGGAAATATTCTTTTGGTGATTTCAACAGACAAGAATATCTGTTTATTGTTGATGTTGTGGTGACCTGTTGTGGTGTGTGTGTGTGTGGTTCTCTCGGTAACGTTTACAGGGACACATGGAGAGATAGTGGAGATAGCAGAGATAGTAAAGTGAAGGAATGATAGTGGAAGAAATCTCTCACTGCCAATCAGCTGTTGCCCGTGACGTCATCTCTAACAACAGGTGAGTAATGCCCCGAGTTGAAGGGGGGAGGGGAGAGGGGGTAGGGGAGGTGGGGGAGGGAGGGGGGAGGGAGGGAGGGGGAGGGAGGGGGGAGGGAGGGGGGAGGGGGAGGGGAGAGGGGAGGGAGGGTAGGTGGGGGAGGTAGGGGAGGGTACGGAGAGGGGATGTGGGAGGGTTAGGATATGGAGGGGGGGAGAGGGAAGGAGGTAGGAGGAAAGAAGTGGTGGGAGTGGGGAGGGAGAGGAAGGAGATGGTGGGAGAGGGAATTGAGTGGGAGGGGTGGAGGGAGAGTGGATGTTTGGTGGCTTCACTCATTCACCTATAACAAGTGGCTAACTATAACACCTATTATATCAAGCTATATAATCGATCATCTTTTCAACTAACTGTTCCTTATAACGAGGGTACCAACAGCGCCATTAATCACCCAACTACTTAATGGGGTAATTAACCACTCGGGTAACGGTAGCTAAGGCATGTAATGATCGTTGGAAAGTTTGATGGTTGTTGTGTGTGATTGGTGTAGTTTACAGGTGTGTGGTGGAACGCTATTGGCCAGAGGTGGGTCTTACAGGTGTGTGGTGGAACGCTATTGGCCAGAGGTGGGTCTTACAGGTGTGTGGTGGAACGCTATTGGTCAGAGGTGGGTCTTACAGGTGTGTGGTGGAACGCTATTGGCCAGAGGTGGGTCTTACAGGTGTGTGGTGGAACGCTATTGGTCAGAGGTGTCTTACAGGTATGTGGTGGAATGCTATTGGTCAGAACTAAATCTTACAGGTGTATGAGTGTACCGCTATTGGTTCAGAAGAGTCTTACAGGTGTGTAGTAAAAAGCTATTGGTTCAGAAGAGTCTTACAGGTGTGTAGTGAAAAGCTATTGGTTCAGAACAGTCTTACAGGTGTGTAGTGGAAAGCTATTGGTTCAGAACAGTCTTGCAGGTGTGTAAGTGTGTAGCGGGAGTTGAAAGAGCCACCAGCAGTCAATACCTTACAACTTCCTGAGGACTTTCCGCTGTGTAAAAGGAAAGGAGGATTTTTTTCTTTTGTTTTACGGAAAAAAACATTCTTTCATCTGTTTTTTTGTTTTCTTGTTTATTTTCTGTTTTTATTTACCGGTTTTGTTTATTTTTTGTTTTTCTTTACCTTTTTTACCGTTTTTGTTTATTTTGTTTTTATTTACCGTTTTTGTGTATGTTTTTATCTAATTTCAGTAATAGCATAGGTGTGTAAATAGCTGGACAGGTGTGAAAATAATAGCACATGTGTAAAAAAATAGCCCCAAAACATCTCAGGTGTGGAAATAACAAGACAGGTGTGGAAATAATAACACATGTATATAAATAATAGCCTTACAATAGCACAGGTGTGTAAATAATAGCACAGGTATGTATATAATAGCACAGGTGTGTAAATAATCGGACAGGTGTAAATAATAGCCCAGGTATGTAAATAATAGCAACGGCGTTTAAATAATAACACAGGTGTAAATTAAACCGCTGTTAATAGAACCAATTGTTTTTGTTTTAACTGAACAGGTGTAAATTACAGGTGATACTGAGAACACTGATGAGGTGATAATGTTGTTATCAGTCCTGCAGTATAGTCACTACTGTCACACACCCCTGCTGATAAGATTATGTCAGCTGGTTTGGTTAGATTTGGTTGGATTTTGGTTGGATTTTGGTTAGATTTGGTTGGATTTTGGTTAGATTTGGTTGGGTTGAGTTGAGGTTTGGTTGGGTTTAGTGTGGTTTGGGATAGAGAGAGAGAGAGAGAGAGAGAGAGAGAGAGAATGACTTGTCTGGGAACTTTCTCACTGTTACGCTCCCTACACTCAAGATGCACTCTATTGAAAGGAGACAGTGATGAGTGCGTGTCTTTCCTCCCCCCTACCCCTTCCCCCTACCCTTTCCCCTACCCTTTCCCCCCTTCCTCCCCCATCCCCCTCCACCCCATCTTTTTCCCCTCCCCTTCCTCCCCCGTTCTCGTCCCTCCCTCCATCTCCCCTCCCCTCCCTTCATCTCTTCCCCCCCTTCTCCTCCCCCCTCCCTTTCCTCCTCCCTTTCCCCCTTCCCTTTCCCTTCCCCCTCCCTCCCTTCCCCATCCCCACAAAGTTATGTATTACGCGTGGTGAATGATGCTGTATGTATGTATGTATGTATGTATGTATGTATGTATGTATGAATGACTATGTATCAGCATGTAAGTGTATTTTTTGTGGGCTATATATATATACAGTACTGTGTGTGTGTGTGAATGTATTGTACGCACGCAACAGCTAACGCATACACGCCAATATTCCCCGGTGTGTGGTGGTGAAAGTGAAAGTATAGAGAGTACACACACACACACACACACACACACACACACACACACACACACACACCTCTCTTTGTCTCTCTCCTTATTCTTATCTTTATTCTCTCTCTCTCTCTCCTAATTAATTATTGAAATATAATCACCAATAATACCAAAGAGTTATAAGGTGTAATTAATTAACAGGTAACATAATGCCAATTAAGGTCTGAGTCACACAGGTACAATAATAATAATAATAATAATAATAATAATAATAATAATAATAATAATGATAATAATAACAATGATGATGATGATGATGACAATAATAATGTTATTCTTACCTATAATACCAGGTTATATTATACCATTATAGGTCATATAATAGGTCGTAAGGTATTGATCTATCTGTCTGTCTGTCGTAAAGTGATTTGATGACCCAGCAGGCGAGGTCACGGTATGAGGTCACGGTATTCTCAAAAGAAAGGTCGTAAGTTTGTTTTTTGTCGTAAGTTGAGGTAAATGGCTTGTGACTGGACTACCTTAGGCTACGACATTGGATTCTTAAAGGTTCGTAAGTTTATATTTTTTGTCGTAACTTGGATTAAATGGTGTTTTTAGATGAGAGAGAGAGAGAGAGAGAGAGAGAGAGAGAGAGAGAGAGAGAGAGAGAGAGAGAGAATAGGTCGGGACTTAGCCACTTTCTAAATAGTCTCCCCCTCCCCCTCTCCCCTCCCTCTCATTCCCCTCCCCCCCTCTCCCCCTCCCCCATATGCCTCCCACCTTGTCTCACGTGACTGTTTTTTATTTACTTTCTATCTGTCTATCGTCTGTCTGTCTATCGTCTGTCTGTCTATCGTCTATCGTCTGTCTGTCTATCGTCTGTCTGTCTCTTATATATCTCCTGTTTGTCTGTCTATCTCCACTATAGCTCTTGTCTGTCTGTGTCTCTTTGTCTGTCTGTCTGTCTGTCTGTCTTTCGTATGTCTGTCTTATCTGTATCCTGTCTGTCTGGCTGTCTGTCTTTTTAGAAGGAGGAGGAGGAAGAGGTAGAGGAGGAGGAGAGTTCGAGGAGGGCGTGTAAGAGGAGGAGGAGGAGAGCGTGTAAGAGGAGGAGGAGGAGAGTTCGAGGAGGGCGTGTAAGAGGAGGAGGAGGGCGTGTAAGAGGAGGAGGAGGAGAGTTCGAGGAGGAGGGCGTGTAAGAGGAGGAGGAGGCTGTGTTCGAGGAGGAAGAGGGAAGAGGAGGAGGAGGAGAGGCAGTCCTCTTAATGGTGGTAAATGGAGGTACTTTTGGCTCCTTTGAGAGTCACTTAAGACCTCAAGGGATAGGGTGACTCTCCAGGCCCCCACTCAGTCAAGGTCGTCCTCGAAGTAGATGTTATTGACTGATCCTCCAGGCCTCCCTCAGCCAAGGTCGTCCTCGAAGTAGATGTTATTGACTGATCCTCCAGGCCTCCCTCAGCCAAGGTCATCCTCGAAAGTCATTACCACAACCCGGGATTAACGTGTATAATGTGTATATTCGGGTTACAGTGTTGATTCTGTTAATGCATTGTTGTTGTTATCGTCATTATTATTATTAGTAGTAGTATGGATGTGTGGGTGGATAAGTGGATGTGTGGGTGGATAAGTGGATGAGTGGGTGGATAAGTGGATGTGTGGGTGGGTGTATGGATGAGTAGGTGTGTGGGTAGATAAGTGGGTTTGTGGGTGAATAAGTGGGTGTGGGTGATAGTGGGTTTGTGGGTGAATAAGTGGGTGTGGGTGATAGTGGGGGTGTGGGTGAATAAGTGGGTGTGGGTGATAGTGGGGGTGTGGGTGGGTAATTGGGTGGTAGAGGCAGGTGTGTAGAGGCAGGTGTGTTGAGACAGGTGAGACTTAATAAAAAGGACAAATTTGTTCCAGTGTCTCAAGGGAGTCCGTGTTTAGGTCGGCACCCCTCTCCCTTCCTCCCTGTCATGTTACGCTCCCTTCCTCCCTGTCATGTTACGCTCCCTTCCTCCCTGTCATGTCACGCTCCTTCCTCCCTGTCACGTTACACTGCCTTTCCCTCTCCCTTCCTCCTGTCGCCTTCACCCTCCCTCCCTATTTCTCCCTGTCACACTCTCTCCCTCCCTCCCGTCCTCTCTCCCTCTCTCCAACTCCCTCCCTCTCTCTCCATCACATTCCCTCAGTTCTCTCTTCTTCCCCTCACAAAAAATATCGGTACATGAGCCCAACAGGTTAGGTTAGGTTAGGTTCCTGTGTCGAGCTGTACCCCAACACCTCCCCTACATACATACATACATACATACATACATACATACATACATACATACATACATACATACATACATACATACACCTCAGCCCTTCTGCAGTAGCTACTCCTGACGGTGCTGCTACGGCATTAGCGCCCTTCTGGATAAATTTTAATGGGCGATATTTATCACACCTGAGAACCTCGCCCCACGTTTCTCTCCCAGAACTAAACTCCCCACTCACTCCCCAGAACCTCCTCACCCCAGAACCTCCCTCCTTCCACTCCCCAGAATCTCTTCCTACACTCCCTTGATTACATTGTCTGGGAGGGCCTTGTGTACTGCATCACCCATCTCCGTCAGAACAAAGGGACGACTCTGCTGCATCGCCTTCTGCAGTAGCGCTAGAGATTATCCTTTTATGTTACTCTATACTGTAGAAGGTGACTGTCCACTCCCTCCTGTAGAAGGTGACTGTCCACTCCCTCCTGTAGAAGGTGACTGTCCACTCCCTCCTGTAGAAGGTGACTGTCCACTCCCTCCTGTAGAAGGTGACTGTCCACTCCATCCTGTAGAAGGTGACTGTTCACTCCCTCCTGTAGAAGGTGACTGGCCACTCCCTCCTGCAGAAGGTGACTGTCCACTCCCTCCTGTAGAAGGTGACTGGCCACTCCCTCCTGTAGAAGGTGACTGGCCACTCCCTCCTGTAGAAGGTGACTGGCCACTCCCTCCTGTAGAAGGTGACTGGCCACTCCCTCCTGTAGAAGGTGACTGTCCACTCCCTCCTGTAGAAGATGACTGTCCACTCCCTCCTGTAGAAGATGACTGTCCACTCCCTCCTGTAGAAGATGACTGCCCACTCCCTCTTGTATAAAGTTCCTGCCCCTACAGTCGTGTGTGTGTGTGTGTTCCCTACAGTACAGAAGACCCAGGATAATGGTGTGTCGTCTTCGTCAGGTCATCTCGTAGTCCTCGTCATGGTAGCTTCCCCTGCAGCAGTAGTTATACGAGGTCCTCCCGCAGCGTTGAAGAGCAAGAGGGTCGTGTGTCACTCAAGCTCAGGTCGTTTCTTAGGATTTTATGAACCTTCTCCCGCGCCTCCTGCAGTAGTATGAGCGTCCCTGCTGCGTTGATGACCTTCTGAGATGAGTGTGTGTCAGTCAGGTGGGGCTCATAACTGTGGTGGTGGTGCTGGTGTTGTTATGGTGATGATGGTGTTGTTATGGTGATGATGGTGTTGTTATGGTGATGATGGTGTTGTTATGGTGATGATGGTGTTGGAGATGGTGGTGGTGGTGTTGGAGATGGTGGTGGTGGTGTTGGTGTTGGAGGTAGTGTTAGGGTGTTTAATCATCAGGTGAGCTAATTAAGTAGACGTAATTATAATCCTCTCTCCAAATAGAATACCCCCTCCTCTTCCCCCCTCCTACCCCTCCTTCCCCCTTCTCCCCCTCCTTTCCCCTTCTTCTCCCCCTCCTACCCCTCCTTCCCCCTTCTCCCCCTCCTTTCCCCTTCTTCTCCCCCTCCTTCCCCCATCTTCCCCTCTCTTCCCCTACCCCCTCTAGTGGTCATCTCCGTCACTAGAGGGTATATATACAACACGTCAGCCCATATCTACACAGTTTATCCTCGGCTCCCGTAGTGTAAACAGACCCACGTAACTATTCCTGCTGCTACTACTGCTTCAGGGAGGGGGAAGGAGAGGGGTTGGTAGGGAGGGGGAGAGGGGAAGGAGGGGGTTGGTAGGGAGGGGGAGAGGGGAAGGAGGGGGTTGGTAGGGAGGGGGAGAGGGGAAGGGAGACATTAAATCACAACTTATCTATGTATATTAAGCCCCCTTCCTCCCTCCCCTACCTATCTTCCCCCTTCCTACCCTTACCTCCATCTCTTATCTCCCTTTCCCTCTTACCCTTTCTCCCCCCTCACTCTTTCTCCCCCCGCACCCTTTCCCCCTTCCTTCCTTCCCCTACCTCCTCTTCTCACCTCCCTTCATCTTCTTCCCTCCCTTCCTCTTCTCCCCTCCCTTCCTCTTCTTCCCTTCCTCCTCCTACCTCCTCCTCCCTCTTCCCACCCCCCCCCTCCCCTCTTCCCCACCCCTCCCTCTTCCTGCCTCCCCTCCCAGACTCAACATGATAAACAGACTAACATGACACACAGACATACCAGACCCAGGCGTGGCAGGTGAGGCCTAACATGACACACACAGACGTACAGACAGGCGTGGCAGGTGGGCTAACATGACACACAGACATTACAGACAGGCGTGGCAGGTAGACTAACATAACACACAGACGTACCAGACCAGGCGTGGCAGGTGGGTAACCATGACACACAGACGTACAGACGGGCGTGGCAGGTAGACTAACATGACACAGACGTACAGACAGGCGTGGCGGGTAGACCCCAGCATGACACACAGACGTACAGACAGGCGTGGCAGGTAGACTAACATGACACACAGACGTACAGACAGGCGTGGCGGGTAGACTAACGTGACACACAGACGTACGAACAGGCGTGGCAGGTAGACTAACATGACACACAGACGTACAGACAGGCGTGGCAGGTGGGCTAACATGACACACAGACGTACAGACAGGCGTGGCAGGTAGACTAACATGACACACAGACGTACAGACAGGCGTGGCAGGTAGACTAACATGACACACAGACGTACAGACAGGCGTGGCAGGTAGACGCTGAAACACACAGACGTACAGACAGGCGTGGCAGGTAGACTAACATGACACACAGACGTACAGACAGGCGTGGCAGGTAGACTAACATGACACACAGACGTACAGACAGGCGTGGCAGGTAGATAGGGAGGCACCGTGAAGCTCTTGTGACCTTCGTCGCTCACCACTGCTCGCAGGAACCTAACCTAACCATTCACCTGAAATTACCTGCAGTGTTGGTATTGTTGACGGGTGTAGGGGGGGGAGGGGAGAGAGGGATTATTGTGTGTGTGGGGATGTTGTGGGGGTGTGTATGTATGTATGTAGGTGTTGTGTATATGTATGTATGTAAGTGTTGTGTATATGTATGTATGTAAGTGTTGTGTGTGTGTATGTATGTATGTATGTATGTATGTATGTGAGGTGTTGTGTGTGTATGTGTGTGTAGTTGGTAGCAGCAGCAGGAGTAGTAGTAATGTGTGTGTGTGTGTGTGTGGGGAGAGCAGTGACCTCAAACCTCCTCAAGACCACACGTATAGAAAACGGGATCCAGGTCTCTACTATACCACCATAAGACTCAAATTCCTATTATAATCTTGGGTGAAATTATCCTCGTAAATATATTAGATTAACTGTGAGCCAACAGTCACTGAATGATGTTTAGATCTGCAGCTTAACTAACTCAGCTAGGGTAGTTTGGATAGTTGTTGTGGTGGTGGTAGTTGTGATAGTGGTAGTTGGGATAGTGGTAGTGATAGTTGAAGTTGTGATAGTGGTAGTTGTCGTAGTTAGGGGAGAGTGGTAGTTGTGATAGTGGTAGTTTAAGCTGTGATAGTAGTAGTTGTCGTAGTTGGGGGAGAGTGGTAGTTGTGAGAGTGGTAGTTGTGGTAGGGGTAGTGGTAGTTGTGGTAGTGATAGTTTGTAGTTGTGGTAGTAGTGGTGGGTGTACCTGGCGTGTTTCATCACCATTGATTAGATAGCGTTCTCTGAAGGTTTAATCACGGGCGGCTGTAACCTAACCTAACCTAACCTGACCTGACCTGACCTGACCTGACCCAATCTAGCCCGTTGGATTTCGTTAAGGCCTTTACTGTCGTCTAGGAAAGTTATTATCATCATCATCGTCATCATTATTATTATTATTATTATTATTATTATCATCATTTTCATCATCATCTCAGCTTCTCCAGCACAGGCATTCCCCACAACGCCTGACGAAGCAGCACAGTTATTGCACCATGAACACCTCTGGTTCAGTGTCCGGACTATCTCCTCACTGGAACTTAACTTAACCGGAACACAACTAACCTAATCTACCCAGAACCTAACCTAACCTATCCGAACACAGCCTAACCTAACCTACCCTACCCAGAACCTAACGTACCCTACCCAGAACCCAACCTAACCTAACCTATGTAATACAGTAGAGTCAAGGTGTAAATTTGACGCCATTTTGTATGTGTGTTGTGTTATTATTACCAGCTAAGGGATTTAATTAACCTGAGATCATTAAGGTATCTCAATTAACCTATCTCACCTGTATGACCTTAGGCTCTCCAACATTCTTTCTCTCACACGTAACATTCTCTCTCACTTCTACGTAACATTTTTTCTCTCACACGTAACATTCTCTCTCACTTCTACGTAACATTCTTTCTCTCACACGTAACATTCTTTCCTCCTACCTCCATCCTCCTCCTCCTCCCACACAACAGGATGCAAGGCTGACTCGGAGGAGGGGTGAGAGGGGTGGTGAGTGAGGGTGAATGAGGGAGGAGGTGAATGGTGTGAGGATGGATGGGGGATGGTGGAGGTGGATGGTGGAGGGGGTGAAGAAGGGCGAGGGTGAGAGGGGGGGATGATGGGTGAGGGTAAGATATGGATGAGGGAGGGAAGGCTGAATTGACCATTTAACTTAACGAGATAAGACGTTTAGCATGTGACCTTCTTGACGTCTAAGGACACACACACACACGGGGACAGGGAGACTACTGCTGCCATCTAGCGGTCGAGGAGGACAATGTACTTAACACTTGAGTCATTGAATCTCGTCCACAGCTGTAGGAGAGAGAGAGAGAGAGAGAGTCTGAGGTGGAGGAAGAGGAGAGGGAGGAAGTACTGGAAGGAGGATGAAGATCTGGGAGAGAGAGATTAGGCCTACTCATTCTCAGCTTAATACTCATTCTCCAGCAAGACTCATTCCCCAACTTAAGATTCATTCCCCAACCTAGACTCATTCCCCAGCTTAAGACTCATTTCTCCCTAAGACTCATTCCCCAGCTTAAGAGATCATGTAATTTGAGAAGGGTCTGAGTGACTCGTGGGGCACAAAGACCAGACAGGCCCTATACCACAGTCATGAGTGGACGGTACCAGACAAGGTAGTGGGGGAAGGGGTGTAGATGAGGTGAGGGAGGTGGTGTGGGGGTAGGGGGAGGGAAGGAGGTTGTGGGTGGTGGGGAAGTGTGTGTGTGTGTGTGTGTGTGTGTGTGTGTGTGTGTGTGTGTGTGTGTGTGTGTGTGCAGGAAAGAGCTATTGAAATATCTTGTCTCTTCTGAACCAGCTGGAGCGTGGAAGTAACACTTAATGAAGGGTGGAGAGAAGTGGGGTGGGTGGAGAGAAGTGGGGGGTGGAGAAGTGGGGGGTGGAGAGAAGTGGGGGGTGGAGAAGTGGGGGGTGGAGAGAGGTGGGGGTGGAGAGAAGTGGGGGTGGAGAAGTGGGGGTGGGGTGGAGAGGGTGGGGGGTGGAGAGGGGGGAGAGATGGTGGTGGGAAGTGGGGGAAGTGGGGTGAGAGAAGTGGTGAGAGTGGGGGGTGGAGAAAGTGGGGGGTGGAGAGAAGGAGGAGAAAGAAGAATGGGAATGTGGGAGATGAGAGAAAGGTGAAGAGGGGGAAAGGTAGGAGAGGGGGAGAGAAGGCAAAGGAAGGAGGGGAGAGAGTGGAAGAGGAGGGAAAGAAGGGGGAAGGAGGGGAGGGAAAGGGCATATTATGGCAAGATGGGAGGGGGAGAAGGGTATAATGACAGGAGGGGAAGGGGAGGGAAGGGGCGTATTATGACAAGAAAGGGGGGAGGGAAGAGGCATATTACGACAGGAGGGAAGGGGGAATTGACGTAACTCCCATAATATGAAAGTGAAATCTCAGTTAGGCCTCCAGGTCTGTTGACACAGTACAGCACCTTGAGACACACCACTACAGGTATACAGTCCCCCAGGTATGAATTACTGTACCTGTACCGCGTGATTCTAAAGGTGTACAGTCCCCTTCACTTGTGCGTTTACAGGGGCTCGTCATATAAACATTCCACAAATCATTATCATTGAGATGTTTATTTTAACTTGATTCCATTGTATGTTTACTTTTGTGTGTTTCCTTATGTCGAAATGTAAACAAACACAACGTTACCACACTGCACAAAACCTGACGACGAGCCTCTGTAAACGTACAAGTGAAGGGGTCTGTATACCTTTAGAATAACGCGGTACAGGTTCAGTAATTTACACCTGGTGACTGTATCGATATAAACACATACAGGTTAATGATACAGTACAGGTGAAGTAATTAATTTATAGTTTGTTATACAGGTGGTGGCGTAAACCTTAGACCTGATTGAAATTTACCTGTAATTAGTAAATTTATTTTTGAATCATTATTATTGGTATTATTATTATTATTATTATTATTATTATTATTATTATTATTATTATTATTATTACATCATCATTATTGTTTTTGTATTATTATTATTATTGTTGTTGTTTTGTTGTTAGTATTACTGTAGTATTGTTGTTATTGTTATTATTATTATTACCAAACCGACAGTAGTGGGTATTTAACGCCTGGGATGTCGGTCAGTGAACGTGCACTTACGCAAGACAGTGTGCACACTTTCTAACCCAACTAGTGCACATGTACAGTCCTGGCCACATACATAGAGAAGAAATAGCTTTAAATAGAAGGAAGGGGCATTTTAGCTTTCACGAGGAGCATTTTAGCTTTTATTGAGGCGTATTTTAGCTTTTTGAGGAGCATTGTATTTATAGAGAGGGAGCATTTGTGATGTTCATTGGGAGGGATATGGGAGGGATGGGATGGAGTGAATGGAGGTGGTGTGATGGAGGGGGAGGAGGAGTGATGGAGGAACAAAGGTGTGGGGGAGGGAGGGGTCATGGTCGTCACGGTTCATCCCAGTGATTGGTGGAGGAGAAGAAGAGGAAGAGGAGGGAGGAGGAGGAGAGGAAGGAGAAGAGAAGAGGGAGTAGGAAAGTGAAGTAAAAAGAAAAGGAAGGAATATAAAAGACAATAAAGAAGAGAGAGAGAGAGAGAGAGAGAGAGAGAGAGAGAGGAGGAGAGGGGGAGAGAGAGAGAGAGAGAGAGAGCTCAGGTGAACTCCTATAAGACCTGCAGGTACTTACTCAGTTAATTAAAGCCTTCTGAGACTATTTACCTCTTCTGGCTGTCGAGGAATTGGTGAGAGGGAACAGAGAGATGAAGAAGGTGTCCATTTGCAGGTGAGAGGTGGCCATTTAATGGGAGGTGGCCATTTTGAGTGAGGCAGGAAGTGGCCATTTAGAGTGAGGTGGCCAAGTAGATGCAGGATGTGGGCAGGAAGTGGCCATTTAGAGACAGTAGGTGGCCAAATACAGACAAAGTGTGTGTGGACAGGTTGAAACAGGAGGCGGCCAGGTAGAATAAGAGATGGCCACACCCGGGTGGTCCATCTGGACATGTCGAGGCCCTCAGACAGGTAGTGAGGTAACTGAGCCTCCCCCTCCTCCTCCCCTCCCTTGGATGTTGTAACCTGAGACTATCCAACTACAGACTCCTCCCTCCTTCCTTCCCCTTCCTTCCATCTCCCCTTTCCTTTTCATTTCTCCTCCTCTTTCTCCCTTCCTCCTCCTTCTCTTCCCTCCTTCCTTTTCTCCTTCCCCTTCCTACTTCCCCCACCTCCCCGACGAAGAAGAAGAAGAAGAAGAACTGAATCATTACAAGGTTCACAGTGTATAATAATTAAGGTTAAAAGGACAAAGAGTATTGAGTGGAGGTGAGAGGGAGAAGAGGAGGAGGGGGAGAAGAGAAGGAGGGGAGGAAGAGGGAGGAAGAGGAGGAGGGGAGGAAGAGGAGGAGGGGGAGGAAGAGGAGGAGGGGAGGAAGAGGAGGAGAGGGAGGAAGAGGAGGAGGGAGGAAGAGGAGGAGGGGAGGAGAGGAGGAGGGGTGAGGGGAGGAGGAGGAGGAGAGGAAGAGGGAGGAAGGGAAGTTATTTATTACCTGAAGAAGATCTTGAGGAGGAGGAGGGTGGGGGGTGGGAGAAGAGGTGGTTCAAGGAGACGACACTGGGGGAGGGTCGGCCATCACGACCTCAGGAAGGCATTCACAGGTAGTCCAGGTGTACAGGGAAGCTTAATTGAAGGTGATTTCTCCAGGTAACTTGTGTATGTCAGGGGTAGAAGAGGGACCACGTGAAGATTAGACACCCCGGCTTGTTTTATTTTGTTTTATCACCTAACCTAACCCACCTAACCTAACCAAACCTAACCTAACCTAACCCACCTAACCAAACCCAACCTAACCTAACCTAAACCACACTAACTTAACCTAACCCAACCAGGTAGTTTTAGAATGTTTACTCATCAGACTAAATAAAGTGGAGTGCCTAATCTTCAGGTGATCCAGAGAGAGAGAGGGGGGGAGAGAGAGAGAGAGAGAGAGAGAGAGAGAGAGAGAGAGAGAGAGAGGTTAACGATAAGTGAATGAATGAGTGAATGAAGGTCCTGGGAGTTAATAAGCAGAGGTATTTGGGAGGTGTTAGTGGGGGAAGGGGAGGGAGGGGGGGTTGAAGGGCGTGAAAGTAAATGGGGGGAGGGGTTGTCTTGTTACGATCTTTGGAGGTTAGCCAAGCGTAGGTGAGAGATGGGGTGAGAGATGGGGGGGAGGAGGGGTGAGAGATGGGAGGAGGGAGAGATGGGAGGAGGGTGAGAGATGGGGAGGAGGGTGAGAGATGGGGTGGGAGGGTGAGAGATGGGGAGGAGGGGTGAGAGATGGGGAGGAGGGGTGAGAGATGGGGAGGGGGGAGATGGGGAGAGATGGGGAGGAGAGTGAGAGATGGGGAGGAGGGCGGGAGGAGATGTACTGTATGTTATTTGTGAGTTTTTGTGGTCAATAATCTATATCTATCTATCTCTATCTATCTATCTATCTATCTATCTATCTATCTATCTGCCTGTCTGCCTGTCCAATTAGTTAAAACAATAATAATATCCTATAAAAATAAACCATTTTGTACCTGTGGATAATGTGGTACCTTTCACACTGTAATTAGCATGACGTCACTACTAACACACCTGTCCTGAGTCTAGTACCTGGCGTGTTCATTACCTGGGAGGTATGAAGGTCAGTGGTAGTGTCTCTTGTGTACTGTACTGGTGTCATGGTAGCCGGGAGGGACAGGGGGTGGTTGGGGTACAGGAGGGAAGGTTGGGGGTACAGAGGGGTGTGGGTTGGGGTACAGGAGGGTTGGTTGGGGTACAGAGGGGTGTGGTTAGGGGACAGAGGGTGTAGTTGGGGGTACAGGAGGGTGTGGTTGGGGGTACAGGAGGGTATGGTTGGGGTACAGAGGGGTGGTTGGGGTACAGGAGGGGTATGGTTGGTACAGAGGGGTGTGGTTGGGGGTACAGAGGGGTGTAGTTGGTACAAACGTGTGGGTGGGGGTACTGTAGAATGGCGTAACAGCGGAGGGGGGGTATACTAGCTGACGTCATGGCTAAGAAAGGACCAATCAGCACTCACCTGACCCCCATTCGCGTGGATTTTACATATAGTGTCATGATGGGGGGGTGGGGAGAGGTTGGCCATTATCAGGTGTGTGGATAAGGGTCGTGGAAATGTGTAAATGGAAAAGGTATTTAACGAAAGGGAGGGAAAGGGAAGGACAAGGTTGATAATTATAATGGAAGAAAAGATGGAACAGGAAAAGGGAGAAGAGAATTAAATGAAGGAGTTGGATAAGAGGAAGTAAACAGAGGGATGAAGGGGAGAAGAGAGAGAGAGAGAGATAGACGAGAAGGAGAGAAGGGAGAGGAGAAGAGAACAGGGAGAAAGGAAAAAGAATAAAGAGGGAGACGAGTGTATAGGGACAAGATAAGTGGCAGAAAGGAAGAGGAGAGGGAAGAAATGGAAGGGAGGGAAGGAGAATGGATAGGAGGGAGAGTACAGGGAAGGAGAGAGGGGAATGGAGAGGGAAGTAGAGGAGCCGAAAGGGAAAGAAAGAAAACGGGAAATAGAATGGTGAGTGGAGTGGAGAGGGAAGGAGGGGAAGTGGAGAGGGAAGGAGATAGAAGAGTGAGAGGGAAGGAGGGAGAGGAAGAGGGATGAGAGGGAAGGGTAAGAAAGACTGTAGAGCCAAGTTTATTTATCTTGTGTGTGCGTGGAGGGGAGAGTTGTGTGTGTATGTGTGTGTTTAGTGTACGTTTCTCTGTGTGTGTGTCTGTCTGTCTGTCTGCCTCTCTGTCTGTCTTTCTTTCTCTCTCTCTTTCTCTCACCTTCCTTCCTACACAGACAGACAGACAGACAGACACACAGAGAGAGAGCTAGAGCTGGTTGGTCGCCCGGAAGGTGTTTGGTGTGGGTCAGTGGTCGGTAGGAACAGTTTCTGGCCCTCGTGGTCTGCATACTAACCTGACTTGACCTTGGCTGAATGAAGGTCATCTGAGTCATTCTTTTTGTCTTGGGCTGCTGAGAGTGACCTTCTTTTCCGCCTGTCTGTCTGTCTGCCTGTCTGTCTGTCTGTCTGTCTGTCTGTCTGTCTGTCTGTCTGTCTGTCTGTTTGTTTACCTGTGTCTGTCTAACCTGTCCCTCACCCTCCCTTCTCCCTCACACCTTCCTCTTCCATTCCTCTCTACCCTCTTTGTATCCAACCCCCTTCACCCTCCCCCTCCCCTCCTCTCCCCTCACCCCTCTCAGGTGACGGTAATCCCTCGTGGTCACATAAGCTCTCCCTCTCTGGCGGCGTCTGAGTGTTAAGCCCAGGATCACTTGGACAATACAGACGTCACTCGTTGTTTATGTGATCAGCTGATTGTCCTGGGGGGTATAGTACTGATGCTTATAGTGAAATCTCTATTTAACGGATTATATGGAGATGATAGTCCGTTATATCGAGGGTCCGTTAGATGAAAACCTCTATTTAACGGACAATATGGAGATGATAGTCCGTTATATCGAGGGTCCGTTAGATGCAGACCTCTATTTAACGGACAATATGGAGATGATAGTCCGTTATATCGAGGGTCCGTTAGACTAGCCGGGGCAGTGGTGAACCTGTGGAGTGACGTAAGGGGGGGGATTCTATCAGTCAGTTAGAATAGCATTCATAGAGTTGACGGACGCAATACAAGGAAATAACATGGGAGAGTAGTGTGTGTGTGTGTGTGTGTGTGTGTGTGTGTGTGTGTGTGTGTGTGTGTGTGTGTGTGTGTGTGTGTGTGTGTGTGTTGTGTGTGTGTGTGTTGACATCATCCGGTTCTATTAAGTGTTTGTTATGGTAGCTGAGATGTTGAGGGTACGACACTTGACACTTCTTCTTTGCCCATATTCCTTCATTGTCCTCCTCCTCCTCCTCTTTGTCCTCTCTTTCCTCCTCCTCCTCCTAGTCCCCCTCCCTCCTCCTCCCCACACACTGCCAGATGGAGTACTCCTTAGGGCAGATGGACTCACTCCTTAGGGCTGACACTCCATCAATATCTTCAGGTTTTTGATATGTGTGTGTGTGTGTGTGTGTGTGTGTGTGTGTGTGTATAGTGATAGTGTGGGATCCTTGCTAAACCAGTCACCACAGCCCCAACGCCACACTGACATACACCCAGGAAACCCAAACACTATTTTTACTACGCCCCCAGACACTTGATACACCCGCTTGGCAAGTTAGGACAGAGTCGACAAAAAAGTATAAGCAGTGTGTCTGGGGTGTGCTATATACTACTGGATCCAGAGAAGGGTGTTAGATTCTCCTCAACTCATAATAAAGTTCTCGTTAGGCGTATTCAGCTGGTTCTTCCGATGCGTTTTTGTTTGGTTTTCTGGCGTCTATTGATTCTTCCGATGCGTTTTTGTTTTCTGGTTTGTCTTTGTTGATGCGTTTTTGTTTTCTGGCGTCTCTTGATTCTCCCGATGCGTTTTTGTTTTCTGCTTTGTCCCCTTTTGATGCGTTTTTGTTTTACAACTTTTGATGGTAATGTTTATACTTTAAAAATCCTGAACTTATTAATTTTTCCTTACATGTTCGGTATTATTATTTTAGGAGTTTGTAGTTTCCTTTTCCTCCTTCGTGTCTGTTGGTTATATTTTGTTTTGGGTTTTGTATAGAGGATCGACACAAGAGAGACTATAGTGGTATTGGATTCTCCTTACAGGCGCAAGGTTCCCGTTATGGTAGTCAGGCGCGGCTTTCCGATACGCTTTTTTTTTAGCTGTTCCTTCACATTGGGTTTACGTGTTTATACTTTTTTTTAATAAGGTATAGAATTGAGAGAGAATTTATTATGTCAATGTATATGGTATTGAACTCTAGCTATATTTTCAGATGCGATTTGTTTTTTACTTGGTTTATCGTGTTTATTTGACGTATCTATACTTTTTTTTAATAAGGTTTAGGGTCGAGAAGGGAATTAATTATAACATAGGGGTAGGGGGTTATATGGTATCGAATTCTCTCGGTAGTTACTAAATTCCTGCTAGGTGTTGACTACTACTACTACTTTACTATACTACTGTTTTTATGGGTTACTGCTACGGCTATACTACTACTACTACTATTTTCTACTATTACTACTTATAATAATAATAATAATAGCAAAAATATATAATACAATTTCAATATATTTTACTGATGCAATTAATTACCTGAGGCACCTTTACACACAGATACGTAATTAGCAAACACATCACCTGTAAATTAAGAATACCTGTACATCTATTTTTGGGGATTAAATTCAATGTTTTCGTTTCGTTAATTTCTTACATATTGAAAAGCGATTGGTAGTGGATATTGAACGAGGGAGAGGAGGAGGAGGATGAGAAGGGAAGGGTGAGAGGGAGAGAAAGTGAAGAAAAAGTTAGAATGGTTTGTGGGAGAGAAAGAGGAGATGGAGTAGAAAGGGGGAGGAGAAGGAAAGGGAAGTGAACAAGGCGGAGGAGAGGAAAGAAGAGAGAGAGAGAGAGAGAGAGAGAGAGAGAGAGAGAGAGAGAGAGAGATGAGTAACAAACCGCAAGAAATAAAAAGAAATATGAAAAAAAGAGAGACAGAGAGAGGGAGGGAAAGAGAAATAGAGAAAAAGAGAAAATGGGAGAGAGGCAATGGCAAAACTCCTCACTTGAGATAATCCACAATTTTACGGATGGTCTGTTTTAATCTACCGACTCCAGTGTGGTGTCTGGGTCAGCCTGGTGTTACTGTGGGTGATATGGGTGAGTGTGGGTGATATTTTGGGTGATTTGGGTGTGGATTTGGTGATAATGTGGTGTTTATGTATGTATGTATGTATGTATGTATGTATATATGAGGTGTGTATGAATGTATTTAGTGTGTGGTGTATGTATGTGGTGCATGTATGTTGTGTGTGTGTGTGTGACCCAGATCACAGGTGTTGGTGGTGGTGAAGATTTCTCCAGGTAGCTCCAGGTGTGTTAATTAACCCTCACCTGTCTGTCACTACCACGTGCTGACACCACGTGGAAGATGAACCTGTTGGTGTCTACTGCCTTATTCTACCTCATATACCACCACAATCTTTTCATTAACAACCACTATCCACCACCACCCATGTTTGTATGCTATGTGTGTGTGTGTGTGTGGTGGTCGGTCATGTGTACCAGCTCTCTCTCTCTCTCTCTCTCTCTCTCTCTCTCTCTCTCTCTCTCTCTCTCTCTCTCTCTCCCTGGTTATATTTACCGGAGTGCGTCGGTGTGGCTGTGTAGGGTGTGGCTGGGGCGTGTGGTGTGTGTCAATGTCGAGAGATAGTGAGATAGTGAGAGAGAGGGAGAGGGGGGGATTAAAGTGAGAGAAAGAGAGAGATTGATGTTTTTTGTTTTGACTTTACTTCAAAACACGCTGAAGAGAGAGAGAGAGAGAGAGAGATGTACATAAGTCAGGTTATTTTAGTGGTGCTTCCCCCGTCCTTACACACACACACACACACACACAGACACACACACACACACCAGAACACACACACACACAGGCACACACACACACACACACAGACACACACACACACACACAGACACACACACACACACACACACACACACACACACACACACACACACACACACACACACAGTTACCCTCCGTGTTGGTGTTCTAGGAGACATTATTGGTGGTGGGAAGAGAAACAGTTATGTCTCAAGGCCAGGCGCTACCACCACTACCACCACCACCACTACTACCATTACCACCACCACTATCACCACCACCACACTACTACCACCACCACCACCACCACCACTACTACCACCACTACCACCACCACCACCACTATCACCACCATCACCACCCACTACTACCATTACTACTACTATTACCACCACTACTACCACCACCACCACCAGCAGTAATAGTTTGCTGGTTTTAACGTTAATTTGTTACCTGTGGACATAAATTCTCACCTGTCTATCTTAATTACTATAGTTTATACAATATACATTTTTCTTTACGATTTTATATATTTTGGTTTGATAATTTATATACTTTGTCATTGTTAATTTATATAGATGTTTATTATCGATTTATTACCAAGATTTAAGAATTGTGGAGGTGTGTGTGTGTGTGTGTGTGTGTGTGTGTGTGTGTGTGTGTGTGTGCCACCTCAGCTGATATTACCACAATACTTCATTCGCTTCTAAGAATCTGAGTCGACTTTGTGTATGTAATATGTATGTATGTATGTATGTATGTATGATGTCTGTCTGTCTGTCTTTCTCTCTGTCTATCTATCTGTCTGTCTGTCTGTCTGTCTGTCTGTCTGTATGTATGACCTCGAAAATATTCTTGTAAATGTAACTTGATTTTTAATGGTTATCATACAATAGCCTTTATACCTGTGTTACCTTTACCTGTGCTAATAGCCTTTTGTGTTTGTCCCTGCAGGTGAGTGTGGGAGGTGATGTGGGTGTGCACTGAGGGTCGTCCAGGTGAGTATATGTCTGTCGGCTTGGTCTGTTTGTTTGTTTGTTTGTTTTGGTTTTACTTGGTGATCTTCCTCCTCCTCCTCGTGTTCTTCGTTGACGTCTTCCTCCTCCCCTTCTCCCCTCATCCCCTCCTTCTCCCCTCATCCTCCTTCCCCTCATCCTCCTTCTCCCCTTATCCCTCCTTCTCCCCTCCTCCCCATGCACCCCCCGTGTTCGTCAATTCTCGTGTGGGCCTCGTTATATCGACGTGAGTGTTATATTGAGGGTTAAGTCCTCTCTTGGGTGGGTTGTGGTGTCTGACCTTTCATATTGTGTGTGTGGTGGTTTTTTGTTTTCTCTCTCTCTCCTCTCTCTCTCTCTCTCTCTCTCTCTCTCCCTCCTCTCTCTCCTCCAGGCCAGGTAACAAAGACGATGATTCACCTGTTATTGGCTACCTGCAGCCTCAGGTGGTGGACGCGGCCTACCTACCTCCTCCCTCTCCTTAATTAGTTACCTGTGCCACCTGGGTCTCCCCCCACCCGTGTGTGTGTGTGTGTGTGTGTGTGTGTGTGTGTGTGTGTGTTCTCTCTCTATTTTATGTTACATTAGATTACGTTAGGTGTGAAAATTTTGTTGAGGTGAAATTGACTGTTGTTTGTGAGAGAGAATGTTCAGGTTAGGTTACGTCAGTCAGGTCGAGTTAGGATAGGTTAGGTCATGCCAGGTCAGATTAGGTTAGTTAGTTTTGGTTACATTAGGTCACGTTAAGTTAAATTAGGTCAGGTTAGCTTAGATTAGGTTTTTTGAATAGGTTAAATTGGTTAGTACCAATGTGGGCGGGTGCCAAGAGGGATGGGTCAGTGCCAAAGAAGTGATGGGGTAAGTGCCGGGGGGTGGAGTGGGCACAGGTTATGGTGTCGTGATTGGTCATTGGACAGGTAACACGGATGAATGGCGCTTACCTGATGATGGTGGGTGTGCTCTCTCTCTCTCTCTCTCTCTCTCTCTCTCTCTCTCTCTCTCTCTCTCTCTCTCTCTCTCTAATAACAATGTGAATATCGCATCAACATTTTTTCTGCTGTATTTTAATATTTTTTTATCCCCTGAACATAAAACCAATGAAGATTATGGGATTGTGTCTGTCTGTCTGTGTGTGTGTGTGTGTGTGTGTGTGTGTGTGTGTGTGCGTGTGTGCGTGTGTGCATGTGTGTGCGTGTGTGTATGTGTCGTTTCGTGTGGCTTTGTGTGTGTGTGTTTGTCGCTTCGTGCGTCTGTCTGTCTATCGTCTGTCTATCTATCGTCTGTCTGTCTGTCTGTCTGTCTGTCTGTCTCTAATTTCCACCATTATTAATTTATTCCTTGTGTCCGCTATCTACAATGAGTTAATGTGAATGTGTATCAATGTGTATGTGCCGGTGTGTATGTGGGAATGTGTATAAATGTGTGCGAATGTTTATTAATGTATATGTGGTGTTATCAGTGTGTATAGATGTGTGTACGTGTTACCAGTGTGTGTGGATGTATGTACGTGTTACCAGTGTATGTGGATGTATGTACGTGTTACCAGTGTGTATATGGATGTACGTGTTACCAGTGTGTGTGAATGTATGTACGTGCATTTGTATGGATATGTACGTGTTACCGTGTTGTGGATGGATGTATGTCGTGTTACGGTGTGTGTGGATGTATGTACGTGTTACCAGTGTGTGAATGTATATACGTGTTACCGAGTGTATGTGGATGTATGTACGTGTTTCCAGTGTATGTGGATGTATACGTGTTACAGTGTATGTGGGTTGTAGGTGTTACCAGTGTGTGGATGTATGTACGTGTTACAGTGTGTGAATGTATACGTGTTACCAGTGTGGATGTATGTACGTGTTTCCAGTGTGTATGGATGTATGTACGTGTTACCAGTGTATGTGGATGTATGTAGGTGTTACCAGTGTATGTGGATGTATGTACGTGTTACCAGTGTTGTGAATGTATATACGTGTTACCAGTGTGTGGATGTATGTACGTGTTTCAGTGTGTATGTACGTGTTACCAGTGTGTGGATGTATGTACGTGTTACCAGTGTGTGGATGTATGTACTGTTTCCAGTGTGTGGATGTATGTACGTGTTACCAGTGTGTGTGGATGTATGTACGTGTTACCAGTGTGTGTGGATGTATGTACGTGTTACCAGTGTGTGTGGATGTATGTACGTGTTACCAGTGTATGTGGATGTATGTACGTGTTACCAGTGTGTGTGGATGTATGTACGTGTTACCAGTGTATGTGGATGTATGTACGTGTTACCAGTGTGTGTGGATGTATGTACGTGTTACCAGTGTGTGTGGATGTATGTACGTGTTACCAGTGTGTATGGATGTATGTGTGTTACCAGTGTGTATGGTCTGTACACGTGTTATCAGTGTGTATAGATGTGTGTACGTGTTACCAGTGTATGTGGATGTATGTACGTGTTACCAGTGTGTATGGATGTATGTACGTGTTACCAGTGTATGTGGATGTATGTACGTGTTACCAGTGTGTGTGGATGTATGTACGTGTTACCAGTGTATGTGGATGTATGTACGTGTTACCAGTGTATGTGGATGTATGTACGTGTTACCAGTGTATGTGGATGTATGTACGTGTTTCCAGTGTATGTGGATGTATGCGTGTTACCAGTGTGTGGATGTATGTACGTGGTACCAGTGTGTGCGTGCCGTGTTGCACCCGGTGTATGTGGATGTATGTACGTGTTTCCAGTGTATGTGGATGTGTGTACGTGTTGCCAGTGTGTATGGATGTATGTACGTGTACGTGTATGTGGTCTTATGTATTTGTTGCAGTGTGTGTGGATGTATATGCGTGTTACCAGTGTGTGTGGATGTATGTACGTGTTACCAGTGTATGTGGATGTATGTATTTATTACCAGTGTATAGCGTTGTATGTACGTATTTACACCAGTGTGTGAATGTATATACGTGTTACCAATTAATGTGTGAATGTATATACGTGTTACCAGTGTATGGATGTATGTACGTGTTTCAGTGTATGTGGATGTATGTACATATTTACCAGTGTGTGTGGATATGTACATTGCCAGTGTATGTGGATCTGTACGTGTTACCAGTGTTGTGTGGATGTATGTACGCGTGTATGTGGATGCAATTAATATGTGTGGATGTATGTGTTACCAGTGTGTGTGAATGTGTATATACATGTTGCAGTGTGTGTGGATGTATGTACGTGTTACCAGTGTGTACTGGATGTGTGTACGTGTTGCAGTGTGTGTGAGTGTGTGTACGTGTTGGGGTAATGTGTGGATGTATATACGTGTTGCAATTGTATGTGGATGTATGTGTGTTTCCAGTGTATGTGTGGATGTATGTACGTGTTACCAGTGTGTATGGATGTATGTACGTGTTGCAATTATTAGCCATAGATGTGTGTACGTGTTACCGGTGTATGTGGATGTACATGTACGTGTTACCAGTGTGTGTGGATGTATGTACGTGTTACCAGTGTATGTGGATGTATGTACGTGTTACCAGTGTATGTGGATGTATGTACGTGTTACCAGTGTGTATGGATGTATGTACGTGTTACCAGTGTGTGTGGATGTATGTACGTGTTACCAGTGTATATGGATGTATGTACGTGTTACCAGTGTATGTGGATGTATGTACGTGTTACCAGTGTGTATGGATGTATGTACGTGTTACCAGTGTGTGTGGATGTATGTACGTGTTACCAGTGTGTGTGGATGTATGTACGTGTTACCAGTGTATGTGGATGTATGTACGTGTTACCAGTGTGGATGTATGTACGTGTTACCAGGTGTGTGTGGATGTATGTACGTGTTGCAGTGTGTGGATGTATGTACGTGTTACCAGTGTGGATGTATGTACGTGTTACCGAGTGTATGTGGATATGTACGTGTTACCGGTGTGTATGGATGTATGTACGTGTTACCAGTGTGTGGATGTATGTACGTTTTTACGTGTATGGATGTATGTATGTTACCAGTGTATGTGGATGTATGTACGTGTTACCAGTGTGTATGGATGTATGTACGTTACCAGTGTATGTGGATGTATGTACGTGTTACCACATGTATGGATGTATGTACGTGTTACCAGTGTATGTATGTGGTCTTGTTACCAGTGATGTGGATGTATGTACGTGTTACCAGTGTGGTGGATGTATGTACGTGTTACAGTGTATGTGGATATGTATGTACGTGTTACCGGTGTATGTGGATGTACGTGTTACAATTAGGTTGTGGGGGTTGTGTGGCTTGAGAACATCCGCTTTCTTGTCACATATCTACTTTTAACGCGTCACATCCATGCGAAGAGACTGGTTTTCCCCTAGTAGGCTGGCTTGTGTACGGGTTTGGCTGACTGTCTGTGTCTGTCTGTTGTCTCTGTCTGTCTGTCTGTTTGTGGGTGTGTTAGGCTAGGGGTTTGTGTGTGTGTGTGTGGGTGTGGGTGTGTCTGTGGGCCAGCAAACGTACAGACCGCTCTGTCTGTCTGTCTGTCTGTCATCTAAGGCCAAAACCTTACCATTTAACAGACAGGTATTTTAGGTTAATTAATAGAAGGGTTACAGGTGTTGCCATTGTCAGGTTAATTAGCACAGGTAAACGTTATGTCCTGTTTCCATAGTCAGGTGAGAGTCTTGGGGGCATCTGCCAACACTGCACTGACCTCATCCAATCAACGTTAAGATGCTTGTTTCCAGACCCAATCAGCTTTGAGAGTCCGTTTGGTAGTGGTAATGGTGGTAGGGGTGGTGGTGGTGGTTATGCTTGTGGTTGTTGTTACTGGGTTGGGATTGTTGTTGTTTATGATTGTAATGATCGTTGTTATTGTTTGTTAGTAATTGACATGAATTAACTAATCTACTAACCTAACCTAAACCAACCAATGTGATTTACGGTATACATAATAACATCTCTCAAAATGCTGTGTGATTCATTAAGTTATTTAACTAACCTCACTAACCTGTACTAACCCCGTTAATGTGGTTCTCTTACAGGTGTTGCATATACCACAGCGGGAACATCAGGTAAGCTCCAGGTTAATTGAGGTTTGTTTACCTTTCGTCACACCTGTACCTACAGTTCTGTGTCTGCATGATTTTGTTGACTGTTTATTGTTTTTCCCACGTTGCATGTTTTTTTCCCACGGTTCACTGTTTTTTCTCACGGTTCACTGTTTTTTTCTCACGGTTCACTGTTTTATTCCCACGGTTCACTGTTTTTTCTCACGGTTCACTGTTTTATTCCCACGGTTCACTGTTTTTTTCTCACGGTTCACTGTTTTTTTCCCACGGTTCACTTTTTTTCCCACGGTTCACTGTTTTTTCCCACGGTTCACTGTTTTTTCCCACGGTGTATGTTGCTTTCTTACCCTTCCTCCTCCGTTTCTTCTCCTTTTCTCTTCTTCTTCCTCCTTCTCTGCTACCTCTTTCTCTTCTTCATCTTCTTCCTTCCTCCACCTCCCTACATTTTCTCCACCTGATCGTCTGCCTCCCACCCCCTCGTCTTCCCCCCTCTCTGCACCAATGTTTCCTTCCGGTGTGCCTTCGTCAGCAGGTCCGTTTTCTCTCTCTCTCTCTCTCTCTCTCTCTCTCTCTCTCTCATTTGCGCGTGTTTTCATGTATGTGCACGTGCTTGCTTCTTTGATGGTAGTGTGTGTGTGTGTGTGTGTGTGCTGTATATATGTGAGCGTGTCTGTGTGTATAGGTGTGTGAGCACGTGGGCGCGTCTATGTGTACGTGTGGGTGGTGAGGCGTGTTGAGTACAGGGTGAAGAAGTAATGGTTGGTTCACTGTACGTACCTCCACACACACACACACTCTCTCTCTCTCACCTTGTTAAAACTTTCCGCTTTAGAGTAATTGCTGAAGTGGTCGTGCGACTGTGAGGGTCACGTCGTGTATGTATGTGGCGACCTGAAGTGTAATGGTCGGTATCCTCGCCTCACAAGCGAGTGGACCCGGGTTCGATCCCCGGGCAGGGTTAAACTATGGGCAAGCTTCTTTACGCCATTTGCCTCTGTCTACCCAGTAGTAATTGGGGACCTGGATGTTAATCGATTTGCGGATCGTGTTCCGGGGTAATGGTTCGCCAGTGCAGTTGGCGAGTTGTCCGGTCTTCTCGGACTATTCCTTGACACTGGGTCATGCAACTCGTTAACTCAGGGTGTGGTTGTTGTGTTGGCGACAGCTTCTACACGCCTAGGTGGCCATAGGGCCGGCCATCCTCGTTACACGAAGGGCAACCACTATGTATGTATGTATGTATGTATGTATGTATGTATGTAAGGGCGTGTGTGTGTGTGTAACTGGTAGAGGGAGAGGCGGAAGGCACGTAATTGCTCACCTGTTGACTGTACCCGTATATAGACTGTACTTGTTGAAAG